>NW_011888879.1:2653034-2664600 GCF_000151845.1 Pteropus vampyrus
TGGAGTCAGGAGGAGAATATAATGGGGGAAGAGGACCTGCTAGCAAGAGTCCCTTCGCCGAACAGAAAAGCTGGCAAAAAAAGAATAAGAGAAGCAAAGCAAAATGGAAACAAAAATTATGGTGGCCCCATCCCTTGAGTCATTTTAACCAAAAAGGGGGGAGGGGGAAACTAACATTTTTAAAGCCCCAAGATAATGTGTCTTACAGTCTGGAGTGGGGTTAACCAACTCTTAATCTTTTTAATTCCTATGGTTTCATGACTCATCCTCCATCTGTCTACTAGTGTGTCCTGTTCACCAGTTTTTTTCGCACTTCTGTAAGAATGTCAAGAATTTTTTTTTTCCTTTTATGTGCACTCCCGTGTGTATTCTTTTTTTGATATCTTTTGTCTTCTCATTCAATTATCACCTAAAAGTGGAGCCTGAATTGTCCATTTCTTTTCCAGTGTGATCACAGTTTCTTAGCTGGTTTCTCTCACTTATGAAGAGGTTTGTTCTTCAAAAGTCATAGCCAGGGAGATGAGACGAGACAAAGTATGTCAAAGTTAATGTAAAAAAATAAAAATCAACAACAACAACAACAACAACAACAACAGAGCTTCTCAATTTTCTAAGTTAAAAAATCTGGACTTGATCATTTTAATAAAGTCCATCACCTTCTTAAATGGTTTGCAACCAACACCATTCACAAATTTTTGTTCTGTTGTTCCATATACTCTATGAATTTCCAAGTTTTCTAGAATGGGACTGTCTGGGGACAAGAACTGAAATAGATGCATTTTAAATACATCTTCCGTTCACCTCTATATGTCTTAACATATAGAGGTTCACACACACCCCATAAAAATAAATAAATAAATGAAAAAACCCAGAGTATTAATTCTGAACTTTGTCCTTATTCAGAGATAAGAAATGGCTGGTCCTAATACTATAGAACCTGCTTACTCTCAAGAAGAAGTAGCCAAACCATTGCAAACATGTGTTGGGTAAAAACAAGTCTGGTTGGCTTCAGACAAAGGCTTATTTTTTAAGCACAGATGGTTGAATGGTTGCCTCCTCCAACGGTTGCCCACAATGAAAGACAGATTTCTACTTCTAATCTATGCAAACATCTTACTCTGAGGGCATCACAAAGGCTAACTGTTTTGTGTCAGACACGGCAGATCCCAGGTGCTCTCAGATGCCAAAGCCCATCTCCCACCTGAGATGCCTGGTAACTTGGATGAGAGGATGGCTGGTGAGTTAATCACTAACCCTCCTCCTTCTATGAAACACTCCTCTAGAACCCCGCCCACCCCACCACTGCTTTCTCCTAGGCTGCTCTGCCTGGAGACAGTTTCGATATTCAGATGGGACCCCAGATGCTTCTAAAACTTCCCAAGAAGGCTCAGATTCCTCCCCCGCCACTCCCCCAACCCCTGAAAAAAGGCTTCTAATGACTTTAAATTCAGCTCTATTCGTCTCTAACATCAAACCCAGAAACCTTGAGCATTTAAAAGGGTTAAAGAAGTACAGATTAGTAGTTGATAGTTGATCATGGGGATGGGGAGCACAGCAGAGGGAATGCAGTTAGCATTAATATGATGGCTAAGTGGAGGGCCAGGGAAGGGAGGGAGCAATTGGGGGGATCGTTTTATGAACTAGATAGATGTCTAACCAATGTCCTGTATACTTGAAACTAATTAAAATTAATAAATTTAAAAAAAAAATGTTATCCATCCAAACCAGGTCTCCTTTTCTACTCTAGTCTATGTGTCTACCACCCACAGCAGGTCTGGTGAGTCACACCTGCGTCACTGTTGGTGGCCTCTGGGCCTTCCCAAGTATATGTTATTCCTTTTTCCTTTCTTTTCTCCCTCTATACATTTCTCTTTACTTAGAATACTATTTCTCCATCTCCCCAGGTTAAGCCTTTGACTTGCTCTGACAGCCCTTGGCACATTCCAGTTGTATGGCCCCATGGGGCAACGAAAATTCCTACAGTGCTGAAACACACGCGCGCGCACACACACACACACACACACGCGCGCGCGCACACACACATGCCTCCTCGTGCAAACCCAGCTCCTAACTTTAAACATCCTTTGACATACAGAGGTTATACCTGAAATGTCTATAGCTAACTGCCAACATTTAAGCCTAAAAATGTCCTTCAAAGTTTTGAATTATTTTCTTTGTAGTTTTTCTGATCAAATAACAGTTTGCTTCAAAATCCTGTGTTGGAAAACACTTCTGGCCTTCCTTATTAAACTGAACCAAGCTAACTGAGCAACAATAAATTAAAAAAAAAAAAAATGCTTGCTATTCTCTATAACCACCACCACCACAAATTCTTACCCTATACCACAGATTTTGAGATTTAAACACTTTTTGCTTTGTTTCAGCTTATGAATGTGAATATTGACAGTCAAATAATGCGTCGTTAACTTTACTTACGTGGAGAATCTAAAACTGTAAAGGGCTTTGGAGGTTGACTCATTTACTAATCCCAAGTCTCGATGACCATCAGAACTGCCAGGGACTATTATTTATTTTAAACAGTACATCCTCCTGGATCCTAGCCTTAGATATTCCAGTTCAGACCTCTGATACAGCCCTAGAATCCATATTTATGATAAATGGCCCAGGCCCTGGTCTGTGTGAGAACCATCGGCCTGGTCTGACATCCTACCCCACGCGGTGGCCTCGTCTACAGGACACCACACCGAGGACCCGCTCGGTGCTACCACACTTCCAGACACTGGGGCTGGATGTTGCTTTTACATGTCTGACTGTTTCACTTTTACATGGTTTTAATTATTAGAAACTGTGTTCTCATTTGAGCTAAATAACCAGTCTTTCAACTCCTTGAATTTCACTATCAGCCCTCATTTTGTGTTCCAGAGGTGACCCAGAATCTCCTCCCCGTGAGTCTTCAAATCCCCTAAGCGGCTATAGCAGCCTTGCAAGTCTTCATTTTTCTAAGCTTAAACAACCTTCTTTAAGTTCATAAAGCACAATTTCTGAGTCCCTGGCCATTTCAACTGCTCTTCCTCAACAAAAGAACTTACAGAATAAGTCTGTCTCAAGTGACAACGCCTTGTTTCTTTCTCACAGATGGAACTTCTTCCAGTATGCATTAATAGCCCGGGTTTCATCCTTGTTACTCATCGCCTCGCATTTAATGGTCCGAGAGCCACAGATCAGCAAGTCCCTATTAACCTAATGCTGTGTTCCTAACAGTGTGTAAAGTATTCACAGAAGAGTCAGAGCCAGAGGAAACCATTCCATTTTGAGGCATAAATAATTCCTTGTAAATAAAGGACTCAGAGGAGGGAAATAACTTGAAAACAATGCACGACAATATGCAACCAAGTGCTTCAAATGACTGACACCTGAAAGAGTCAACACGGGTTTTCTGGGTCAAACTGTGAGACCCTCACGACCTCTGTTTATACAGACACCGTCAGCTTACAATAGTTTTTGACTTAACAAAAGATTATAGAAACTATTACCTTAAAATGCACATAAAAATTTCAAATGCATCCTTATCTCAGAAATTTAAAATCTCAGAAACTATATATGTAATAATCGAGTAGGATACTCTTCCTTTGTCTCAGTTCATCACTGGTGTTCCTTCTCCAGCACGCTGAATGCCATGATCAGGGTCAAAGGTGAGAATCAGTGAGTAATTCCCTTTATTAGGAAAATAAAGAAGACTCTTCACCCCCAGCATATGTTAATGGAAAACTCTTACCAATGGTTGACTGTACTAACCCCAATAAAAATGCACTTGCTTCGTTCACAGACTCGTAGACTATCAGAACTTTAGGAACTTATCCAAATCCCTCTTTTACAGACAAGGGGAAACACCGTTTCCAAGATGGCAGGTGACTTTCTCCAACGTCAAGCGGCCACTGAGCAGGAGGGTGGGACCCAGTCCTGGGTCTCCTCTCATTTAACCTACGACAATCAAAACTCTGGCTCTCTCCACATTTTCCTCAACTCTACCCCTCTCATCTTCCGTTCCCTCCTCAATGCTCAAGTCCAAAGTCTGATGGTACTTTTTGTTTGGGGACGTTCTGAGGGAAGGAGTGGACTAAACAGAAAACAGGCAATTAATTTTTTTATTAAATTCTAGTGTATTTTACCCATAGTCCCTAACTGATACTTCTATGCCGCTAGACACAAAATGCTACCTAACTCAGGATCGCTGCTACCTTACTAGCATTATAGGGAACCACTGGGGTTGGCTACATGGATTCCAATGACAACTACAGAGCTACAAAGCAACTGGCAAACAATCTCTATCTACCCCACCCTCTCCCCTCCCCAACCCCCGCCCCCACACACACACACACTCCTATATCAACCAGCTCATCTGCATCATCTGAAGCCTCACAGTTCATCCCCACCCTTATAGAGAACATGGGGAAAAATGTACCTACCTTGTGGCCTCTTGCTGAAGCCATGACACATTTGGCACATAAAACATGACTCCGAAGAAAAGCAGAGGCTCATTAGCGAATTTGTCCAGATGTTTCTTCAGAGGTTTCTCCAGCTCCACCCATCGTGCTTGCTGGCTCTTGCTGAGAAACCAAAGGCCAAAGTAGTGTGTCTGGATAAAAGGGTAAAACAGCATCAGTTCATGCTCACAAGGGCCATCCCAAGACCACACAGGAAACGAGACTCCAGAGCCTCACGTCACCTTCGAATGCCCAGCCCATCCACAAGGGTCAGCTTTTACTTTCTAAGTTTGGGTCGAATTATAAAGAAATCACATGCACACAATCCTTTGACCTACACTGAGTCTGCAGAGGCAGTATTCACACCCACTGCTGCTGTCTGTATACGTGGATATCGATGCATCTACATGAGGTAAGGGGCAGGGGACAGAGGGGACAGTGCTGACTTTTTTCTTAAGATCTCAAGGCTGACTCTCCTGTGGCTTCTGAATGCCTCGTGCTCTCATATGGAGCACGCTGGCAAAGGTGAGCACAGCTCTTGCACCTGCTAACAGCAAGGTAACTGATTACTCAACTTCTAAGACAAAACCTTCTGCCAGCTGAAAGCTTCCACAGTGTAGAATGTATTCATCCAGAACCAGATTTTAACTAAAAACTGATTCACTCTTTCTGGGCTTTAATGGAGTCCTTTAAAAAACACAGCCTCCACCGCTTCATTATCCATGAACTGCCGCAAATCTCTCCATGTCGGGCTTTCAGAGTAGGGGGGATCTCTTTGCAGCTGTCACAGGGGCCCCCGGTGGCTCTTCTTGGCAGTTTACAGTGGGATTTGATAGATGAAAGTGGGATTTTCGCCCTTAGATTTGAAGCTTCAACCAGTTTAGTTTTGAACAATGTGCTAAATGATTAAAACAGGTACTTTTATGCATCCAATCCTGTCTTTATATTAATTAATGCTCAGATTTCAGGATTAGCACAACAATCACCAAAAAATAGATCACTGCTTTTGAAGCATTCTTTTACATTTCAATTACAGCCTAGCATGCTTTACAGCACACCTGGAAATCTGCCTTCAGAAGAATGTTTTCATTGCAATGTTTAATTTCCAAAGGCATTTCTGTGCAGATGTTCCCACTCCAGCTGGCTGCCCCCGCAGCCATACCATAGATCAACCCTGCCACAACCCCACCAAAATCTGCAATAAAGCTCTGACTCTGATTTTACTAGAAAACCAGACGTGCTCTTGCCTCCAAAAAGCTCCAGACCCAAGTACTCTAAAGGATATTTTTAAATGATACTTTCAGATGGGAACAGTGATTGCATCAGTTTTTCTCCACGACATTCCCAAGGGCAAGTTCACACCAGGAGTCTATGCATTACTTGAGCAACGAAATGCCAACAGAGCCAAGGTTTGACTTCTATCGACTTGGCCAAACTTGTCTGAGTGAATTCTGGCCCGACTGTCCTTCACCAGCTTCAGTCAGTCCATTATTTGTTCCAATGTGACTGACGACACAGAGGAAACGAAACGTGGCTGAGGAGAAGGACGACAGGCTTTGGAGTCAGCTCCTCTCCTGGCTTTCACGCTGTCTTAGTAAGTGTGTCCTAGTCGCTGAGCCCCGCAGAGTCTCAGCTTTCTCACCTGTAAAATGGGGATGATGATTACAACTATCGCCCACAGGCTGTTTGAGGTATAAATGAGGTGAGGCCTGTCAACTGTATTGGGGGAGAGGGGCACACAGTTAAGTGACAACTTCACATATGGCACCTTCTGTTGCTGTTGCTGCTACTGCTACGATCATCATCCTAATCGCCATTATCAGTAAATGAAACCGGGCAAGCCTCAAGAATCTCCTGTCATATGCCTACTGGTGTCCCTACGAACCACAGAATTAGAAAACAGAGGTTATCCAGAAATAAGTGAGAAAAAGCAGGCAAAAGTAGAAGCCGAAAGGCCTATAAATAACAAAAAATCTAAAAGGTGTAAGGAAATAGTCGCGAAGCAGTGCCTAAGATTTTCTTCAGGGTCTCATTATAGGTGTTTATGGGACACTGGAACATCACTCTGATGCTGTCCTAGGGGACCGATGATGTAGGCTTAGGCTAATCTTAAAATGAGGTAATCTGAGTACTTAATTTAATAAACTGTCTAGAAAGGAGCCAAGGCAGTCTGCATCACACTGAATTTCTTTATGGAGCACAGTGCCATAGAGCAGGGGTCCCCAAACCCCAGGCTGCAAACTGATACCGTAGGTCCATGGCCTGTTAGGAACCGGGCCACACAGCAGGAGGTGAACGGCGGGCGGGCGAGCGAAGCTTTATCTGTATTTGCAGCCGCTCCCCAGCGCCAGCATCGCCGCCTCAGCTCCACCTCAGATCATCAGGCATTAGATTCTCATAGAAGCACCGGTCCCTGGTGCCAAAAAGGTTGGGGACAGCTTGGATGGCTAGCAATGAGTTTGTATATAATAAATGAGGTAATATATGTAAACAGTAACATGCTAATGTAATATTATTTTAGCTGGAAAAGTGCTCTTTTGCAAGCATGGGTGGAGAAAGGGAGGGCAAACTTTGCGGTTCCTTAACAGGCCAACCAGGAATTATCATCTTTTGCCAAAAGTAGTTGACATTTGGGGGTATAATTTTATGGTCCATACTTCATTCAAATTATAACATTCACTCAAATTAGTAATATTCAAATTATAAAGGGTTCACAGTAACTGCATAAATATTCTACAGTGGATTTTTTAAAAGAAAATTTTAAAAATTTCTTTTACTATTCCTATGCTTTGAAGGGTTAGTAGTTTAAATTTCCTTTTCTTATTCCCACCCACCCAATCACTAACCCAGGACGGATCTTCCCAAAAAATATACTCTGAGAAAGAATATTGCATGGAGTACACACGCACACCCAAGGGCGCACGCACACAGATACCTGCACACACACGTGCACACAGTGAAAGGAGGATGATAAAGTACAAGAGAAATCACGGTAAGGTAATATAGTCTTGAGCCTTTTTCCAGGAGACAGGATATTTCAAGGTGACTGGCCATGCATTTATCCAATGACGTAATCAGAGAACTATTCAGAAATGGGATTGTCAGTGCAGGGTAGTACTGGAGGAGACAGGTACCCTAGAGGTCAGTTTCAACCTACTCATGGCCAGAACAACCTAATTTTAGAAGCGAGCGCTGAATTCAGTTATCAAGAGGGAAGGAAAATCTCTGTACGAGATTCCCATCCCCACGATGTCCTGCAAAGCTATGCCCAAAGTAACCTCTGCTCCTACCCTACCTCCCTCATTCCTCCGCTGGCCATGTTCCTACTCTGCAGTATTCAGCAGAGGAGAAAGACCGTCTCAAAGTTCTTACCCCGCTCTGTCCAGGTTTCAACGCAACACAAGTTTATTCTGCAATGTGTATATAGTGCCTCGCAGGAAATGGAATCAGAACCTAACAGCTCACTTAAACTAACGTGTGCACCAACCAACTTCCTGTTTATTAGCCAAGGGAGAATTAAGCCCATCAAGCCCAGCAGGGACCATACGAGGCCTGGTCAGAACGGACTTGCCCATTTAAACTCCAGCTGAATTCTGGAAGCTGAGCTCCATTCCTAAACATCGCCATGTGGTTGAAATCCAAAAAGGATCCCCTTGTGTTGCCCGATTAATGCTGGAGACACTGTTTGGTTTATTTATCTCTGAGGCAGCCAATATAAGCCAGGTCCATCTCGTCCTCATGAAACCTCTAGGTAAGCTATAAATCGCATTTTATTTCTCTGGTTTGCTTTAGAAAGCAGCTCAGGTGCCATGAATTCTGCAATGAGTTCACTGCAACGCAGAGAAAAAAAGACAGAAGATCTCTGGTTCCCAGGGAGAGAAACCACATCTCTGAATCAATTACTAAAAATGCACCACTAAGAAAAAACACAGGGGAGCCACACTAAATTGTCATTTTCATATGAGTAGTTTCCTGGTTTATGTGGTTTGGAGTTTCGCATTTTAAGAGAGGAAACCTAAGTATATGCAAAAATATGCTAGTGTCTTCGGTGGCAGAGTGGTGTGTGAGGACTTTAGTGTTGAAGTAAGACCTCTCTTCCAGCATCATGAAAAGATAACAGTGAATAATGACCTTTAAAAACAGTGTGGGGTGTTTTTGATTCATTTATCCATTTGTTTGTAGAGATGGTGCTATCCCCCATATTCACTATTAATAGGAAAAGAATTTTTTGAGGGTTTTGTTTTTCCAGTTTTGCGACAAATGGAAGAGCTTTAATGCCACTACTTGTAAGGGTTACAGACATCATCTTGGCAATTACTAGGGATTAAACCCACGATCTTATCTCATGCATTTTGAAGAGTTAATCATCCAGAAGCAAGAGTTTAAAATTCCTTGTATTAGGTTGTAATAGGTTGCCTGTAGTACCCAGTATGTCAGTTGTAAATGAAGAATCAGGGTTGGTATGCCTCCCCAGAAAACATACAGGAATTATGGAAAGCCCTAAAACTTCCACTGAGGCATGGAAAATACTTCAAAAGATGACTGACTATAAGCAGACTCTGAAACAGCACTTCATGCAAGTCCATTGCAATGGCTTTGGAAAATAAACCGCTATACGTCAGTTGGATAACTGTAGAAAACAACTCGTGTGCAATCACAACCTCTACTTGGGGTAGGTCTGGGATTTCTATAACTGACACATCTATAATTAACAACTGCACCATCTTCATTTTTCTAGCCAATCTCTTCACTAAAGTACAGGAAAAGAAACTGCAGAGTAACACAGACCTGAGGAGCAAATCTCATAGCCAAGAAAAATCACACTTCTGAGGCTGCACAACTCACTCGGAATATACGAAAAGACGAAGACTTACAAGTTAAGGCTGGGGAAATTATTTCACCTATAATCTCTATGTCTAGAAAATAGACACTGGTACCAATTTACCTTACAGAATTACCATCGAGCAAATAAGATTTCACATCATTATCCTGACAAAGACAAAATGCAACACAAATCTTAATCAGTGTTAATTATTTTAGTTCTCTGCCCATACAAACATATATGGTTGTGCTTAAGCGGGCTATAAAATACAGCAAATACCACTATTATCTGACATGGTCAGGAAATTGGGTGTTCCATTTAATCAAGTACTCCCTAAATCAAATGTAAGTTACCAATTCCCAAGAACTTAGCATAAAATCGAACCACGGAAATAGCCTTAATGTCAGTTAGCTTTTCTTTGATGATAGAAATACATGTTAAGATTCCATATCTTTATAAACTCTAGCCATTATGAAAACAGCAAAATGTGGGGGATCTCTACCACAGCTGATAACTGTGGATAAATCAGCTTTTAGTAAAGGCAAAAATATAAATTTGCAAAAGAAAGAGAGAATAAATTGGAGGATAATCACCCACCCTATGAAATGATAATGGAATTTTTTTAGGCTCCTTTAAAACCAGGGTTCTTAGTCTTGCCTTAGGAGAACCCCAGAAGTTACTGAGTTCACCATTCCCAAGAATGCTGGACCTAACAGAATAACAGTTCTCTCTCTTAAATAGACTCCAGCCATGAAGAGTAACTCAGGTACCTTTGTTAAATTAATTATCCCTCCTCTATTGATTCATTTTTAATTAAAAGTAGAGTCAAGATTATCCCTAAGGGGGATAATTCGTACTTGTACATTTTATTGGAATTCTTTATATTACTTATTACTATTAGCATGGCCTCCTTGCCTTAGAACAGCACTGTTTAGTAGAAGTACAGTGTGAGCCACACGTGTAAATTTTCTAGTAGCTACATTGAAAAATTACAAAGATGTGAAATTAATTTTAATAAATTTTATTTTAAATGATATAGTCAAATATGATGCTTTTGGTATGTAACTAATATAAAAATGATTAATGCAATATTTTAACTTCTTTTCATACTAGGGCTTCAAAATCTGATGTGTATTTTACACTTACTGCTCATCTCAATCCAAACCAGCCACACTTCAAGCGCTCAATAGTCACATGTGGCCAGTGGCTATCATATTAGATAGCATGATCTTAAATTAATAACTGTTCAAGTAATTGAAAGATTTTGGCTCAATATAAGATTACGATTTCTAAAAAAAAAAAAAAAAAAAAAAATGGAACAAGCTGACTTACAAAAGGGGGAGAGCCCAGTCTCTGGAGGGCTGTAGCAGGGTCTACACAGCCTGTGTGGTGTGCTGTAGAGGAGACCGCAGTATTGAATGCTTCCTGTGTGCCACTGTGACACTGTGTGTGTGACACTGTGGCAACTTTGCAAAACTAACTCATTGAATCCCCTCCAGCCACTCAGGGGAAGTGGCTACTATTACCATCTCCATTTACAGATGAGAAAACTGAGAGGCACAGGGTAGTTAAGTAACTATTCGAGATTACATAGCTAGTTAAGTGGCAGAGCCAGGATTCGAACTCAGGCTGTTTGATCCAAGCTCACATTCCTAGCCACTCAACTCTGCTGCTTCTCCATGTATTTATTTTTAAAATATGAGCATCAGTCATAAGGCAACATTGTTTTAACTATTTCTCTCTTAATCTACGGGGTAGGAAAGACATAGAGAAATAAAACTCCAGAGAGCCGGCCCCTTTGCAAACAGAACAGCTCCATGTTATACATTAAAGTCTCGCCTAAGATTTTATTTGGGGAAAAGGAAAAGGGTGAAATCCATTGATCCAAATATGTTGTAACTGTATTATCAGAATTCTAACTTTCTGAGCCTTCTATATCTCTTAAATCTCTTCCTTAATAGAGCTTCTGGCCAGAAATTCATACCTTAAAACAAAAGATTTTTTTCCTAAGGAGTTACTTTTTTTTCCTCTTGCCGGGATTATTATGTCCACCTAACTAGCATCTCCCTCCGTTCCTCCCATCACCCCAATCCCTACTCTTTTTCTACTCTTTGGTTCTCTCCCTAAAACGTGAGGTGATAATCGTGTCATGCCCTGTCTTGAAATCCTCTGATGGCTTTCCATCTCACGGCAGTGTTTTTATTCCCCAAACAATTCAAAAGAGTATTTAAGAGAAGACTAAAATAATTGTGCGACACTGAGTCCAACACAATTTTTTTTAATCTATATAATTTATGAG
>NW_011888879.1:2664650-2666902 GCF_000151845.1 Pteropus vampyrus
GAGGGCTGTAGCAGGGTCTACACAGCCTGTGTGGTGTGCTGTAGAGGAGACCGCAGTATTGAATGCTTCCTGTGTGCCACTGTGACACTGTGTGTGTGACACTGTGGCAACTTTGCAAAACTAACTCATTGAATCCCCTCCAGCCACTCAGGGGAAGTGGCTACTATTACCATCTCCATTTACAGATGAGAAAACTGAGAGGCACAGGGTAGTTAAGTAACTATTCGAGATTACATAGCTAGTTAAGTGGCAGAGCCAGGATTCGAACTCAGGCTGTTTGATCCAAGCTCACATTCCTAGCCACTCAACTCTGCTGCTTCTCCATGTATTTATTTTTAAAATATGAGCATCAGTCATAAGGCAACATTGTTTTAACTATTTCTCTCTTAATCTACGGGGTAGGAAAGACATAGAGAAATAAAACTCCAGAGAGCCGGCCCCTTTGCAAACAGAACAGCTCCATGTTATACATTAAAGTCTCGCCTAAGATTTTATTTGGGGAAAAGGAAAAGGGTGAAATCCATTGATCCAAATATGTTGTAACTGTATTATCAGAATTCTAACTTTCTGAGCCTTCTATATCTCTTAAATCTCTTCCTTAATAGAGCTTCTGGCCAGAAATTCATACCTTAAAACAAAAGATTTTTTTCCTAAGGAGTTACTTTTTTTTCCTCTTGCCGGGATTATTATGTCCACCTAACTAGCATCTCCCTCCGTTCCTCCCATCACCCCAATCCCTATTCTTTTTCTACTCTTTGGTTCTCTCCCTAAAACGTGAGGTGATAATCGTGTCATGCCCTGTCTTGAAATCCTCTGATGGCTTTCCATCTCACGGCAGTGTTTTTATTCCCCAAACAATTCAAAAGAGTATTTAAGAGAAGACTAAAATAATTGTGCGACACTGAGTCCAACACAATTTTTTTTAATCTATATAATTTATGAGTGTGTTTCCCGAAGCATTTCCCGCGGCCCCTTTTCTGCCACTACACATCCCTGGGGATTAGAACAGCGGTGTCAGCCTGCCTGGGTTTGAGCCAGCCTGGTCATGTGATCCCACATCCATAAAATGGGGACGGCAAGAGCGGCCACCTTAAAGATGTGTGATGAGAATTAAATGAGTTGATAGGCGGAAGGTGCTCAGCAAGACAGGCAGTACATTAAAAGGTGGTGATTGTTTCAATTATTTTTGTGACACATTTTAGGAACAAAGTCCTACAGGATCTGGTTAAAATTCCCTAGCCAGATATCTTAAACCCTTCAAAAGCTGACTCCCACCAGCCCTTCCACACCCCTACTCCACACCCCACCCCAGCCAGGACCCCTCCACACACAAAGGAAGCAGCGCACATGAACCCTGCCCTTCCCTGAAAATTCCACGTTCCTTCCTGTTTCTGTACCTCAGCATGGGTTGTTCCCTTTGCTTTGTTGCTTGTTTGTCCTAGTCTCCAAACTCTAGGGCTTCTGGGAGCAGGGACCCTATTACATTCGGCTTCCCAAGGCTTGACTATATTTGCTTAACCAGGTGAACCAGGCCTGGCTCTCTGGATGCCATGTGAAATGCCAAGAAACTGATGCATTCCAGACCAGACAGGACCCTCAAAAAGTTTACCGGATGGATAGATGTCATTATACATTTGTCAAAAACCACAGGATGCACAAAACCAAGAGTGAACCATAATGTAAACTACGGGCTTTGGGTGACAACGATGTATTAACATGGGTTCATCAGCAGTAACAAATGCTCCGCTCCGGGGCTGGATGCCAACGCCGAAGGAGGGTATATATGGTAGTGGGTGGAGGCGGGAGGTATATGGAAGCCACCGCTTTCCACTCAGTTTTGTTTTAAACCTAAAACTGCTTTGAAAAATAAAATTATTTTTAAATTATCAAATAACATTAAGTGGCAAAACGCAAATTGTAATTAACGTAGAATGTACGTTAAATTAAAGTTAATTTTCCTTCCTCATATAAAGCTATTATGAAGTCTGGGATACACCTAGAAAACTAAAAAAAAAAATGAAAAAGACTAAACATTTTGTTATATTTTAGATGGATTTCCACTTTCTCCTCTAAAGCACCATCAGCTCTACTTGGAAAATGACTCCACCTCAAAGCGAAGCAGACCCTGTGTTCGCCCTCCCACTTCTGCCTCTGTCTGGGTGGAGCAGGCATTCCTCTTCAGGGCGTGGATGCACAAAAGAAGAACCAAGGGTTAGATTGATCTGTCTCACCCTTTAGTTCAGAAGTAGCTA
>NW_011888879.1:2666952-2668702 GCF_000151845.1 Pteropus vampyrus
TATGGTAGTGGGTGGAGGCGGGAGGTATATGGAAGCCACCGCTTTCCACTCAGTTTTGTTTTAAACCTAAAACTGCTTTGAAAAATAAAATTATTTTTAAATTATCAAATAACATTAAGTGGCAAAACGCAAATTGTAATTAACGTAGAATGTACGTTAAATTAAAGTTAATTTTCCTTCCTCATATAAAGCTATTATGAAGTCTGGGATACACCTAGAAAACTAAAAAAAAAAATGAAAAAGACTAAACATTTTGTTATATTTTAGATGGATTTCCACTTTCTCCTCTAAAGCACCATCAGCTCTACTTGGAAAATGACTCCACCTCAAAGCGAAGCAGACCCTGTGTTCGCCCTCCCACTTCTGCCTCTGTCTGGGTGGAGCAGGCATTCCTCTTCAGGGCGTGGATGCACAAAAGAAGAACCAAGGGTTAGATTGATCTGTCTCACCCTTTAGTTCAGAAGTAGCTACAGGATTGCTTCATAAAAGGCAATACCTTCAACATCATCTGTCGCAGAACAAAAGCGTACAATTTAAAAAGAAAGCGACTTGTTCTAATGCGGAGGCACCTGTTTGGGGCATATCGAAATAAAGCCAGCATGACACACACCCCCACCTTAGCTTTAGAAGCTCAATCTCGCTGCAACACGCACTTGACAGCACAATCTGGACCTCACTGCTTTATCCTTTATGACAACTGTTTGGGGATAATCCAGGGTTGACCTTTGCCCTTTTGCTCCTAGAAATAATGGTCTGCTGAGAGTAATTATTACCATACACACGTCCAACACGCCTCACCTTGCACCTTACACAGTAGCTCTACCTGGTGACATGCAGGGATGGCTTCTCAGCCCCCAAGAATGGTGCCTACTCTTTCCCACCCTTGGATCGTCAAAAACCCAGTTCCCCATGCCCAGGACGACCTTGCCTTCCTTTCCACCTGCTGGACTCCTGTGTGTCCTTTGAGTTGCTGTTCAGAGCAAACACTCTGTGTACCTTGCACGGAGGTCTCCCCGCGGCCAGGGCCGCGGTGCTCAGTGGGGTAGCATCTCGGCCTGGACTGAGTTCAGTCTTCACTGTTCACTTAAGTGCCGGATTCCCCTACTTGTCTTTGCATATTTTAAAGACAAAACTGACCCTCGTTTATCCTCGTTTCATCGAGCCCTAAAGCAGTGCCTGGCGCACTGCAGTGGCTCAAGATTTTCTTTTAGTGAAAACGACTCTCAGATTGGAATAACCACATGGTATTAGAGACAGCACAGCACATCTTCCATACTGCATCTCTTTTAATATTTACAACAGCCCTCTAAGGTAAGTAAGGTGAGGGTCACTATTCCCATTTTATAGATGAGAAAACTGATGCCCAGAAGTGCAGTAACCTCCAAGGTTACCTAACTAATGTGAGAAGACTATAATCCAAATCCAAGTCCAAGACTCCAAAGCCTGCGTTTGTAATTTCTAACTACAGGCTATGCGGGCTCCCAATGCATGCTACGAATACTCAGTTACTCTAACATGAGTTACTAAGAATACTCAAAAGTAAAACCACTGCGAATATCTTTTAAATGACCTATAACTCAAATTTTTACAAGAATTTAGACCAGTTTCCAGCCCAAATGAGCTACTGTACGGTTGTTCTTTTACGCTCATGCGCATACCTATGTTTAAGTACACTCAGTGGGCTACTGACAAGCAAAAAAGGGCCAGTTATCAACCGGCAAGGTCAGAACACCTCACATGTTTATTCTAC
>NW_011888879.1:2668752-2676827 GCF_000151845.1 Pteropus vampyrus
GGTGCTCAGTGGGGTAGCATCTCGGCCTGGACTGAGTTCAGTCTTCACTGTTCACTTAAGTGCCGGATTCCCCTACTTGTCTTTGCATATTTTAAAGACAAAACTGACCCTCGTTTATCCTCGTTTCATCGAGCCCTAAAGCAGTGCCTGGCGCACTGCAGTGGCTCAAGATTTTCTTTTAGTGAAAACGACTCTCAGATTGGAATAACCACATGGTATTAGAGACAGCACAGCACATCTTCCATACTGCATCTCTTTTAATATTTACAACAGCCCTCTAAGGTAAGTAAGGTGAGGGTCACTATTCCCATTTTATAGATGAGAAAACTGATGCCCAGAAGTGCAGTAACCTCCAAGGTTACCTAACTAATGTGAGAAGACTATAATCCAAATCCAAGTCCAAGACTCCAAAGCCTGCGTTTGTAATTTCTAACTACAGGCTATGCGGGCTCCCAATGCATGCTACGAATACTCAGTTACTCTAACATGAGTTACTAAGAATACTCAAAAGTAAAACCACTGCGAATATCTTTTAAATGACCTATAACTCAAATTTTTACAAGAATTTAGACCAGTTTCCAGCCCGAATGAGCTACTGTACGGTTGTTCTTTTACGCTCATGCGCATACCTATGTTTAAGTACACTCAGTGGGCTACTGACAAGCAAAAAAGGGCCAGTTATCAACCGGCAAGGTCAGAACACCTCACATGTTTATTCTACACATCAGCTACACACGTGTGTTGGGCAGGACAGTCTCCTACACAGGAAATTAAACTTCAAAGGAAGGCCTGATCCCCGAAACCGAAGTATAAACAACAAGACCAGCAGGAGGCAGAAGTGTTCAGGTAGAAAAGTCCGCGAGAGGGTAAGATGAGGTGGCCTGGGGAAGACGCCAAGGGGAGAAGACGCCCTTCTCTGACCCCAATTCCTTTGTGCATATGGAAAGAAAGTGGATTGTGAGTGAGGGATGAGGAAGGAGATGAAACATCATCACTTCCAACAGGCAGCACCCCGTCTTCTACATCACCCCAAGGTATTGATTGCGCAATGACGTCACAGGGCCTAGGACGATGATAGAGCTTTTCCTTGTCTTCTGGAAGGCTTGAATCTCAGAGGCCTACAGTCATTTCAGCATTGGCAACCATTTATCCACATCAGCATACCCACTACCTGATAAGCCACATAGCTCTCAAAACACAAATGCTTGCGGGGGTTACTCCCCAAGCCTCTTCTCTGCAATGTCTGTAAGACCAAAAAAAAAAAAAGCAGGGCTCACACTGCACTAAGGAAGAGTCTCATGTAAAGAGGGCTAATGTGTCTTACTGGTCAACCCTGGGTTTGCTCTAGCCCAAAGAAGTCTCGCAGCAGTACAAAGAAAACAGGGTCATAAGGAATCTTAGAAGAACAAAACCCCCATTCTGCAAGCTCCCACAAAAGGCTTCACTGGTCACATTCACTTTAAATGCTTTTTCTCCTTTCTCTTCCCGTTGAAGAAGAAAATACAGAAACAAACGAGCAAAACATAAAAGCAGCTGCATCCATCCCCTATGTGGGAGTTTTCTCCTTGATATGCAGCCAAAATGCCAAAACACCAGCTCACCCACTCGATTGCTTTAGAGACAGAAATGACTTTGGTAAGAAGCGTCTCTCATTTCTAACTCCCCCCAAACCTCCTCACAGGTGTTAACAAAAGGGAGGCCACCATCCCGTGCAAGCTGTAGGTGGTGTCCTTGCTTCTCACACCAGAGCAGGGCTCGTTCCACCGAAGGGTGTGAGAACAAGTCTGAGGCTGAGAACGGCAGGTTTTAAGAGAGAGGTGGCTGGTCCCTTCGGTGAGTTCCTAATCACACACCCACCACACACACGCTCACCTCCCGCAACTCCAGCCTCTGGGCCACGGCCTCCAGGCACTCCTGCCCCGTGCTTTCCACCGACAGTGTACACTCGATGACATTGCTGTCCAGCAGGCGGATCCGGGTGACAAAGCAGTTCTTACTCAGGACGTTGTAGCGCCGTGTCCGGCGGAGCTTCAGGCCGAAAGGCATGACTCAGTGGCCCCCCGGACGCCTTCCTCCTCTCCTGGTGCCCCGCCGCCGAGACGGCCTCAGCAGTTTCAGGACTGGGCGATGGGGCTACCAGCTGTGCTCCTCCAGACACAGAAAGAGGTGGCCATGCCCGGTGTGGCACTCTGCAGGATGGCTGCAAACAGAAAAGCAGCAGGAAGGTCATTAGCTGGAAGGGAAGTGATGGATCCCGCGGCCCGTGTTCCACGCACGCAGCAAGGCATGAGCACCCCTCCTCCTCCCCGACAGATGAACATCCAGATTCCAGAACCGGCAAGACACTTGGGAGAGCCCATGTGCTTCATCTTATCTTACAAGGGTGTCTGAAAAAAATCTACTTTACAGCTAAAGAAACGGAGATTCAGAGAGATTAAAAGAACTCATCCAAGAGCGTACAGGCTACACGGCACGGAAGTCAAACCAATGTCTGTGCAATTTCAGTTCACATGCTTTTTTTCACTGTACGATCCTGTCTGCTCAGGAAAGCAACAGGAGTGGAAATGAACACTGTTTTTAACTTCTAAACATATATATTATCTCATTTCAACCTCACCAACAACCCTATGGTGTAGATCTTAGGACCCCTATTTTCCAGAGGAGAAAAGTGAGGTTCCATGGTTAACTGACTCACTGAAATTAACATTTTACCTGGTTCCTCCTCACTCTTTTCACACTGCCCCTTTATTCTCATTAGCACTATTGGCCTTTTTTTTTGATTTAATATTTATTACTTATTTTCTCGCTTACTTTATTTCCTTAGAATGGATGGTAGAGAATGGAGGAAATACACATTTAATAGTCAGCAACTTTCTACTTTCTAAATATATTTTTAAATGTATGAATTCTTTAATGCACTTAAAATTACAACTTCTTGTCCTCCTTTTTTTCTTTTTAGCAAATATTTAGACAAATAAATAGTTAGATGTAGGGAAACATCGTAGCATCTTTTTGTTCTTTTATAAAATGCTAGATGCAAAAGCCCTGTCACCAAATTAGAGATCATTTAACTTACTAATAATGAGATTTTTCTGACACCCTGATGTCCCATCAAATGCCAGTGACGACATTATCGCCATGAGAACACGATGGTAAAACCACAGCAACAAAAGTGGCTTTACCATTCCACCCCGAGCTAGCGACGTTCTCGCCGGGAGACACGCATCTTCCGAAGAAGGCAGAAATGCCCAGCCTTGATGTTCAACTTTCCGCTCTCCATAAAGCTCAGAGGACCATCTCTTACTCATGATTGCTCTGTTCACTTAATTCCCTAAGCCGGGCAAGTTCAGCCAGTTTTCACACCCTTCACCCACAGAATTACCTCTGAGCCCCCGACATTTGGAATGGACAAATATGAATAACTACTGCAGGAATTCTTGAATAAATAAATAAAATGGCTCCAATATTTAGCAACCACTCCGTGTCAGTACCCCAGGCCTCACGCAGGTTGTCAGGGCACAACCCTACAACACAGCAAAACACACGCCCCACACTCCCTCCGCCAGTCGTTGATGCCCTGCCTTCGGCACATTCCTGAGCATGACAGGTATGTTTTATGATGGCTTAAAATACACATGCTAGTAGAGACGTTGGCTTGGTAAAATATATTAACATTTCTAAATCACTTTATGTTGGCAGAGTATCATGTTTACCTCCAAGGTAGGCCAACCTGATGGTCTGATATCTACAAAAAGAAATATGGAGGGACCCACCCAAAACAGGAAAAAAAAAGGGCCAGAATTTAAATACAGAGCCCTTACGAATTTATCGCTCACGTGTTCCCTCAACTTGTTGAAACACAGAGCACAAAACACCAAGATTCAATTCCTACATTAGCCAGGGAGCCTCAAACGGAGAAAAATATTTGCTCTGTGGGCACGAGGCACATCTCAAATGCTGGGCCAGGCACTTTACCTTTGGGTGTGTCTCATCTTAAACACCTATGAAGGAATGTGGCTGGCTTGGTGCACATTTAGCCCAGCCACTATTAAAAACAACCCCTGCTACCTATTCCACAGGACACCATGCGTAATGCACACTTAGTGAAATAAAAAGTAAGCTGCCCCACAACGTAGATAGATCATCACAGCTTTTATAACAAATAAACAAAAACACACAAACACATGGGAAAGAATGTAAGTTCACCAAAATGATTCACTGTTATCTCAGGGCTACATAGCGACGATTTAAATAGGACCCTCGCTTTATACTTCACAGATGTTTACACTGCTCTAACATTTTAGAGCTGTTTTATATAATTTTTGCAAATAAAGGTTCATGTAAAGTACATCAGCTACTGGAAACGGGTGGCTCAGGAACAGCATCATCTATCTGACAACCTGGCAATACCCCTCCTACAAAATACCTGTTTTACATTTTTAAAAACGTTTTAAATCTTCAATTTGCAAGAAACTTCCCTGGTAAGGTATCAACAAAAAAAAAAGTTACAAGAAGACTGGTCTGGTCCTTCTAAATATCAATGTTACAAAACAAACAAACAAACAAATGAAAAACGGACAAGTGGGACTAGAAAGGGATTGCTCCAAAGCAAAGGGGATTTAGGAGTCATAAAAACAACACGCCACGTGTGACCCTTCATCAAACCCGGCTTTGAAAAAAAAAAGCTGTCAAAGCCATGGATGATCAAGGAAATCCAAACTAGAGAACAGAAATTAGATGATATTAATGTATTACTACTGTTCATTGTCTTCTGCTTTGGGTAGTGGAATTGTGGTTACGTAGGAGAATGGCTTTAAGAGATGCCGGTGGTTGTATTTAGGGGCAAAAATGTCATGATGCCCGTAACTTACTTAGAAATGACGAAAAAACAACACACATAAGCACATACACAAATTCAGAGTTGAAACAGGCGTGTGTACTGGTATTCATCTCACTATTCTTTTAGCTAGTTTGTATACCTAAAAATGTTCATAATCAAAAGTTTAAAAAAAAAAAAAAAGGCTACCCTCAACGCAGGCTCCAACCACATTTACTCCTTATGGCTTTTTTTAAATGGTGCCACCTCTTCCAATGGACTTCTCTGATCCTTTTCTTTGCCTGAACTCTCAGTCATCTGTGCTTTTTTTTTTTTAATATACCAGTCTATGTTAGAAGTATCAGCACATTTTGACTCTAAACTTCTCCATCTTTAAAACACAAAATATTTACCCAAATTAAAAGCTCATGGCATTTACACCCAGAACTTGTGTGGTCACAGAGCTATGCTGCTGGGAAAAAAACTTCCAGGCACTCATTTAAGACATTCCTTAACTTTAAGAAGGGCTACACCTAAATTATCCCAGGTAAACAACCTATTTGACACTAACCTGTAACAGTAGGGTTAGAGAAAATGATCTCTTAGTCCCTTTCGGTTTTAACATTTTAAGAGTCTATGAATTAATAACCTGTCATGTTTAAGGTCTTGAAGAATCCACAGCATGTGTGTCACCAAGACACCTTTTAAGTATCCACAGCAGCATATAGTTCTCCCTTAAACATAAGCCAGCTCTGTGCTGTATTTTAAACCCAATTCTTCTGCTTTGCCGTTGGTAGAGCAAGGATTACAATATCTCATTTCACATAATAGAATTGACTGTGAGTCTATACAAGTTCTCGGTAAAATAGTTTGGCTCCTGGCACCCTTCTGGCTCTCTCAATGTGGTTCTCTGTGGCCTCATCAATATTATAAAACCTAGAACTAACTAAATGCCGTATTTGCATAGAAAAGTCACATGTTTATGACCCTTTAGATTTTCCTGATGAAACTGGCTTTTCAAAAGAGATCAAGGTAGGCAATCATCATCCTATTTACTATAAGGTTTTTTGTTGTTGTTGTTGTTGTTGTTGTTTTTTTCATGTAAAGTGCCTTTTAAAATAGTCACTTAAAATGCAGAATTTTATTTACTCTTCAAGAACACATCTGGTAAATAATATCAAGCTGCAACTGTTGCTGAAATCATGGAAGTTAAAACAAGTCTTTTTTGGTTGATATAGACAGTAAAACAATACTGACTCGTGATTTATTCTAATTTCAAAACAATCTATTAATCCTCTTTTTCTTAGGTGCATCTTAGAAAGAAAAGGAGCATCGGATAAGAGAGTTGGATCCTATATCTCTTTAGTGATGAGAGTAATTGAAAATAAGAAGCGAAGGTGAAAAAAATGACAGGGGAAGTGCCACAGAAGCTCTGAGCTCTCTAGCTCCAGGGTCTTTGTCTCAGTAAAGCAAATGGCAAGTGAATGTGAAAGACTCCACTGAGGAGACACTTGACAGGGAACTGTGGCTGACCTGAGTGGTTCAAAGAACTAAAGTTTACTCTTAGAAGAACATGGACAAGCCTCCAAGCAAGAATCGGTTTTAACCAGAGAGGCCTGGGGTCAATGCTAAGCCATTTGTCCTCTCTCAGCCTCAGTTTACTCATCTGTAAAAATAGTATCTACTCTACCTGTTTGTGAGAAGTAAATGAGACATTATTTCTGGCGGGGCACCCAGTAGATGTGGACACAACCCTTTCCTGTCCCCCCTCATAGTAAGCTAGCAAACTCAAAAAAGAGCAAAGCAGGTGTGAAAAGAAGGATTTGAGTATCTTACCACCACCTACTGTGGAGAAAGTCTTTAAAAAAAAAAACAAAAATAAATAAAAGGCAAAGCAAAGAATGCAGAGTGTAACATGAAGCTATGACGATGCCATGGGGAAAATGACCGAGTGTAAAAATGAACCATGCATCCTCCTAGAACTGCCACCTTGCAATCCCCCCAAACTCTGACCTGGAGCACAAAGGAGCCAGTCGCCAGCTGAAGCGTCCCATTATGAGCCCGTCCTGAGTGGCTAAGAAGACTGTAGCCTTCTTATCTCAATAATGGGTATAGAGTCTGCTGTTGGCAACAGTTCTTTCCTGGGAGTGAAAAACTGGTTCCAAATTGCCTTTGGGATAATAATCTGCCTGGCTGTGTTGCTGCAGCTGATGGCACGGTGCAGTCTCCCTCACGCCAGAGAAGCTCCCGTGTGCATCTTAGCTCCCACTTAGGATCCTGAAGGGAAACGTCTGTGTCAGACTCAGCTCTGTGTTCTCCTGTAAACCTTGAGGTGGAACTTTACACATGGCAGGAAGCTAAATAAATATTTGTCATCATGATGAAAGAAAGAATGAATCCTGAAAGAGTTGGTTTTTTGATGCCAAGGGAGGGCAGAGCCTCCTGGTGACTTCAGTGACACTTGAGGAATTTGGAGCCTTAGACAGGTCTGACTTTAGGACGTTTAAGAGAGGCTTAAGCTATGGAGAGCGGGAATAAAAAGTTACTCAGCTCCTCTTTACGGGGGGAAAAAATTGAACAGAGATTTCTAGAAGAACATTCCCACCATATGAGTGTCCCTTTGCCAGACCTTGATGTGTTTGATACTGGGGGGGTCACAAAGGCCAGAGGTGCCACATCCCATGGACGTTCCTTGCAAAAACTACAGTGGAACTCCCAATGTGATGAACGGTGTTCTGATGTGCCCATGACTCTGAAAGCGATATGCTGGATGTTTGCTCTGTAAATGCCACACGTACAAAATATGCTACAGTGGGAGAGACATGCAGAAAAGCTTCACAGTCACTTCTAAAACCCACTCCTGACTAGTCAATCAGCTTCCTAAAATCACTAATATGTAAGTTTCCATCTTTAACTACCAGCTGTGGACTTCTGGTATCTTGTACTCTCATTTTTCCCTAAACAACTCGACGAAAAAACCTGTAAATCTGAAAACACAAAGCGAAGACAGCTTTCTCATAACATAGAAAAAGTCACTTGGCTAATCTAATAAATCTTTAAATATGATGGATAAGAAGTAGAGCGATCATTCGTAGTATCAACCAAATACAGCTTAAGCCTCTGTACTGACTTACCTGTACAGTCTTTAGAAAAATGAAAGACATAACTTAAAATCCAAATCTTAAACATGGTCATCACACTTTCTTTTTACTTCCCATGCTGTGTTATTTATACTGGTCTCTATTTTTTTTTTTTTTTT
>NW_011888879.1:2677612-2693574 GCF_000151845.1 Pteropus vampyrus
GCTTCCTAAAATCACTAATATGTAAGTTTCCATCTTTAACTACCAGCTGTGGACTTCTGGTATCTTGTACTCTCATTTTTCCCTAAACAACTCGATGAAAAAACCTGTAAATCTGAAAACACAAAGCGAAGACAGCTTTCTCATGACATAGAAAAAGTCACTTGGCTAATCTAATAAATCTTTAAATATGATGGATAAGAAGTAGAGCGATCATTTGTAGTATCAACCAAATACAGCTTGAGCCTCTGTATTGACTTACCTGTACAGTCTTTAGAAAAATGAAAGACGTAACTTAAAATCCAAATCTTAAACATGGTCATCACACTTTCTTTTTACTTCCCATGCTGTGTTATTTATACTTGCCTCAAATTTTTTTTTTTTCCTTCTAAAGGTCTGAAACCACTAACAGACGCTAAGTGCTGTTCACTTGCATTCTATATTTACCAACAGTCTCTGGAATTTCTCCAGCGTTCCATATTATTACAACTCCCGAGCACACCTCACGGAACTATGTAACCCGCGTCTGGGTGTGAGAAAGGAAAAATTGATGCAACTAGTCCAATCCTGTGTATAAACCTGCATAAGGCACAGCTCAGTTTTGAAAAATACTGTTATTTTCCTAAGGAGAATTTTTAAAAGGGATGGGGTGGGAGGAGATGGAGAGAAAAAGAGGCGTGAGAATGTCTTCTCTGATTTCCTCCTTAAAGAAGAACAGGAAAAAAAAAAAAAAAGTCAGGTTTGTTTTTCTGTGTGTGAAAATCTGACTATGATTTATGGCTATAGAATACTCAAAGTATTTCCATACACCGAATTCTTTTTAGCCAAGTAAAATTTTTGTATAACGTTTAACACGCAAGCCCCTAACTTTTAAATTAACTACAACAACAAAAGCAGAATGGTCCCATTTTAAAATTTCTTCATTTTTCACCTATTAACTCACTTTCAAACATTCTGCGGTGAGACAGAAATTATCCAAACAACACATTTTCCAACTTTCCTGTCCACTAGCCATGTACACAACCTTCCAAGCATTTCTTAAGCTACATCTGAAGTTAGAAGATCCTGCTACATTGTGCCCATTGGGGTGACACCTCACAAAAGGTGGCAACTCAACAACCTCGTCTATGCAGAAGGTCACTGAAAACCAGGAAATGGAGCCAAAACATCCTTGGAACGGGCAAATACCACAAAGCTCTTGATTCCAACATTCAGGAAACAAAAACACCCTCACAGCTGATAAACTCTTACGTGCAGTTCTTGGGTCTTGCTTTGTAGCCCTCAGCAGATTTCAAGGAGACAAGGAAAAGCACACTGATGACATAAAAATAGCCATGAGGGAGGTGACAGGTAAACTATCAAAATAAGCACTGCACAGCATGGAAGGCTGTGTCAAAAAAAAGCTCTGGAGTAAATAGAAACAAATAATATCAGCATACTCTAGTTAAGAAGGCAGAAAATCAATATATTTTCAAAAAGTCCTATCCGTGATGGTTAAAAATCACACACACACACACACACACACACACACGCGCGCGCACACGCACACACACACACACACACACACGTTGAGAGGTAAAGCTTCTGTTACCTGGAATCACTGTTTCTCCCTAAACAAGGGCCCCATCTTATTCCTGCTGTAAAAGTCAGAAGCAAAACAGTCCCACAAAGTATCAAAGGCTGAGATTTTTTTTCAACCGAGGAGGAAGAGAGGGCTGCAGAAGGCAACTCTGGGAGGACACGTAGTTTGACCGCCCCCCCCCCCACAACCACACAAACACACACACACAGGTAATTGTTTAAAAAAAAAAAAAATCATGTTCCCAGCTCCCACTTTGAGGTTTCTAAGGAGACACAATCTTTCCCTAAGGATCTTAAAAATGCTAGAGTTTTCGTTTTTGACTTTCCTGAAACCTTTCTGGCATTCAACATACATCTTGAATATTTATGGATAAAATAATGTTTTCTAGGATTCACTTTAAAATAATGGGGCAGGGGGATTGTGCAGGGTGCCGACGAAGCAGCACTGGCATCAGCTGACAGCTGTTGAAGACGAAACAGGTTATGTCAGGCTCACCCCACTGTCTACAGTTTTGCACATGCTCGAAATTTTCCATATCAAAAACTTGGGTGTTTTTTGGTTTGTTTTTTTAAATAAAGAAGTATTTCTTAAATGGAACTTTGTCAAGTAACCTGGTAAAACAGATAACAGGTCCACTTTGCAGAGAGGTATGTTACAGGGGAAAAAAAAGGTTCAGAATTTTTCCTCCAACTGAATCTTCTTGCCCTTCCAAAATAAAACTTTCCTTTAACTAAATCAAACTGACAGTAAGAGTTTTTCATTTCATTTTCCAAAGATGGCAGAAAAAATTATTTTTGTAGGTATGGTGACAAGCTGGATACATGCAAAGAACGACTGACCAGGCTTAAGATAAGGAATTCCTCCCTGTCCAACGTGCACAATCAACTATCAGAATACCTGACTCTGGCTTCTTTCTCAAAGGAGCCTTCTCTGTCTCGTCATGCCAGGAATGCTTTGTCCTAAAAGACTCCACCCTTCTTTGAGACCTAGAATCTGCAACTCTCCGATTCCAGTTCTTTTTGCTGTCTGTGTCTACACCCATGGTGATGTGTGTCCCAGAATGGCAGAGCTAATCACAGCCAGGAGCCAGAATGGGGAATTCCCACAAGTGTCAGGCACTAAGAAGGCATAAGGAGCACCTCCATTTTCAAAGCCGAAACAGACATGAGGGTCCTCTGCTGAGTGTTATCGCCAACAGCCCTATTGCCCTCAGGCTATTCCTAACGCCCACCCCCCCCACCCCCCATTTTACAGATTAGGGCACTGAGGTTAAAAAGGTTAAGAACTTGCCCAAGAACATACAGATACTAATGAGGTTACCTGACTCCATGTTCTTACTCAAGGAACATCCTAATACTACCCAGAAACGGGATGGGAAACTACAACCTGGTGACATCAAAATAACCATGACAAGAGCAGGCCACCAACTTCTAGAAGGAAGACTGCGACACCCCATCAGCAATCCACCTTCGCTCACCCACAGTGGACTTTATTCAGATATGGCAGAGACGGACTCGGAGGCTGCTCACCTGCTTTCAGCCCAGGATGTTCTATCCGGAGGGCATGCATGGCACAGGACGGGGCCCTGCCCCTGCCACAGCACCACGGTCACCCCCACCTCACCTAGTGCCTCTTACCTCAACGGCTTGCCCTCTACAGCACTGCTCTGTGCGGCACACTGGGCTACTCCTAGCACGTCGCATACAACCTCCTCAAAAACCAATTTCAAAAACACAACCACGAGAGCAACCAGAGAGGTTTTCCAGCCTGACCGTGTGACTCACTCATCAGAACAGAAGAAACACTCCGAGGGCAAACACACCTTTAAATTGCTTCGCCCTCCTCTGCGACGTGTGGCATGAAGGGACGACACTGATGAAGAGAGGGGCTCTCCGTGAGAGAGGCTGCTGCGAGTGACCTCCCTCAGCAAAATTTTCCACACCTCCCTTCCCCCCCTCCTTCCTTCCTGGCCATGCCTGAGTTCCCTCAGCTTCCCTCACAGGTCCAGGGCTTTCGGATGGGAGGACTCATCTGTGTCACTTCCTATCCAAACACGAACAGCAGCCAAGCATCTCTGCCAATTCTCTCCAACTGGATCCCAACACGCACCCAAGCTTCCCTGGGTCCATCAGCTTATTCCTTGGTTTCTCGAGCCCCGCCGGCCAGCCTCACCCAGACGCAGAGTAATTTCCATGCATAAACCGCTTGCAAGCTGTATAACCAGGGCTCAGAAGCTGCCTCCCTTTTCTGCATGTATGACGTGGGGGTGATAACATAGAGTTGTTGAGACGATTATAGGAGTGTTTGCTCTCGCTGCCCTTATTATTTTTTTATTATTTCATTTTTATTATTTCACCCAATATTGCAGGAAGCCTGAGGAAACACAGAGTACCTGCTAAGTGGCACAGAGTAAAAACTGCTTTCCAGCAAGCCCACGGTTAGAGGAATCCTTAAGTCAAGGCCGTTCCTCATAAGGAGATGAAACGTGAATGCGCGCGAGCAAGTGCAGGTCCCACCGACTGGGAACCGTGACACGGTCCCCAGTGTGTTTCAGATATGCGACCACTCCAGTGACTCAGGCATACGACGAAGTGGGCTCTGAAGTGTTATAATGCAATCGCTTCTGCGGAGCCAAGACGCTGAATCAGAGGGGAGAGAGAATGAAAACAGGTATGAACTAGTGTCAGCTGTTAGAGTTGCATAATCTCAACTGATGTAACCACATGTTAATTACTAATGGGAGAAAACAAAACTGCTCAACCAAGATGCTCATGCGACATGTAGGTACTTTCATGCAGACAGACTACAAACACGCATGCACGCACATGCACGGCAAACCCATCAGGACTGTCCTTTCTTCTCTCTGTCCCCTGTACGGCAGGAAGGCAGACACACACACACACACACACACACACACACACGCACAAGCACACATGCTAAATGAGTACTTGGAAAAATTATGTTGTACTAAGCAGCTCTCAGTGACATTATGAAGAAACGACATTACCTATCTACCTCTAGTGCAAGTAAATTCACTGCTGTAAAAACCGCTTGTTAGTATACTACCATTCCTGTCACCATCGGTGACCTCGAGCTGAAGATCTGCTCAGCGCCTGCATCGGTGCTGAGCAAGCCTGGGCCTCCAGGGGCAAGAGGCTGCGTGTGGGGGTGGCTCTTGCGCCGTGGCAGATGTCTACAGCCGTCAGCTGGGAGCACAGTAAGAAACGGGACGGGGAAATGTCAAGTGCTTCGGTTCTCAAGTTGGACTCTTAGCTTTTAAAAGCTGAGAAACAATTATGTACAATTTCTGACAAACTCATATCTAATAAATACAGCAAATACTACACAAAGTAAACCTAATTCGAAAGGCTCCCTTTGCTCTCTTGATTTATATCTAGGTTTCAGAATGTTAAGGATTTCAAACTTCCCGGGGTGGGGGGAGTGGGGGGACACCATCTACTGAAATCTTTGTACATAAGCAAAAAAAAAAAAAAAAAAAACCTTGGGAAAATAATGCATATCTCCTCTCCCACTAGTTTGTAAGAGGGCAGGAACAACCAAGCTTTATACAGCTTTTGCAACCCCAAATCCCTTTGCACTATAATTAACACATACTCTGACTCAGCAAAGCCACTTTTTGGAAACTTTCATAGGAAATTAAAGCAATGAACCCTAAGGATGTTACAGTCAACATCGTTAGTAGCAGAGGGTAGGGGACGGAAAACACCCTGAATATCCACAGTAGAGTTATGTCCAAAGAAATCTTGGCAAAGGATATTCAGAACATTATGTAGTTATTAAAAATCAGTTAGATCTGAATCTCCACATCCAAACACATCCAGCCATTTATAAGAAGCGATGCCTTGACCACAGACCTTTACAGATGCTGGGTTACTGTCAAGATCGGTGAGTTATGATCACTGTACGTTCATGGCCAAAGGCCACACCCAAATTTTACCAGAAATCACAGCTACCATTTATGGAGCACTTCCTCCATACCAAATTCTGTACATATATCATTTCCAGTACTCCTATCACCAAAGCTGTAGTAGGCATTACTCCCACTTTACAGATGAGTAAACTGGAGCTTACAGAATTTAAGTAACTTACCTAAGACAACATACTAGCTAGCAATGGAGTTCACACAGTCTCCATTAGACCCTATGGTCTTGACCTTGCCCTCCCTCTTCAATGGTGTCTAAAAGCATGAGCCTTTATTATGACTTTTCTGTAGAGTCTGGAGGGATTCGAGGAAGTCGGTCTCTACCAAAGGAAATATAACTCAGAGCTCATGACCTGAGTTATATTTACTGACAGTGTTGTAGGCAACTACCACTAGTTACCACATTAGACAAATATCCTCTTGAGTACCTAGGGTTAGGACAATAGGAATAAAGTCGCTAGACCACCCAGGGTCGGAAAAAAAAGAAAGAACTGAGATTAGAAAGGGTGGAGGGCCAGAAACCAGTGTGCGGCTGGTGTTGGTTTTAGACACATGCCTGGCATTTACCAGTATTGTTCCTCCTGTTTCAAAAACAACCTCCCTGGATCTTCGTAATCCTCCCAGCAGTAACTAGGCCAATCTTGATACTGCAGTGCTGAACAAATAAAATAAAATGGGGGAAGTTCTCAGATATTTGTGGGATAAACTCGCATTTCCCCAAGAGGAGGGAAATCCTTTCACAATATGTACGTATATCGAAATCGCCATGATGTACATTTAAATATCTTATAATGTTACCTGCCGGGTATACCTCAATAAAGCTGAAATTTAAAAGACTTTTTTTAAAAATAATAGATACCAGAAAAAACTATATGCTTTGATATGTTCATAGATAAGTGCACAAGGGAACACAAACTGCACCACACACCTATTCCTCTTAAGGCAATTCGGGTATTAAACCAAATTTGAGTAAATTACACCCATTTCCCTAGGCATATCCATCCTACAGTCACCGATTCATGGGTGGCTCACACGTGACTAGAGAAAGGACAGGAACACAAGGGAAGGAGGAGCCAGGGAACATCCTACTGAGACGTCTCCAACACCAGCCAGACGAGAATTGAGGAAGGTGAATCAAAGACCGATAAATCCAACTATAAGAGCGACAGGCGACAAAACCGTCCTCAACCTACCCTTCGCAAATAACGTATGAGAAAGATTTGAAAGCATTTTGTCATGAGACGACAAGCTGAACGGTGACACAAAGACAAGCCAGCTGGGTGGAGTGGGGACCCTGGCTAACATGCGTAGGAAGAGAAGACAGACACTGTCAGTATGATCTGTAGGCCACATGGTCGGCTGCATTCCAGGATGGCCCTCCTAGTATGCCAAAACTCACCTCTAATAGCCCAGGCACGGTAACGAGAGCAAATGGATATGAAGCAGAGCTGGCGCCTGAAGCCCATGCCCTAAAAAGCTGTCTCCATTCAGCCCAAAGACCTTGCCCTTACAACAGAATACTCATGAATGGCACCAGGGCAGAAAGCAAAGGCTCTGTATACACCACACGGCTTATTAGCTAACCGTCTAAACAGAAGAGCATCTCCACTCCAACCTGAATTTTGTACCCACCATTGGCAATCCTCCTACTTAGAAGCCAAGAAAAGGAACTGAGAGTCTATTTTTTTGTCCCTGTTAAATTACGGTGATGTGTCAGAACAATGTCCTAACTCACATTTTTAAAAGAAATTTATTATTGCAAATATTTATCAAGGACCTACCACGGGCCAGGCACTGTGCTAAACAGCAGGGGTCAAACTATTTAAGACAGACACAGCTGTGATGTCCTCATGAAGTTCAGCTACCGTATACCATCTTTGTTGTCTCTAAAACAACTATCTGCAGTGGCATGCAAAAGAATCAAAATCACAACAGCATCCGAGCAGGGAAGTATCCTAGCCGAACACATAAAAACCACCGAATGGTACGATGGCATAAGTCTTATCTTTTTCTTAATAGAATCTGCCTTCTTTAAATGTCAGGTATCAGCATATTAAGGAATACCATTAACTTTCACTCGTACAACTCATTTCCACGGAGCAACTAGCAGCTGTCAGACACTACAGATACAAAGATGAGTACAATGTGCTTCTTGTCTTCAAGAAGCTCATAAGCTAGTAAGGATGAATGCTTAAGCATCAGAGAGGGCAAAGGGCCTTCTCGGGAAAGAGGTTTGACAGCTGTGTTTAAGACTTTTGGCAAAAGTGACACCAAGTAATATTATCGCCTTTTCCTCCTTACGAATTTCCCCAGAATAAGCCAGACATCAGAACAGGCTCTTGACCTCTCTACTATCTTGGAATGCATTTTGTCAAAATGAGCTTGCTGCCACTTCTCAAAATATGTGATCTGTTTTACCCTCCCACTAGGACATGCGAAGACATCGGAATTTTCTCTAATCCACGGTGTGGCTAAAGCTACTCCTAAAGATTAAAAAAGGTATGAGGAAAACCTGTGAAGATCTGGTCCTTGCCTACCTAAATAATGAGGAGGAGGAAGAGGATGGTGATGATGATGATGGTGATTAATAACTGTAACTTCAATTTACTATGTGTCAAGCACTGTACTAAGCAGTCCCAGGTCATTATGTCATTAAATGCTTATAACAGCCCTATAAGATAGGCATATTATTTGTCCTCATTTTACAGATGAGGAAACTGAAGATTGAAGAGATTAAGACTTTGCTCAAGGACACAAAGCTAGGAAGTGGCAGAGCCAAACCCAAATACCCAGTGTACTATGCCCTCCCTCAGTTCTTTCCCCATATGTGCCAATCACCTGCAATGGGCAGGAACCCACCATGCCATTTCTGACCTCCAAGCCTTTAAGCACCATTGCCTCTGAGAGGCCCTCCTTTCCAACTTGTCTTTGAGAACTCATATGGTGTCACTTTTCCAGGCAACTTTTCTAGACTGCTGCTCCCTAACATGTGTAGGAAGGGAAGACAGACACTGTCAGTATGATCTGATGTCTCTTCTCTGGATTTGCTCAGCCCTGGTCATAAACCCTCTCTCTCACAACCCTTATCCCAATGTGCCATTAAGTCATGAGCTGCTCAAGGTCATGGGCCATTTCATATTCAACTCTGGAGCTCCACGGCCCAGCAGAGTGCTCATGCATAGCAGGCATCAAATCGAGTGAGTTGGCGGGTTGAATAAATGAATAAGGAAATAGAACTGAAGCTAAGGGCGTACTCCAGGATAGTCTCTGGAATCAGAGATGCCCAAGTTCAAGTCCTAACTCCATTTCTTATCAATCGGTCTAATTTACTTAATCTTTCTAAGCCTTAGTGTCTCATCTATAAAATGAAGGCTAACAGTAGCACGTAGCTCAAAAGACTGTTCTGAGAATTTAGATTCAGCAGCTTAGCCCAGTAAGTGGCACATCATATGTGTTCAATAAATGTTAGCTATTGGTTGTAAAGTATAGATCAAAAACTAATGCTCTAATAATAAGTACCCAGCTCCTCAATTCCTCTAATCTCAAGGCTCTAAGCAAATAAAGGTATTCCTTTTATAATGTGGACGAGGGTGCACAAGTGATCACCTCCACAATGAATCCAGGTTCCTTTCAGAGATAAACATTTAAAGATCATTTAACTTTTCCTTTGAAGCTTTGAGAGGAATAAAAGTCTCTCCCATAACCCTGAATTTAACCTTTTCTCCAAAGATAAGCATATCCCTGGGAAGTGATGACCTAGCTCAGAATAAAGCAGCTGCTAGTGTAACACTTACCTTTGACAGAGCATTATCGGTAACTGTTATCGTGTTGATCCACTAGGTCATTGTTAAAAATCTGTAGTCATTTCATGCCATATTCCTCAAAACATCCTTGGCAAGAAATTAGATAACAGAAGCATTTCCCATTTTGTATATATGTAAATGACAATACCATGAAAGATGTCAAAATTCATAGTTACATTTATGCAACTTTAAGACATATATAATCTGCTTAATACGGTATGAACCCCATATTCAGTGAACGATTTGCTTTTAAAATTACGTTTTCTTCAATAGGCTTTAAAAATCTACAGACTTCATTATAATGATCATGTAGGACTAGGAATGGCCTGGAAAAATTCTAAACTCAAGCCTCATTTCATGGGTTCTCCTGATACCGCAGTGTGTTATTAGTTCATGGATAAAGCTGCGGTGTAGGCGCTGAGCGGGGACCGCGTTGGCCGGTGCTGCTGCGGGATCCCAAGCGCTGTTCACCAGCCTGGACAAGGCACAGCCGTAACCCCCTCTAGGCTTACCATGAAAACGCAGAAACTTAGGAAGCCGATTTTAGAAAGGACTGAAGGATGAGATTAGGATTCAAGGATTTCCCTGAGTTTAGCTCATCTAAGTAGCCTTCCAGAGCAACTGTCCACCTTTTTCCCTCCATGCCTCATTTTTCTTTTATATCTCCTTGTCCAAAAAAAAAAAAAAAGGCTTATTTACTACACTAGATCTTATTCTAAAAAACCAGAAGATTTTGCAAGATTTTTACTTTTATAGACAATTTTAATCTATTCAGAGCCCCCATGGGATCAATGAAGATGATATAAGTTGATATGCTGGCTCATGTTAGACCCATTTATAAACAAAGGTTTTACATATAAGGCTATATACGTATATATACACGTGTATATGTATATATGTTAGACCCACTTTATATACGAGAGCTTTACATATAAGGCCATATATACATATATGTATACGTGTGTGTGTGTATATATATTTATTTATGTGTGTGTGTATATATATATATTTATACACACACACACACACACATATATATTATGAGCTGCTTAAGAGCTGCTCAAATCCAAAATATTGGCAGAATGATTTTTCTTGTAGGCATGTATCGGAGAAAATAAGAACAACTTCTAAAGCGGCAGCACTCATCTTAAGTGAAGACAACCAAATAAATTTTTGGGACACTCCACCAGTGTCCTCTGTCCCATCTCAGTGCCTTCCTTCTCTCTCTTTCCCCCCTTCTCTCTTCCTTACCTTACGCTTTACATCAGTGATCTTGTCAGCCCTCCGGCCTGAGCTAGCGTCCCCCAAGGTTACAGAGACTGAAGATTCCTGCCATACAAACATATCCTTTAAGGCTTTCTGGTCGACACAGGAGCAAGCCCTGGGTCTACTTCTCTTTACCTGCTGTTTTAACCAAATTAAACGGTGAGCTCCATTGTGTTCCGTTATCTAACTTTAAGAAGTTAGAGCTGTTTGTTTCTGGACATTTTAGTAACTGGTCATATTGAGGAAGCTCTTACATGTATAAGAGAGAGAGAACCAAAGCTAACGAAATACTTGGAAGTCTAAAGGAAGTCTAAAGGCCTCTCATGATATTTTTAAGGGCAAGAGTCACTATGATACTAGTGGATGGGAGAGAGGGGATGAGGGAGGGTGAGTCTGTTCCTTGATGAGATTCAGGGAGAAGAAGTATAATTAGCAATGCTGACCATGTGTCATCGTCACCACAAGTGAACTTGAGGGAAAGAGATGCCTGCAAGACCTGGAATTCCTCTTGTCCGACTCATAAAACTAAACGGGTCTTGGAGATTACTTCACGACTCACTTTGGATCAAGCAGTAACTGTCTAAAAACTGGGACAAGCAATTGTGGTCAGATGTAGTGTCTCTTCCTAGCCTTAGCCCAAAAAGGGATAAATAAAGACACATCCAGTTACTCATTAAGGTTAAAAAAATGTAAATGAATTATAATAATTAAGAGCTTGGGTTTTGAAGTAAAAGAGACTTGAATTGGAATTTGAAAAGTTTGAGTTTAAACAAACTAAAATCTTGGGCAAACTACTGAAATCTCTGAGCCAGTTTCCTCACATATAAGATGAAAATAACAGGAATTAAGCGTTTTTGGAAGGATTCAGTGAGATAATGCACGTAAAGCAGTTATCAGAGTATCTGGACCACAAATAAGTGCCTAATAAGTTATCTATTATTATAGCTCTTCCAAGCAGAGGAAAGATGGTAAAAAATTAACACTCGAGAAAGAAAAAGATGTGAAAGGTGATACTAATAACTAAAATGTATTTGATACTTTCTGAAAAATAATTAAATAGTTGACACTTAAACACCACCAGTTTGAACTATGTCGGTCTACTTATACATGAATGTTTTTCAACAAATACAGACAGAACTGTAAATTGTTTTCTCTTCTTTATGATTTTAATGTTTTCTCTACCTTACTTCATTGTAAGAATACAGTGTATATACACGTAACATACAAAATATGTGTTAATCAACTGTTTATGTTAGTGGTAGGGCTTCTCATCAATAGTAGACTATTAGTAGTTACATTCTGGGGGAGTCAGAAGTTATATATGGATTTGACTATGTGGGGTGTGGGGGGTGGCTGGAGCCCCTAACTTCTGCACTGTTCAAGGGTCAATTGTAATATTAAGGTGAAGAATAAGAATTAAATGGTTAAAAATCTCAGTAACTCGAAGGGGTTCAAATAAGAAATAATGCAGCATTAATCCACTTCAGGAGAAAATGTATTTGGACAAGACTTAAGTTATCAAATTAAGATGAGGCAGGAAAAACACTTTTTGAAATAGTTACGATATGCTATTTTAACATATTTTTCACACCCACAGATAAACAACACTTCATGTTTCTTTCCTAAACATAAAAATAAAACTCTCCTGGCATTTTTGGTCCTGAGCTTACAATGTACTCAGTAATTTTCCATTTCACTTTTGTGCTCACAGATTTAGAAGTGCACCTCGGTTCTTAACAAAAATATTTATGCTCTGAAGTATTTATTGCTTCTGCATAACTAGGTCCCAGCGTAGAGATGAGAAAGGTATCTGAGAGGAAATGTGGAATAATAGTGTGCAAAGTGTTCTAGAGCAGAAGGTCAAACGATGGAACATACTTTATAACTGTAACAGGATAGGGCTGGAAACAGAGTTGAGGCTTAGCCCAGCCCTGCCCCGGGAGCTCAGCCCACGTCCTCAAGGCAAGGAATTCCGGCTCCAGTGCACACGACTGCACGCCTGACCAACACCAAGGCTGGAGCCCCTCAGGGGAAAATGGGTGACTATTATGTGCCCAGCTCCCAAAACTTCAAACAGATTAGCAGATCATGGGTTTTCCCCTTCTTTTTTTAGGCAACGCCTTGATTTGCAAATGAAACATTACGATACAAGCTGGACTGACTTATATGACTTCTACGTGACACCCGCAGTCCCAAATCCTGGGACACCTAAAGTGACCAGGGAACATGATTTGAAAGGACAAACTAAATGAGAGCTTAAGGAAAATTTGAAAATCTTCAAGAAAAATTTATCTAAAACATGTACATTTCCATCATTCAGCTTTAACTTGATCTATTATTATACAGAACTGCTTTAGTAAATCATAAAAATCCTATACAAAAATATACCCGTTTTTGTGATTAAACTACTGGGAAAAGGAATAGTAGAATTCAATTATTCAATCAATCTAGCTCAGTTTAAGTGTAAGAAAACAAAATTATTAAAGTGCCAGAAGAAAATACATTACAAATCTGAAGGTAGAGAAAAGTCTTTCCTAAATAAGATCAGAAACCATATCGGATTTTAGTACATAATTTAAAATGCCTGTATGGCTAAAGACAACATAAAGTGGGTTAGAAGACAACCATCTGAGAAAAAATACTTACAACATATCTAACAGACGAAAAGTTAGTATCAAAAAAAAAAAAATCCAGTAAGAAACTACAAAAAAAAAAGAACAGTTTATAGCTGAAAGAGGGCTAAGAGGCATATGAAGATATTCAACTTCACTATCAATAAAATATAAATTAGATATGCATGCAGCCTTTTTTTTTTAATCACTCATGCTGGAAAATAAAAATTAGAGGCTGATCATTGCCAGTGCTGATGAAGAAGACATGGAAGTGTTTTTTATTGGACTATACATAGGTACGACATTTTTAAGGGGATATTTGGCGTTACCTGTAAAATCTTAAGTGTGTATGACCTTGAACCCAGTAATTCCACTTCTAGGAATCTATCTTATAAGGTTCCACATGTAACCCTGTGAAAAGATGTTCACCTCCGCATTATTTATAAGAGGGCAAACTGGATATAGCTAGGAGGTTGTATGGAACACGGTGTGAACCTTTAAAAGAACTAGAACCTGTTCACACTCACACAGCCGGGAGATGACCACATAGCTGACTGGCAAAAGCAGGTGCAGCACTATGCACCGTATAATTTCCTTTCTAATTTGCTTCCTGAAACTTTCTCTACATTTCATATTATGTACGTATAAACGTTCTGGGAGGACATACTCAAACTGTCAGTTGTTGGTGGGGTGAAAAGGGGAGAATCCAAAACTACATCAGCACACTGTTCCCAATTTAATTAAACACACGCACACACATACACACACACACACACACATACACACACACACTCAGAAAGAGAGAAAGACAAAAGAATAGATAGATTTTCCATGGATGGCAGGATTCTGAGTGATTTTTTTATTTGCTGCTTTATAAAATTTTCTATATTTCTTACATCTTCTACAACGATCATTATTACTTTGATACTGATAAATACATTGATTTAGGTTTAAAATGTTATGATGAAAGGCTTGAGGAGGCTTTTAAAAACATGAGAAAATAATATTTACTGAATGTTGTTACTGTTTCTGTCCCAAGAACTAGATAAAAATCACAAGGCAAAGCCAAGAGTCAAAATCGCTTCTTGCTCTTCCCATTTTAACTCTCTGATTCTCCTGACAAGGCTCACGAACATGATACAGATTAATTTAAATAAAAGCATATAATTAAGTACAGGCTCTAAATGGTGTTCCATTTCAACAAGAGCTGGAATAATTATAATTAAGAGCTGAAGGTTTCATGGAAGAAGGCGACATGGAGCTGAATCTTAAGAATTCAGAGGGGCATAGAAAAGAGAGGACATGAATCTAAAAGTTCCTCAAATTACCTTATCATCCATCTTTTCTCAATCCGAGAGCTCGCAATGCTGAAAACTGCCACTTAAACACCGAATAATTCTAAAAAGAGACTGAAATATGACTATGCAATAATGAAATATATGTTAAAACATATAAACATGCACACATGCATTTAAACATGCGTATTTTTAAATTCTCTAATTCCCGCCCCCAACAGAAAGACTTCAAAGCCAATAATAGTCTACAAAGTACCCCAAATACATCGCTGGCAAACAATATGGCAATACCTATCAAAATTACAAATGCACAAACACTTAACCCAGCAGTTCTGCTTCTAGAAATTTATGCTAAGACTCATACCTGGGTGAAAAAAAATTTTTTAATTACAAAATCTGGAAACAACCTAAAAACAAATATACTAGATGTGTGGAAAAAGGAGAAGGGGGATATATATGTTTGTAGGTGTACGAAATACCTCTGAAAAGCTCTATTACAAACTAGTAACAGTTGGCATCTGAGAGGGGAAGCTGAGACTAGAAAACGGGTAGAATGAAGACTTTTTACTGCATAATCTTGTGTGTACTTTTAAAATTCTGTGTTATGTTCATCTTTTACCCAAACAAAAATAAGTATAACTTAAAGTTTAAATTTAATACATTTTATCTCTTCCCTCAAAAGAAAACTTCCGAGGCAACACTTTACATAGAAAAGTTATCTGTGTATGTAAACTTGGAAAGTCTGCCAAAGTTCAAGTTACTGTAATCTTTTTAAATGGTTAATCTGTCAAACGCTCTGTAAAGTTGTTATATTATTTCTAATTTAAGGATAAATTTTCTAAAAATGCCTAGGAGACAACTCCTAAAAAAAAATAATCGGTTTTGTTTGGTGTCTCCAAATACAGAAACTCTTCACATTACAGGAAACTCGACTTCAAAAGCCACTACATTTCCTACAGGAACTCTTGCTCCTGGCGACACTCGAGGTGGAGAAAGGGCAAACGGTTCTACCCACAAGTGTTTCTGGCAGCACCTCTCGTGTGCCATTTTCTCACTCCAGGCAGTGAGTCACAATTCCAGTTTGCGGCATTTGAGCTTTATACTTAATTCTAAGACATCAATGAGGATGGGCCTGAGGATAAAAGTTCTCTGCAGAATATTCTGCCAAATAAGTAACACATACCCGTGTGTGTCCCTGTTGATTTAATTTGCGGCAATTACGAAAGCTACCTGAAAAATCACCTTAGTAGCCTGGGACAAAAGATGGACTCAGGTTCCAGATTCCCGATTCCTGATTAGAAGGGTCCACCGATCTACCCTGTTCCCTTCCCAGCCGAATCTGCACCTATCCACATCCTCAAGTCGATTCAAACTTTGTTCGAACATCCCGACTTCCCAAGTTCCTCCACGGCACATGGCATCACCTCTCCTGAGCGCTCTCTTCTGGAGAGGCTTCTTATAATC
>NW_011888879.1:2693624-2705525 GCF_000151845.1 Pteropus vampyrus
AGTTACTGTAATCTTTTTAAATGGTTAATCTGTCAAACGCTCTGTAAAGTTGTTATATTATTTCTAATTTAAGGATAAATTTTCTAAAAATGCCTAGGAGACAACTCCTAAAAAAAAATAATAATCGGTTTTGTTTGGTGTCTCCAAATACAGAAACTCTTCACATTACAGGAAACTCGACTTCAAAAGCCACTACATTTCCTACAGGAACTCTTGCTCCTGGCGACACTCGAGGTGGAGAAAGGGCAAACGGTTCTACCCACAAGTGTTTCTGGCAGCACCTCTCGTGTGCCATTTTCTCACTCCAGGCAGTGAGTCACAATTCCAGTTTGCGGCATTTGAGCTTTATACTTAATTCTAAGACATCAATGAGGATGGGCCTGAGGATAAAAGTTCTCTGCAGAATATTCTGCCAAATAAGTAACACATACCCGTGTGTGTCCCTGTTGATTTAATTTGCGGCAATTACGAAAGCTACCTGAAAAATCACCTTAGTAGCCTGGGACAAAAGATGGACTCAGGTTCCAGATTCCCGATTCCTGATTAGAAGGGTCCACCGATCTACCCTGTTCCCTTCCCAGCCGAATCTGCACCTATCCACATCCTCAAGTCGATTCAAACTTTGTTCGAACATCCCGACTTCCCAAGTTCCTCCACGGCACATGGCATCACCTCTCCTGAGCGCTCTCTTCTGGAGAGGCTTCTTATAATCGGTGCCACTCTTTTAGCAACAGAGGAAGGGCACCAATACCCTCCTTGAACTCAGGAAATGACAAGTATGTTCCATCGTTTGACCTCTTTTTTTGTTGTTGTTATTGTGGTTCTTAATACAAGAGCAATTTCAATTGAGGTGTCATCACCCTGAAGTGTCAGAACCACTGGGGAGCAGATAGGAAAAAAAAAAAAGCTCAACGATCAATTTATCACAGGTCTCACTAGATTTCAATGTACATAAGGAACCCTGGCTATGACAGAAGGGGACAAGGGGATAATTTGCTGCGGCCTGTCTAAGGTCTTCTTAAGAAAGTTTGAAAGAAATCTGAAACCAGCAGAGGACAGCCCTGGGACTGTGACATCAGCGGGCATGTGGTGGCTCTGGTCCCTGTAACATTCATATGAGAAAAACACAGATGCATTCAAACATTGTTGTGACCACTAGGGAAAAGATTTAAAAACACCTGGCACTGGGTAAGTATTCATTACTGTTAGAAAATATGTAAAAGACTAATAACAAAGGACCTACCATGCTCAATGGTGATTTGAGAAAACTAAATACAGTAAAGATGAAAATGTATTCTAAATTGATAGGCTTGTGCAGTTTTAAGTAAACACCAGAGCTCAAGGAATAATGTGGTGATTAGGGATATTCAACTGGCAGAACTAGGCAAAAATGCTAAAATTGTCTTTCCATGTTTTAATATGATAATGTAACTATAATAACGTTACAGTCTCATAAGCCAAAAGAGATCTGGTTAAACATAGAACACTTCGTAGTGAAAACATAATAAGAATTCTATGAACATGGAGTTGTAAGCTTTTTAAGAAGTGACCCTACGCCTGTCTTATCCCTGTTGAGTTTTTACCTAATACTGTGCCTGCAACATGACAGCTTAATAAACACTTGTTAAGGAAATGAATTGGGATCATAGGGGTCGTTTAAGACTAAAGAAACGTCTCCTAATTGACATTGTGGAACATAAAGCAACCAGCACTGCATCCCCCAAGCCCCACCTCTGCGAAGACCTTCACGCCGCACTCAAGGAGTCAGAAAATGCATGAGGATTGTGACTTCCCTCAGCTGGCATTTAGCTAGACAGGGAACCTCCGTGTCACTGCTGCCTCCAAGCGCCTAGCCCCAGCCCCTGGGCAGTTGCCCCAAACATATCACTGTCGAGAACCAGCTCCTCATCAGGTAATTCTCCTACGTTATTCTTCCCTAATCCTTACAGCAAAGTTCTGGAAGTCTGTGTTCTTCCCATTGCACTAAAACTGCCTCCTGCCCTTAGCTGTCACATCGAACCTAAAGTGACTAAACAGATGACAGGACCAGAAAGTCCACAGACTGATATCTCAGCTCCATCTCCAAACATCAAAGGCAGCACACACACGCCAGCCACGGAACAGCACTCAGAAACTTCCAGTAAATTACACATTTCCAAGGTACCAGTCTGCTAGGCCCTGGGGAAAGTATGGTGAATGTGGCACAGCCCCGGCCACAGCTAAACTCAATCGAGGGGAGACCAACAGGTAAACAAGACTCAGCATACCCCAGGATAAGGAGCCAGGTCCAGAATTCTAAGGCATTTTTCTGCATGAGGTGAGGTACACAGTGACTCTGAAGGACTCCCGGTAGGATTGGCTCGGATTAGGAAAAAAGTAGCTGCCTTAGAGAAAGGCAACAGGCTTGGTACTTATGCCATAAAAAAGGTGAAGAAGAATGAGTCTACTCAGTTGACTCAAGTCCCTATTTTGTTTAACTCGATAAGACGTGATGTCATCACTAAGGTAGGGAACATAGAAACAGGGATCCGTCTAAGAAATCGAAAGGACTGTCTGTGACATTCTGAGATACCTGCAGTCGATCACGTGGAAAATCCAGTAGACAGCTGGAATGTGGGGGCCATGAAGAGACAGGGGTCTGAGTTAAACAGACAAGTTCAAAGTAGTCGTGGACATGGCTGGGAAACCCTCCGAGAAGGGTGGCAGGAGGGCAGAGGACCCGATGATGCTAGACCACGCCTACATTCAACAGGTGACCAGAGGAGGAAACCCCTCAAAGGACAGTGAAAAGGAACCCCCAGGGTAGGAGGAGGAATATCAGGGGGCCCAAGAAGGCAATGCTTCAGGAAGAGGCCACGGTCAATGTCAAATCCCAAAGGAAAGACAAAGACTGAGAAATATGTACTGCGGCAGCTAAGAAACGTCTGGCCCCTTGCCAGAGGCAGTGTCCGAGGGGTGAGGATGCCAGCTACGTGCACAGGGCCAAAGCCTGCATGGGAGATGTGGTCAGCCCTCAGAACTCTCTCCAAATCCTTGGCTACAAAGAAAAGAGTCTAGTCTTTTTTTTTTTTTTTTTTTTTTTAAACTTAAGGATTTGTAATAAGCAAGACATATTACCACCAGATCAAACTGTCAGTCCAGAACAGATTTACAATGAAGCCTCAGGGGTAAATGCAAGCCAGAGACGCAGGGGCCCCGCCCGCCCTCCATCCTCAGCTTAGACAACAGACAGACAATCGTGATGAAGGAACCTGAGAGTAACTGCTCAGATGGATTACTAAGAAACGAAACCAGGACCCTGATAATGAGTGCGGAATCATTAATAACACTAAGAACACACTTCTCAGAAATGGCAATAACTAATTTTCAGCCAAGCTTTCTTTCAAATACAAAGGCTATTTCTAACGTTTACAGAACGTTCTTGACTGGGTTAAGGGCACCAAAAGCTTCAGCTGAACATAACAAATGGTGAAGCCGAAGCTGCATGTTCATGGTGGCGGCAGTCCACCTGGGGACCACCGCTCGTCAGCCAGGAATGGGGTGGCTGACCCCTCGCAGACAGCCACCAGGTCACTGGCAAGGCACCCACGCAAATCTTCCTTTGCTCCCTCCGTTTTTTATCTTTTCCCAGTCCGGATGACTGTTCCTTATAAAAAAGAAACTCTCACTGTCACAATGAGACACAGCAGACTTCTAAAATGACTTGTCTACTAACAAGGGTGCTATTTTTTTTTTTTCATATTTTGCATCGAGGAAAGGACCATTTTATATCGGTCTCCAACTAGACAGTGATCAAGTTAAATGAAAACTCAGTAGCAATCGTTCTACTAGTCCCTAAAAGATGGCAAACTATTCCTGGACACGGCCTGCTTTCTTTGCAATAAATGAGTCATAAAACTTCTGTGCTATGTAAATTTTACTTGCAAAAGGAGAAAAAAAAAAACCTTCACAGTCTCACATATTTAAGAGAAAACACTATGACAAGTATATGGTTTTAGTCAAAGGAAAGGAATGGTTCCCCATTATTCATTCTGAGCAGTAGGTCCTCATCAGAGATTAGGTGTTATGTCTGCCACGTTGCAGGAGTTAACCATTAACCTACTGGCTAACAACAGCCAGACAGTCCTCCCCAGGCCTTTTGGGTCTGCAGACCAGACTGTGAAAAAGAAAGAATGCATCCTGTTTCTAAGGCTGCAGACGCGGTTAACCCCACATAATTCTCTATGAGTAAAGGACGTCTCAGAAGTCAAGACCTCAACATATGTACCTTTTTTCAATTAGTCCTGAGTCTGCAGGGGTTCACCCCAAAAAATCAAATTCTAGGATGAACTTTTCAACAGGTGTACATAACACCTTCGACCCTGAAACTACAAATTAGCTGTCACAGAGTTAAATTTACTCTTCTCTAGGATTTGGGTGTTTTAGACATTACCATTATTTTCACCAGATTGATTCAACCAACTTTTTGTTCCAGTCGGTACCAACTAACAATAGAGTAGGGGAAAGACCATTTATTTATTTTTCTTATATGGTTACTTTAGTTTATCAATCTTTTCTAAGCTGCGAGATGGTTCCGCTTGCTGAAAAAGAGCTCACAGCCGCTTCCACTTTTCCTTTCTTACCTTCCTTGCCCTCCATGACCTCACCTCCAAAAGCTTAATTACATCCCACAGAACAGTGCTCTCAAGGTGAAAAGTGAGCCCCCTGCACTGGACAAATAGCTAAAGATCTCTCAATTTGTTTGCACTTTCTCTGGGTACATCTAAACCTAGACCAGGACACAGGAGGGCCTCTGCTGTGTTCTCCAAGCAGTCAAAGCCAGAAGCAAGAATTCTCGGCTCTAGTTTCTGAAGGCTGGTTAGATGAGCTTTTGCGTCTGTGCAGGAGAGAACACGATCACCTCGAGAAGATTCTCCCACGTTACACCAACACGATGGTAGGGAACACATTTTGACATCTCTTGAAAATTCACAGATGGGAAGCTACTAGATAGTAATATAAAACAATGGCCGAGAAGCACATGAAAAGGTGTTCGACATCACAAGTCATTGGAGAAATGAAAACTGAAACCACAGGGAGACACCACCACCTACCCATTACGACGGCCACTATCAAAAAAACAGAAAACAGAAAACGACAAGTGTTGACAGGGATGTGGAGAAATTAAAACTCTTGCACACTGTTGATGGGAATGTAAAGGGGTACGCCTGCTCTGGAAAAGAGTATGGAGGTTCCTCCCAAAATTAAAAATAGAACTATCACATGATTCAGTAATCCCACATCTGGGTATATAGCCAAATGAATTGAGAGCAAGATATCAAAAAGATCTTTGCACACCATATGCATAGCGGCACTATTCACAACAGCCAAGAGGTGGAAGCGAATGGTAAACAAACATGGTCCAATCGTACAGTGACCTAGGAGTCAGCCTTAAAAAAGAAAATTCCCATAATGCTACGATGTGGATAAACCTTAAGGACATTATGCTAAGTGAAATAAGCCAGTCACAAGAAGCCAAATACTGTGTGATTCCGCTTATATATCTAAAACCGTCAAAATCTTAAGAGACACAAGGGTGGTTAGCAAGGGCCAGATGAAAAACTTCTGGAGCTCTGGTTCACAACAATATGAGTGCACTGACATTACTAACCTGTACACTGAAAAATGGTTCAAATGGTAAATTTTATGTTTTTTACCACAAAGTTTAAGAAAAGAATTAAAAATACACACACAAACCGGGAAAAAAAAAAAAAAAACCTTAAAACAGGAATGCTGGTACAAACACCAACTCAGACCAAAATGATTTTTAACCTTTGAAGTACTTCTGATTTACATACTTAGCTAAAAAATGATCTGGTCTGGAATAGGAAGCGGCAGAAAAACCTAAAAGGTAGCTGGGGAATGCAGCAGAGCAGAGGTTGAAAACGAGCAGCCTAGAACGCAATGCGGCCCACACATGTTCACACATTCGTCTGTTCAACAAGCACTCACGAAGCACCTACTATGTGCCAGGCACTGTTGCAGATACTGTGCGTAAAGCAGTAAACAAAACATTAAAAACCCTGCCGACATTCCGATATTTTACTTGGCCCAGAGAGTTTTATTTAAAAATTTGAATGTGTTGCCGCTGTTTAACCATCAAGATGTTTCACACGAAAAATACAGATTTCCATTAGCTCTCGGAAAAAAAAAAAAGTCTGAGAGCTCTGGCCTGAATTTCGGCCTCGCGAGAGTGAGCTGGGATTGAAGTAACCACCCCACTGGCGAGGGGCACCCCCTGGTTTGGCCGCAGTCCCCGCCACTCCCTGTATAACTACAGGCGAGCTTCGTTCATTCTTCCTGTCTAGCCCTACGGCATCTGAAGCTTTAATCTGCACTGTATTTTGTGTCTGGGTTTCCAAGTCAGACTTCACAGAGTTTGAATTCCACATCTGCCTCCACCAGTTATCTGACTTGCACTAAACCCTCTGCCTCGGTTTCGTCTGCAAAATGGCATGATAATAAATGGTACTTATTTCATAGGGTTGTCACAAAAATTAAATGAGACAACGTAGGCAAAGGGTTTATTAGCACAGCGCTTGGCACAGAGTAAGTCCTCATTAAATACTTGCTTTCTTACGACTTTTTGTTGTCTTTGTTATTACTCTCACCATCAGCATCAGCATCAGCATCGTTTTTATTACAAGAAAACAATCAAAGAATGGAGTGAACCCAAGTGTGAAAGACTCCCTCCTTGTACCACCCTCAATTTTCCTTTTCTGTCCTTTTTTCTTTTTAATCTGGATAATTTTGAGAGTTGGCTTAGGAACCCCAGGTGGTCCTTTACCACCTGGATGCTCTCAGCCCACATGGTCCAGAGCAGCAAACCTATTCAACATACAGCCCAGGGAGCAAAATTAATAGTCTGAGGTTGTCCTTAACGAGGATGAAACACCCCGTGTTAAAAGGCAACAAACTTAGTGCTTGCATAGACTCTCAAATTCTCTGCAAAGATATCGTGAAGTGACCATGATTTTAAGACATGCTGCCGAGATGAGCCCTGTTGGTGCTTAAGAGCCGCTCTGGGCCACTCACCCACAATCCCATAACTGGATCATTTGAGGAAAGATTCTTCAAAAGCGCAAAATGGGCTTAGCGCAGTTACCTGTGGATAGGAAAGTGTGACCAGCTATTTTCCAACTAAAAAGCTACCTAGGGGATTTGTTTAAATGCAGATTCTGAGGCTCCGCCACTGGAGAGTGAATTCCCCGAGTCTGGGATCCCCCTGGGGTCCTTGGGAGGAACCTGGTTTTCATGAGCTCCCAGGCGGGTGAAGTGTGCCAACCTCTCCACCACCAGGTCCAGGCTTCACCCCACACCCCAGCTCAAACCAGCCACGGCCCTGTGCTGAACGGCGCACACAACCACACGAGACTCCAAAAGCGACGTGCCGTGTGCACTCAGGACCCTCGTATGAGAGCATCTGGGTGCCCCTAGGCTCAGCTCGAACCAGAGGAGGCACTAAAGACACAGGTGTAAGTGACCTCCACCCCCCAGAGCAGAAACCCTCAGCCCTGTTTGGTCTCCTGGAAGTGCCTTTCCTCCCCCCGACAAGTATCCATCTCCCTCCAGACTCCTCCACCACCCATGGCAACGACCAAACAGCTACGACTGCAAGAAAGAAATTCCTCCTCCCAGTACGTCTTCTAACTTAACGAAATGGCAACATGGCCCAGGGAATGGCATCTCTGCAATGCCTTGCAACTATCCAAAATTCCACAGCAAGATCGCTCCGCAAGCAGAAAGAGCCTTATCTCCGAGATAAAAAGACAACAATAAATGTACACGCTAATTGAGTTTTTAAAAACTGAGTTCAGCTTATTTATGTATTTTGAACGCCCCCCCGCCCCCAAAATGGGTTTTACTTCCTTCTCTCGAAAATGTCATGCTATATCACTGTCCTTGGAAAAGTAACATTTGGCAAAATACAACTTCCCTGGCCAAACCACAGGGAAACTATTGAGCTGATGATATTCTCACTTAGGCCTTGTCCTATATCTGACTAAGGAAGCTGTGGCCGACTTTTTGAAGACACTCCTAATACCTGGGTGCAATTCTCCTCAATCCCTCTTGCCAAACCGTGAAGCAGGAAGCACACCCAGCACCTCACCCCAGAGGAGGCCGACTCGCCACACACCCCCCACTTCATCCCCACCTCCAGGTCCCCAGAAGAATCTTCTGCACAGGGCACATGCATAGCTGACAAGCCCAACCACAAAATAAGAACAAATGATTTGCCCCTCCAGTTTCTTCACCCTTCCCCATACACCCCCTCCAGGTGAGGTCACGCGACCGAAGGGGTAGAAATAATTTCTGTACGAGGGTCTCCGTTTTGTTGTTGTTTTTCATGCTGACGGTGTAAGAGACTCAGGTACGCGTACAAGTTGAAAAGTCACAGCACTTCCTTCAGACTATCCTTTGCAAGGACTGCAGTGACCAGTATGCTGCTGACCCCACTGGGACAAGTTTCAAAGAATCACCACTGAGAAATGTGACTTAGGCAGATATTACATTTGCCAGAAACCTAGCATTCCTGAAAAACACACCATTTATTGAGATATATTGACTTTCCTGAGGAACGCCATTCTTCCAGATTAGCACCAGAGCAGGACAGACACCAAATGTGTTTTGATAAAGTGTATTTGAAGTTCCCTATTTCTAAAAACCTAACCCAGGCAATCCATATTGCTACCAGGACAGTACATATCTATTTTATTTGGGGACAGAATCAAATGGAAATAGGAAGGTGGTTTATGTTGGAAAGCACTAGATTAACTTTAACCCGAGAACAAAAGAGAGTGAGTTAGGCAGGTACTAAGTGTCCCATCTAGGAAAATTCTAAGCTTTCCAAATAGAAAACTCATACACATTCTTCTGTTATGTGGGGGTTAGGAGCAAGTCTCCCCAGAATGCAGCATCCTGGCAAGCAGATTACATTTCGAGGTGAAAACAATTAAAGCCCAACAAACTCGGGAAGAGTTTTTTCCCTCCCCCTCACCTGTCTAAAGAGATTCAGACAGAAAAATCTGCTTCAGGAAGGGAACCTCGCAGAGTCACCTCAGCGTGTACGAATTAGGTGTGGCAGACAGGGAGAGTCCAAGCAAAATATGTTCCCGAGATTCCCCTTTGTGTCCTATTTCTGGGTGGCCCTGCAAGAATTTGCTTACCAAATGTTTGCTCTTTCTCATCTACCTGTGAATTGCCTAGCCCCCTCTCCTTAGTCCAAAAATGACATATATATATACACACACCTCATTTTGCCTCGCTGTCTTTGGGGCTGTCATGCTTATGTGAGGTCCCCATGCGCACATATTAAAATTTTGATTTTTCTCCTGTTAATCCCCTATATGTCATTTGAATTGTTCAACCAGCCTGAACTAAAGGGGTAAGGGGAAAGTTTCCCCAGCCCCACATTTACCGTCACCTCCCAGCTGGAGAGCAATCCCATTTCCCCACTCCACCCGCCCCTAAGCACCAGGCATCCCGAACTCCCAGCTTCCCCCGAATATACACTAAACTTTAAGGCATCCACTCTCCACCTCCCACAGCTCATGTTACTTCTCTCCTCTTGAAGACATTCCTTCTCTTCTTCCTCCTTCCTGGAGGCCCTATTCATCCTTCCAGACTCAGAGATGTCTTCCTCTGCTAAGGCTATCTCATGCCATTCAGGCAAACGCAATCAGTCGGCCTCTATGATGTCACAAAGAAGGCACTGCCGCCTCCATTTCAGTGAAAGCATGGTAGGTGCACTATAAATTTTCCCAAAAAGCAAACTGTAGGTATACATTACGAAACGCATGATATTTCTTCCTTTCTGAAGTCATTATTGCACCAAAACTTAAGGAGCCTAAATGGAGATGGGAGAACCGTTCCATCAAGGTTAAGACTAGTTAAACACAAAAATCAGTCCATGTATTGAATCTAAAGAAGACAAATGAGATGCTGCTGCTAGGTCGACTCATCAAATTTAATGAGGATCACAAAGCTAAAATAGCTTTAAAAAAAAAAAAAAATACCAGATAAACACCCACATTCCAAAATCTTACCATAGCAGCAAGCAGTAAGCAGTAAGCCACAAATGAAAAGGTATAAGTACATGCCAGCAAAGTGAAACGTGCCCTTCTTCTGAGATAAAACACAGAGGGGGGGAAAGAAAAGTTGAAGGTAGGGAGAGGCGGGAAGGAAAGAGAAAAGACTTAAAATATTCAAAGTTTATAACAGAGTCCCAAAGGGAGGACTTAAAATACAAAGAACTTATAATAAAATCCTCTACGAAAGAAACCAGGATTTGATATCTTTTCATAACCCCCCAACTGCCACCTCCACTTTGCCCAGCACACAGTAAACAATAAAGGTTTGGCAAAAGATTGTCACTGAAAATCCAGCACTTCTGGATGGACTTCTTTTCCGAAGGATGAAATTATTGCCTGAGGGGGAAAATGGAGAAGCACAACATCATGTAAAAATGTTAGTTATTTCTACCCAATGAAAATATGACTTCAGCCTATCAAAGCCACTAATCTCTACTCACCAGGAGTAATAAAAGAGACTTCCTAGCCTCTTTTATTTAGATTTGGGACAACTCTTTTAGAATTTGATTTAGATTTAGAATTTGAAACTATTTCCCAGAACAACAAGATTTTACTTCACTTTTTCATTCATTAAGGTCATTAAGTGGACTAAATGTTGTATTACACTAACTGTTCCAAATAAGCTCTTTTGTCTAGAACACCTATTCTCCATCACCTGTTGTGACAGATGCTGCATTTCACAAAGAATGAAAAACAGTAGGTAATGATCAAGTAATTTATTCACACCGAGAGGATGAATCTTCAAAAATGAATTTCCTATGGGTTCTCTTGAGCTGAGGACTCAAGAGAAACCATCCAAACCATCTAAAATCCCACTGGACAACTGGGTCAGCTGGGTCCAAGTGAGAGAGAAAGGATAGAAGTGTCTATCATTTACTCTGTCTCTAAATACGACAGCTATTCATTTCAAGTAAAGTTAAATTCAGCTAAACTAAAGCAAATTTAAAAAAACTAAACGACAAAATGTATAGTCTGTACATTCGAACAGTGAAACAAAATAAGTAGTAACGTGACAAAAATGTCCTAAGAATGTCTGCCCTGTGTTGTTTTATACTCCAGAAATGTTAGTTTTAAACTACTTCCCTAATTTAATCAGTGCCTTAATTAAAAAAAATAATAATAATCCCTCAAGAAGCAAGAGAAAAGCGTGTTCTTGGAGCCGCATATCACAGGGGCTGTATCACAGCCCTCACCGTTCTGTCAACAGGATCTGATTCTGCGTCTGTTCCTTAACCCCCAACCCCAACTGAGGGCACTTTACTCACTGTCAGCAGCCCTGTTCCATATCTGTGACTCAGTAAATTCTCAGTAATACTTGGTGGCCCACAATAAACGCGAGCAATTATGCATTAATATTTTCCAGAGACATTTCGAAAAAAGAAATGTCCAAAAAACAACAATCTTATTTCAGACACTAAAGCCCTCTTAGTTGTTTAAAAGGCGAACTCTAAATTATTCTTATTTACTCATTAAATCTATCCTGCCTAGACTTCTACCAGGTGATGGAGATAATCGCTTGTATAAACTGTTTTTCTAGTAGCATATCAAATAGAGGTTCTTTCAAATTAACCTGGATTATCAATATTCACAAAGAGTTGAACCCTCCCAGCCCACGAAATCTTTTCTTTGCGACATAAAAAAAAAAAAAAGCAGAGCTGTCAGGTCTGAATGAAAGCTCTGCCTATCATCTGGTGGAGATTACAGTGAGGAGATGAACAGCAGGATGCAGGAAAGACGACGAGGAAACATGTATCGACCCCAGAACTTATTA
>NW_011888879.1:2705575-2717340 GCF_000151845.1 Pteropus vampyrus
CAAAGAATGAAAAACAGTAGGTAATGATCAAGTAATTTATTCACACCGAGAGGATGAATCTTCAAAAATGAATTTCCTATGGGTTCTCTTGAGCTGAGGACTCAAGAGAAACCATCCAAACCATCTAAAATCCCACTGGACAACTGGGTCAGCTGGGTCCAAGTGAGAGAGAAAGGATAGAAGTGTCTATCATTTACTCTGTCTCTAAATACGACAGCTATTCATTTCAAGTAAAGTTAAATTCAGCTAAACTAAAGCAAATTTAAAAAAACTAAACGACAAAATGTATAGTCTGTACATTCGAACAGTGAAACAAAATAAGTAGTAACGTGACAAAAATGTCCTAAGAATGTCTGCCCTGTGTTGTTTTATACTCCAGAAATGTTAGTTTTAAACTACTTCCCTAATTTAATCAGTGCCTTAATTAAAAAAAATAATAATAATCCCTCAAGAAGCAAGAGAAAAGCGTGTTCTTGGAGCCGCATATCACAGGGGCTGTATCACAGCCCTCACCGTTCTGTCAACAGGATCTGATTCTGCGTCTGTTCCTTAACCCCCAACCCCAACTGAGGGCACTTTACTCACTGTCAGCAGCCCTGTTCCATATCTGTGACTCAGTAAATTCTCAGTAATACTTGGTGGCCCACAATAAACGCGAGCAATTATGCATTAATATTTTCCAGAGACATTTCGAAAAAAGAAATGTCCAAATAACAACAATCTTATTTCAGACACTAAAGCCCTCTTAGTTGTTTAAAAGGCGAACTCTAAATTATTCTTATTTACTCATTAAATCTATCCTGCCTAGACTTCTACCAGGTGATGGAGATAATCGCTTGTATAAACTGTTTTTCTAGTAGCATATCAAATAGAGGTTCTTTCAAATTAACCTGGATTATCAATATTCACAGAGTTGAACCCTCCCAGCCCACGAAATCTTTTCTTTGCGACATAAAAAAAAAAAAAAGCAGAGCTGTCAGGTCTGAATGAAAGCTCTGCCTATCATCTGGTGGAGATTACAGTGAGGAGATGAACAGCAGGATGCAGGAAAGACGACGAGGAAACATGTATCGACCCCAGAACTTATTATGTGGCGGGCTTCCGGGCAGAAAATATTATGGACTTCTTATCTAGAGGCACTGTCCATCCCTTGTTTGATTCTCTATAAGCTACATCTAAACAAATTTTTAAAATACGGTAACAATTTTAAAAAATGACAAGACTTAGGAGGTATTATTAGAACGCTTTTGCTTTAAACCAGACTGTGGTAAACAATGAAATCAAGTCATCAACTCCAGCACCAGAGAAAATTCGGAATACACTAGGAATGGTGGAAGAGAAGTTTGGGGTTGAGAATGTTAAAGAAAAAAAGAATTGAGAATTTTTGGTGAAAATGCAATTCGAATACTCAGGATACCTGAAACTTAAAAACAAAATGTCCAATGCAATATACTATGACACATTATTGAACTGTACACTTGAAACCTGTTTGATTTTATTAACCAGTCACCCCAATAATTTTAATAAATTTTTAAAAGAGCAAAATGTCCAGTAGTTCAGCAGCAGGTGGGAACAGATGGGGATAATTCTGTTCCTCACAGAGCCACCCATGACCACTCACAGGAGATTCCGATGGTCCCCTTTCCATTGTGGGAACAGATGAGAAGGCCAAATGTAAAGGCCCGTATAGTCCCCATGTTTACTGTTCTGCATGCCTCATATACTTTCCTCCACCACTGTGACTTGTTGAGTTTATTGAGATCAGTCATGTGATTAAGAGTCTTGTAAATAAATGCAAAACATTTCACCAGTTCACACGAATGCTTTGCTGCCTGACCTCCTGCTTGGAGGTTACACATGGAGCTGAAGAATGTCACAAGCATTCTTTTCTACCCACCTGGACTAAATTGTTATTTACCTAAAGCTAGTGTCTCTCTCAAGGGATGAAAACACCTTCCTTGCTTTTTGTAACACAAGGGGAAAATAAAACAGATTTGCAATGGCTTTAAAGTAGTAATTTTTTAAAAAAAATAACAGCTGGATGCAATTTTTAAAAAAGTTTTGTTGAAAAGGCATGAATCAGTACAAGGTCCATGGTACACATGGCATATTAATAACATGAATAAAAAGATCTCTCATATAAATTCATATACACGTATGTTGTTTTCATAATATATTTGACAATTTCTTAGCGATAAAAAGGACTTCTGGCTCAGCTGCAGAACTTTCTGGAAAAAAAAAAAACAACTAATACAAGTAGAAAGCAGATCCCTACCTTGTGAGGAAAAAATCCATAAATATCAAATAGATGACAGTATATACAGGCAAAAGAAAGAGCAAGAAGAGTTCAATAAGAAATCTATTTTTTTACAAATGCAAAATAAGCAATTAGGAAAAGTATGGGCAATATTGATTCAGCATATGTTCTCCCCATTGTCTGTCAAAGGCAACTAAAACCATGTTTTATGAAATTTTCGTTTTGTATATTTAATTTAATATCCAAGAAAATAAATATAGGAAGCTTCTTAGATTATTTTTCTCACAAGTATGAGAGATTTCACATACTTGTAATGTAGCTTCTTCAAGATTCAAAAGCGGCTTTAACAGAATACAGAAGAGTCAGTTTGGGAATTGGTACAATCACCACCAGTCACTACGAAGGGAAGCTTTAGAGTAAACAGGTATCTTTTTCAAAAAAAGATAACTTGCAACATGACTGACCACCGGTTAGCTCATTCAACGGACTCCAATAATTATGCTCAGAAAAGGAACAAGCAGAATACAAACATCCAGACCAGGAGACTGTAACCAAAGAATGCGTATGCAATACATGCTTACATAAGGTTCTGAAACAAACTCACTTTCCTAACTACATTAGGCTTAAACCAGCATTTAAAAAAAAAAAAAAAAAAAAAAAAGCTAACATTCCTTTAGTCTAAACCAAATTAAACCAAATAGTGGTAAATGGAGGTTGCTTAGTAGAAGTGCAGACTCCAGGCTATTTTTTATAAAGGACATGAAAAATATGAGTGAAGACCACCAGAAGGAAAAAAAATAGCAAGAAAGCTATAAAAACTTTACCAGTAAACAAAAGATAATCAATTGCGAAAAATGAAAGTGTTTTTAATGATTTAATGCAAATTAAATCATTACGTATTAAATGCAAATTAAATTAATGATTTAATTTGCATTTAATACGTAGTAAAATTATAGCTGATTACAATTTAAAACGCTTGAAAGGTAAGAGAGGAAAAAGGAGGCCCCACTAGGCCTATTAAGAAGCAGGGCAATACCGACACAAGATTTTTTTTTTTAATTGCAAAGGTGATCAGGAGCTGACTACACACCCAATAGCGAACATTATTGACTTTTAAGACTCAAACGCACTTACGAAACTAATAGCTTATAGGAGCCTAACGTGCTATTAACCCTTGGATGATCCTGACATTTTTACAGTACAGCATCTACAGGAAGAGACACACACACAGGCAGTGTGACCATGGACCCTGCATGCAAAGCTAAACGTAATCTCTCGCAGGAGCACGTCTACTGCCCACCTCCTCCTCCACCTTCCCATTTTCTTTACACATCCCTCAGTGGTCATCTTTGCTAACCAAGAATGAACCCAGAGTAGTTTAACTGGCTCCATGGATTTGACAGCTGGGGGCCCTGAGGGCTGTTTCCGTGAAAGCACCCAGAGGAACGGGAGCCCAGGTGGCCCGCAGCATTCCCCAGGCAGTGGCCCAAAGCCCTGGCCACGGCTCCGAAGCCTGGAGCTTTTCCTCCTGCTGGGGCTGAGTAGGGAGCTGGGAGTCTCTGCCACCTACGAGGTAATGGGCTTTCTCTCGCCACACGGCTGAGAACTTAAGCATTAACTTTAATATTATTCTATAGGAAAATCAATTCCTGGTTTGGGCTAATTGATTTACAAATAAACTTTTGGAACCAATCCTTGATGAAGTAGGCCTAGATGTGAGAACAGTATGCATGTCTCAAGGCAGTAAAAGGAAAGACTGGCAATTGGTATCAATAAAAACAAACTTTCTCTGAGTGTAAAAATGAAAAAAAAAAAAAAAGATTTTTTTGTTAAATTAAAATCCAATTACTTCGAGTGGAAAGTAAGCAACATAAGGTACGCTTTTAAAAATATGGAAGGACTCAAAATATAACAGGATCAAAAGAAAGTCAACATATAAACTATGAAGTCTATTTTTTCAGACTACTCTCCTTTCCAGCAGCCCCCACACATCAGCTCCGGCTGTCTGGAAATCACTAACCGATCTCCCAATCTCTTCCCTCTCGTCTATCATATACTGCTTTCTAGACTGGAGACTTCCGGCCTACAATGTAAAACGCCCCTGAGTGTCTCAAATTATTTCAAAATAAGTTATGAAAGTCTCAAAACACATCAATGTAGTAAGCGTATGCTATAAAGAAATCTGCAGTGGAGGGTGTCAGGAAACCTGAGACCCTGGAGATGATGTTGCAATTCTCATGAGTCTACAAATCACAGCTCAGAAGAAGCCAAGGAGGCACATACGCAACATACGGCAACCCGCAAACATTGTCAAGACCTACACAGTTACAGCAGTACCCACCATTAAATTCACATCTCCGGGAAGAGATCCTGAAGTCTCGCCTGCACTGTCATCGCCGGTGATGCTCTGCAGAGGGCAATGAACAGAGAGAGAGCAGGACATGCATCCTTTTCCACAATACGGAAGAATTTTTGCTAAATTCCACCTCTCCTCTCACCCCAGTGTTTTCCGATCTTTGTCAGGGCAACACCTAACACTGTCTAAAGTGACCTCAACGATCGGGGTGAGGCTCTGAAAATATATCCACATGAAAGTATTAATATAAATGAATGCAGTTAACGAGTGTATCGTATACATTGCAGCCCCGTTTTTCACGGGAAGTAGCAGAGGTACATACCGAATAAAGTGAACTATGATTGCAAAAAGAGAAAAGTTTAAATTTAATATTTAAATATGCCATTTGAATCTTTTCCTGGACAAAAATAAATCGGACAACTAGTAGTTTCTTCTGAGAAGAGTGACAGCACAGAAGTTTCCTTATTTGTTCTGACCACAAATTCAACCACAGAGTTGGAACGAAAAGTTTTCTAGAACTATTGGAATTGTCAAAGAAGCGTGGAGCTAGGATCCTGAAAATCATATTCTACTAGACCAACTAACTTACAGTGAAGACAAGGAAACTGAGTCATGAGTGGCTAAGTAACTTGCCAAAACCCAAAATAGCTAATTAGTGGCAGAACTAGGACTCAAGTTTCTTAAATTCCACAGGCGTGCACTTTCCACTAAACCACATGGGTGACGATGGGGGATGGTTGGAAAGTCTGCAGAAATTCAAAATGGACTTGGCCCATTACACATCTGCCCAGAGCGGTTTCATCTTACATGGCCTAAGGGACTCTCATGTAACAAGCCAAAGTCACCTCATAATGGTGCTGCCTTTTTAATGGGTAGTTGCTTTTTTAGACATATGTGTGATCAAAGTGATTAAAATCAACCTGGAGTTAAAGTGTACACATACCAGCAGCAATTCGAATTCCATTCAAAGAAGTAGCTATTTGGTTTTCCAGGTCAAAGAGTAATTATAGAAAAATATCATTTTAACGTACTCAATCACCAGTAAAATATACATTATGGGAGACAACTGGTAGAATCTGTTTAGTAAGAACTCAAGGTCCCCATTTAACAAAAGAAAACACATACAGCTAAAGGGAGCTAGCTTTAGTAGAGAAGTTCTTTCAACACCACCCCATAAACAAAATACAGCAATGGATGGGAACCAAGATTATACCCCAGTTCTGACCCACCCAGACACAGCAGAGACGAAGAGGCATTAGGACTAGGATTGGCAAAACACTTGAAAATCCAGGGGTTTGTTGCTGTTGTTTTCCTTTACACATGGGATGGTGGGGGACGGGGGGGTTGGAAATGATGGCTGGCAAAGAGGGGAGATAAAGTAGAAAATAAGAAGAACAGAAAGTAATAAAGTAGTAAAGAGAGCAAATGACACAAACAGGGAAAGGCAAAAAGGTATACCTTATCACAGGGGGCACCAGGAAAGCTCCTTGCCTTCAGCGAAGGAAAAGTCTAGTCGAGACATAAGAATCAGACCAGATGTTTCAGAACAGCTGGAGAGTTCTCTCTGGGTGCAAACAGAGGCTTCTGCCTACCTATCAGGTCTGGTCTTTTGCTTTGCCTGTTAAGGAACTTCATTTTATGAGTTCGACCAGGAGTGACCAAAGCTAGCTGAGAAATTATACTGAGCAGCCGGTCAAGGGGACTCAGCTCATTCTCAATCCAAAAGGCCTAATATCGGGGCAAATTAGTTTACTGCTCAAAAATTCTGAATAAATGAAGTAACGCTACCTACTGTAATACAACTGCATGCATTGTTACTTCTGCTGCCTATTCAGTGTCCTTTAAATATTAATTACTTTTTTTAACTCTTCTTTTTGAGTATTCCTTTTCATTAACCAAAAATTTCTATCCATATAACGATATTTCCTTCTAGCAGGTACATCCAAGATACTAAATAGTCATGTAGTTAAAAAATGGACTGGATGTCACAGTAGCACAAAAACGCATGCTGAGGGACACCTAGCCAAACACAATCAATAAAGCAGAAACATCTAAAAGGTCATTGGGGATAAGTAGTTAAGCCAAGCTTACAATTTGTCAGCCAAATGCAGTCTGGTGGCCGCCCCCAAAACGCGCTTGTGTTTGACAGCTGAGCACACCGGCAAGACAGAGTGTGCTGCCCGTGCTCTCCTTGGGGATCTCAAGCTAGGAGACGTGAGGAAAAGTAGCAGATTTTTGCCACTGCCCTCCTTATAAAGAACCTTGGACGACTCATGGATATCGGCAAACGTGTACTAATTACTGTATTACAAACGACAAGTTAAAAAGAACCACAAATTTGTCATATATCTAAAAAGCTATTGGCTGCATTGAACATGTTGCTGAAAGAGTCAGATGGATGCAGGTATGTTAACAGTCTAGCAGCCACAGATCTTAGGTAAACAACTACGACTTCTTACCTGACAATCACCCTTCGGGTTAAGCCACGTGTCTTAGTTCATTCAGGCTGCCAAAACAAAATGCCACAGACTGGATAGTTTATAAACAACAAAGTTACTGCCTACAGTTCTGGTGGCTGGAAGTCCAAGTTCAGGGTTTCAACATGCGTGAGGACCCTCTTCTGGGAGGCAGACTTCTAACTGTATCTTCACATGGCAGAAGGGGCTAGGGAGCTCTGTGGGTCTCTTTTATAAGAACACTAATCCCATTCATGAAGCTTCACCCTTGTGACCTAATCACCTCCCAAAGGCCCCACCTCTTGATACCATCTTCTCTGGGGGTTCAGATTCAACATCAGAATATTGGGGGAGCATATTCGGATCACAGTACCACGTAAGTGGGTTCCACCAGTAGCCAACATACAAGCTAAGAGGGAAGGAAAACAAAAGAGAAAGTTGGGGGAAGGGGAAGGTTTCCACGGGGGAGTGGACAGGGTAACACAATCTGATTTGGGGCAACACTGTACAGGGTCCCACATGCGGGACCGGAAATCCGAGACCGAAAAGTCATATACACATTCAATACATTGTACACCTTTAGCCTCGACTCTCCCAAAATACAGAATTCAGTGAAGCAGAACACCCTGCAAGGATAAGCACTTCTTTTGTTTTTAAAACTACGAGCAGCTTAAGAAAGCATGTCCAATGAGCACGACAAGAGTGTGAGAAGAGTTTAGCAGTAATCCTATAAATTCAACCTAAATATGTAACGATTCACTATAAACAAGTATCCTACTATTTGACTGCACAGGATCGTAAAAGTTTCTGTTCTGTAATTACTCAGTTTCGTCTATATTAACATAAAGCATCTTCATTCTCACTTACTTGGAGTCCCAGAATCGTTTTCCCTAAAGACTTACCTATTAGAAAATCAAAACTTCATAAACCAATGGGTCCTCATCACCCAAAAGAAATTTGCAAGAAATCCCAAAAGACTTTTACAAAATGAACTTAAATTGAAATCAGAAACCATTTCAGAAACAAAAATCCGAAGACTTTCATGGCTAATCTACTCAAACTCACATTTCAACACTAATCGGAATCTTAATATACACACTATTAATCTTCTAAATACACATCTTAACACTCTGCAGTCAGCAACTACTATTATTCAAATAAACTCTTGTTCACACACTGATGTCTGGTTCGCACATCCGCTTGCTTGTCCCGCACTTGGACTTGCTTCCCAGCAAGCTGTAATATTTCCTACAAGCTTTATCAGCCTGTGTCTAAAAACAGAGAATGGATTTCAGTTCCGAGGAGGATTTTTGACATTCCTCCACTAAATGAGGTGGGAGGCATCTGCACCCCAACGGCAGTTGCAAAATCCAACTGTCATTCCCAAATGCCAGCACCCCTTCCCATCCCAACGTGCACGCGCACACACATACACACACAATCTGCCTGAAGATTTCTCATGTCTCCTCAAGTGTTTTTGCCTTTGCTGTGAAGTCTCAAAGCCTCACATGAGGAAACAGAACCAAGAATATTTATAGGTATGTCTAGATACCATTATTTCTAGGCAGAAGCCAATGATAAGTGTAGTAGCAGGCAACGTGACACTTGTGAAGTAAACCGAGTGAGAGGTTACAGTTGGTAATAAAAAGTTTTAGTTTACAGTTTGAGGGGGAAACTGCAGGAAAGACTGGTTCTTAAGTTTCAGTTGGGATTTTCTGCTTTATAAACCATACTGCAATAGGTGAATCTGAAAACCACGGAATTAAAGCCATCTACTGTTACGTATGGAGGCAAAAAATCAATCCCCTCTCCTAAGACTTGAAAATATGCAACAAAATTCAGCAATCTGAATAGATTCAGCCATTTACCCAGGTCCACAGTAATTACTATGATTTAATTCAGATAAGTTATATAAAACCTCAAATCAAGTCTATGTCTTGTTTTCACTTTTTTTACTGTTCTGTTTCGATGTCAGGGTGAAGATGTATTTACAAAACATTACAGAGAAAAGTGTGGGGCCAAGAAAACAGCGACAGGATGTAAATGAGTAATTTTTATAATGACTTTTGGAAACAAGAAAATAAAAGGGGCACAGAAAGCCTGGAACCATCTTTGAGAATCAGCCTAAACCGGAGAGAGAAGAATGAACAGATGTGCAGACTTCAGAGACTGAAATTTTCAGACATGGATTAAAAAATAACTATGATTATCACGTTTAAGGAAATGAAATGTTAGCTTGAAAATACGTGCAAGGAACAACGCATTGTTTTTTTAAAAAATAGCTAACCAGATTTGAAATATGAACAGAACTTACAGCAATAAAAAAATACAATATTAACTTTTTCAGCTGTTTCATACAAGTTTCAAACATACAGAAAAGTTAAAAGAACAATATAATAAACACTTGTATACTACCACCTAGCTTAAACTTAACAGTTTTTTACATTTTATCATACTTTCTATATTTTTAAATTTGCAAAAGTTGCAGACATCATATTTTACCCGTAAATATGTGAGAATGCATCTCTGAGAAATAGAAACACTTTTCATAAAAAAAGAATGAAAAAGAAAAAAAAAGAAAAGGGGCCCTGTTTTATTCAATAACAGATGAATAACAATACAATTAGTTCTAATCATTTTTGTTTTAAAATACCATCATTACTAATTATAAAAATTAAGTTGTAAACAATGTTGAAACTTAACAAAATGAAAATTGCAAAACCTAGCACTAGCAGGATATAAGGAAAGCTGTATACTTAAATATTAATGATAATGCTAAACTGATAGCCTTTGCATAGAGCAATATGGCTACATGTAACAAGATCTATAAGCAATCCATGCCCTTTGACCCAGAAAACCAGCTTCAGAAACTATATCCCAGGAAAATAAACGCAATTTGTTCAACATTGTTTAGAGTAATGCTATTTGTAATTTGTTCAACATTGTTTAGAGCAATGCTATGTGTAATTGTTAAAATTTGGAAACAACCCAAACACCAAACTGTAAAAGAATAGTTACGTCAGTGAACTGTAATCCCAACTCTTTACTCCCTTCCTGCAATATATCCCATCCCATCATGTCCCTGTGACTTGCCTGGGAATCTTATGGAGTGAGTGGAGATCCCTGACTCATGGATTTTTTGGCTGGGCCATGTGGTACTCTTTGGTCAATGGGATGTGGACAACACATCTGCCATCTCCATGAAGCAGCTTTAAATGAGAACACATGCTTCTCGCTCTATTCCTGCCCTCAGCCATGAGAGCAGCATGGCCCAGGTAGGGGCTGTCATTCAGCCTGGGTTCTCAAATGAGAAGACACGTGGAGCTGAACTGAGTCCAGTCGAGCCACGGAGAGGTACAGCCCACCCACAGCATTCACATAACATTGAAAAGGAACAAATGTTTGATGTTGGAAGCCACTCAGATGTTGAAATCTTTTTTGTCCCTGAAGAGAAACTAATAAAAGTGATCGAAATATGGCAAGTTATAAAGTAGCTGACATAAGAAACAAATTGTGAAAAAGTAGAATAGGCAGATACCAATAATATCGAAATAAAATAAGGCAAGCAAACAAGCACCAGAAATTAACTAACTTAGAATGATGTAAGTTTATAATTATTTTTTTGTAAATCAAGTATTTACTCATGTATGTCTTTAATTCCCACTTAAATGCTAACTCTTTATATGTTTTTCAACAATTCTATACATATCATATTCATAAGAGAAATAATTCTCTCCAACACACCTGTTTCTGCTCTATATGATATAAGCATTAGCGAATACTTACGCCAAAAGTAAATCTAGTGCAAGTGTCAGTATTCAATCTCTGAATGTACGAACTCAGGGCTCATCAACTCTTTTTTCAGCCTATAACGGAAGGAACTGTAAAAAAACAAACAGAAGCCAGAGTTATTTGCTAGGATCATTAAACATTATGCAAAGCAAGACCTGAAAGAGCGTCAGATATCTGAAAATAAAGTTGTACTACCTTTGAATTTATTTTTACGATCTATGCTTAAAATTCCATTACATTGGCATGATTCAAGAATCATAAAAATATGCATCATCTCAAGCAATCTCACTCATGGAAATTTATTGTGAAATAAATCCAACAACTACTAATGTGAAGATTCTCACTGTGGTCTACTGTAGGATACCAAGAAATGTAAATGTTTGGAATTTCAATAAAAAACAACAAAGAGGTTTATAGTATATCATTTATATGCAGATATACTAAAACATTAATTACTAAAACAATAAGAAGTATGAAAATCATGTATATGTGAAGGAGTATATAAAACTATAACTATGAAAACATGTCTATAAATGAATAAAGACTAGAAAAACATGAAAAAAATTTTTAAATAGCTGGAAACAGATCTGTGGGTAGACTTACCAATTTTTTTCTTTCTTAAAATTTATTTTAATTAGTTACAAGTATACAATATATTGGTTAGACATCTATATAGTTCGTAAAATGATCCCCCCAATTACTCCCTCTCTCCCCTGACCCTCCACCTAGACAACGTATTCATGCTAACTGCATTCCCTATGCCGTGCTCCCCATCCCCGTGACCATCCATCAGATACTAATTTGTACTTCTTTAACCCTTCACCCCATTCTCTCAGCCTACTAAACCCCCTCCCCTCTGTCCATCACCAAATTGTCCACTATATTTGTGAGTCTGTTTTTGATT
>NW_011888879.1:2718720-2732389 GCF_000151845.1 Pteropus vampyrus
GTTAAGATTCGGCAAGCAATCCACAGATTCTGTGCTTACAGTTGCCTCAAAAAGCCACACCAGAAACTGAGGCCAGCTGCCTCCAGTGTGAGTCTAGGCGCAGCTCAGCAAGGAGCACCTGACTCACTGAGGATACACCTGGATGTGGCTTGGGTGGGGCCACAAGTTGAGGTAGGCGGGGTTTCAGGGAATCCTCTGGGCGGAGTAACCTGTTATCCAGTTTGATGACATCTCAGCTATGGTGATGCTGTGTCCGGCGCATTGGGAGGGAGGGAGGATTTAACAGGGAATAATGGATACCGCCAGCACTATGGACAGAGCGAATCTCGACTAGGCCCTCACTCTGACAATGTCTGCCTATAACTCCCTGGTGCCTCCTGTGTGCAGCCAAATCGGCACTGGTGCTCAGAACAAGCAGGTCCGTCAGCGCGAAAATCTGCTAGTGGACGTGCCCCCTTTCAGACGCTTCTGCCACTGCTGCAGCCTCCGTCTCACTCGGCCACTCCAGACTGAGCAGCTCTGCGTCCTTGCCCCGTCCTACCTTCTGCTGTTGCAGGGTGCTTCTCTGGATTTCTCCCTCTCTGTATGGCTTGTTCATCTAGATCCCAGGCAATTTTTCCTTGCTGCTGCTCCTTGTTTCCGTCACAACTTCGATTTGGTCGCCAGAGGGATGAACAGAGCCTCTATCTATAATCTACACCATTTTTTTTCGGTCTCTCCAACTTATCAATTTTTTAAAAGCACTGTTGAGTATATTAAGAGAGGAAGATCTAATGCTTCTATTAACAAAATCTGTACTTGCTATGAAATACATCTCTCTCAGTTGAAAAGCAACCTGAAGTGCACTTAAAGTTTCTAAAATCAATTTCTGATAAATATCTTCCTAATTAAGGGAATCTTGGATTAGTAAATGGAGTATATCAGGCATAATTTCATCATTTTTCCTTTTACATATAGTCAATGTGTTTTTAATTGAATTTATTGGAACAACATTGGTTAATCATTATATAAGTTTCGAGTGTAGAATTCTATATCACCTGCATAATTACAACTTTCTCATTTTTTGATAACTTGAGACCATTCTTAGAAACATCAACTCCTGTACTCTATTCCCTAATTCACAGATGGTACCTGCCAGTGCTAGGGAGAAGGATGCGCACCCTTCACAGACACGGAATGAATAAAAGGACGGCTACTGATCAGTTCTAGCCAATGTTGTCTCTTTTGACTTGGAGAGGCAGTGAGGCAGAGTGGTTACAAGCACAAGCTCTGAATCCATGCCCAGATTTGACTCTCAGCTCCATCATTTACTAGTATTTGCATGCCAACGGTGTTACACAGTAAACGAGCATTTAGCAGTTGTAGGATCTTGTGCCTGCCTCAGCCTTTCTAAGCCCTCATTTTCTCATCTATAAAATAAGCCTACGTACAAGAGTGCTTACTTCACGGGGCTGCTGTAAGGAACAAAAAGATAATCCACTTAAAGTGTTTGACAAAGTACTTGCACATGGTAAGTAGCAAATACATGCCAGCTAATATTAGTCTCTCTCTGCTGGTCATCTAAGGTGTCATCGTCAAGCTTGCTTCTTACCATCACCAACAACAAGTTCTAATTTCTGTCCCTACCCACGGTTTCCCCAGTCTTGTGAGGCATCACTTAGGGACTAGAGCTTCCAGGAATAGTTTAATAATGACCTATAACAATGCTGTCCAAAAGACATATAATGCGGACCACAAATGCAAACCACATAGGTAATTTAAAATTTTCCAGTAGTCACCTTGAAAGAGCAAAACAGAAGAAACCAATTTTCATATTTTATTTAACTTGACTTATCCACAGATACTATTTCGATTTAAAAAACGATGATATTTTACATTTTTTTGTACTAAGTCTGCAAAGTCTGGTGTGCATCGGATACTTACAGCACGTCTCAACTCAAACTAGTCACATTTTAAATGCTGTACAGTCATACGTGGCCAGTGGGTACATTATTAGTAGTTTATTCTTCTAAAGATTATAACCACAGGAAAAAAACTCCACCTTCGAAAACACCAAAATGCATTTATTAAACAAACTGACGGGTGCAGGAAAGAACGGAAGAAAGGTGGAATGACAGATATTCCTGACCTACACAGACTTCTGGTCTTAACGTGGTAGTTAAGAACTTGAGCTGTGGGCTCAGAGAATGAGGTCAAATCCCACTTCTTCCACTTTCTAGCTGCGAGTCTTTAACTCCCGTATTTCTTAAAGATAAACTATAGACAAAAATAACATCTCTTTCATAAGACTGTTAGGAGTGTAAAGGTCTAGAGGAAAAGAGGTTCCCACAAGTGAAGCCCTGCTTTGCAAAAGGTGAGAAACAGGAGTGGGAAAAATTGATGAAGGAAATATTGAGCAAATTAGCTTCAGAACATAAAGCAGCCACGGTGGAGAAAAACTGGTCATACTGTAGTCACGATGTTTTGTTAAATGTCCAGTTACACAAAACAACTGAGACATTGGCAGCTATTAATAAAATAACTGCAATGGCATCTCTAAAGGCCTCCATGGTTTCTATCTCCTCAGCTTGCCTGCTTTCCTCTTGGCAGTATTGTAAGTAAGGAGGGCTGATTGCCAGAATTTGGAGAATCAAGACTTTTCAGTAGTCTATATATTAACCACAGGTTCTGGCCTCAAAAAGAGGGACTACTGAATATATTTGGATCTTTCTTTGAAGGATGAGGCTCCCTATAGTGCCTGAAATTTAATCTGAACATTATTCTTCGCTGTATTCTAAGTACATAAAGTTAGACTAAATGTTTACTGTCTTAAAACTTTCCCTGAAAGTTGGCTCTGTGAATAAATTCCTGATATTTTATTTTAAACTTGCTCTTGTTCTGTGGTCCCCCTCCACCCTCTAAAAAAAATGAAAACAATTAACAAAAAGTAATAGTAATAATAAAGTTAGTATGGTCTGCTCATGAAGACTTTAAATATTTCCTCTTCTTAATAATCCAAGTCACTATACTCTCTAATTTAGATGCTGAGTTTCTTGAAGACAGCAAACATGTCATCTCTATTACAAGGACCCTCTAAACCAATGCTTTTTCTAGAAAGTGTCCTATATAATATTAGTGTACTTTGAGATTACATATGTTCCATCAAATCCAATTTTAAAAAATACATCCTTACTAAAATGAATTTGGTTTTGACACACTTTGGTTTACTGTAAGATTTCTCGGAGTCTTTAATATACTGACGTACACATATTTCCAACTGCTATGCTCAGTCATTATTACCGTTTTGTCAATCTACAAATGAGAAAAAAAATAATGCAAATTGAGAATAAATGACACGGAGTTCGCCTTACTATCCCATAGAAACAGACACCCTTTACAGACCTTCACACTGAATTTCTTTGCGCAATGCTGTGCACTCTGCATTTCTCCTTATCATCCCTAATATCGATTGTGGATGCCTATACAGTAATTAACCCATCGGAATCCTCCAAGTGAAGACTATTTACTATAAAGGATGTAAGGGAAGGAGCAAGAAGGGAGGAAGGAAGAAGGAGGGAGGGAGGATATTTCTCTGAGTAACTTAGTAAATGCAAACACTTCATATTCACAGACAAAGGTAAAAATGCCTAAACACATTCATAAGAATGGACAAAAATACACACGTGTACCTAACCTGGTACTTAGAAAATAAGCCTCTTTTTGAAAATAACCAAAATAGCTACTCAGCAGAAGCACAGCACAAATCATCTTTTCCAGCCTTTATTTTTAGATGCCTCTCAAATAAACAATAATTTTCTAAAGAATATAATTAAGAGCGGTTTCATTATTTGGGATTTTTAATTGGTTTCACATCAGTCACACTTTTTTCCCTCATAAATCACATCATTATCTAATATTCCATAACAAATTCCTTACCTTTGAATAAAAAAATTTATACGATCTTTTAAAAATATACAGATTTTAAAATAGCACAGTTCATCCGGAATGTTGTATAATCCACAGATTTAAACACAGGGAGTCTAAAATTCAGCCCCATTTTTCAAATGATAATTTGGTGACTTGTGTATGTCTAAAAAAAAAATGTGTGCCTTCGACACTGAAAGCACATTTTACAAAATGCATAACAAAAAAAGAATATGCTTAATACAGATCACAGGATTTCATTGGCAGAAGCAAATGCTAATTGCCTGCTGGAGTCTTTAATGAAATCTAATTGCTGGCTTGAGCTGTCACCACTGACCCTGGTAACAGACTAGTACACCCTTCATAAACCTAATACGGCATAATCCTCCTTCATTATGGTTATTATACCTCTGCAGTGGGACACGTCTGCCACAAAAATAAACTCTGCTGCCTCTCATCTAAATGGATGTGGCGCTTCTCCATCCCAGAGCAAGTAGTGTTGATGGCAGATGTCACCCTTACAACAAGTGGTACCACTTCACAGCCCAGATCTACTTCGAAACCTAGACTCACACATACCCTTGGACACCACTACAGAAACCATCGACACGGTCCATGTTGATGGGGTCAGGGTGGGAGAACTAAAACATAAAAAAACAAAAACACCAAACTACCACCATCACTAAAAGGTAAATGGGAAAAGCGGAAGAAATTTCTCAAACATGGGTTTGAACTAGGAAATCCATTTGATGTACAGCCTACAGTTCAGATATTGAGTCCAAGAGATATTCAATTAGCTTTGAAGACTTTTGGACACTTAAAAAAAACATTACTTCGGTTAAAAACATTAACCTCAGATCTACTACTCAACAATTCCCCATTTTACTGAACTCTACTTAGCAGAAGGTGCCAAGAACCCAAAGATAAATAAATCACAAAACACACCCTCGAAGCGCTTACAACTCTGGGCAGACAAATGAACAAACAACAATAATACAATGTAAAGCCTATCCCAGTAAAGACTGTAAAGTACCATAGGAAGACAGATCAAGTGACAATGAACTCTCTCTAATGATAGAGAGACTGACTGTCCAATGAAACATCTAGGAAGATGTAAAAATCATAATAGACATTAAAAAACAAAGGAGGAGGTTACTGTGTGACCAGATGTGAAAGGGAATTCGAGGGAAAAGTAATAGCATGAGTCAAAACCACAAGGTTTCATCCGTGAGAAATGTTTGGAGAAGGGTGACGGGGAGCCAAGAGAGGCCAGCCAAGGCTAGAAATTAGGTTAGGTGGGAGCAAGAGCTATTCATGCAGAGCCTTGAATGCTGATAGGGAGTCTGCGTTTAAAGGTGGGCAATTTAGTGTGTTTCTAAAATTAAATATTTTAGACCTACAAGAGAATATGACAAACATGCATGCTCCCACCGCCCAGCTTAGGAAATAAAGCTACACATCTCCGTCTGCACCTCTGCCAGCACCCCACCCACTTTATTTGGTGTCTATCCTTCTGACATTCCCTTTTAACTCTTACTACAGATATATGTATCTCTAAACAACACAAAGTGGAGAGAAAGATTTCAAGCAGGAGAGTAAAAACACCAGATGTGTTTAAAACAAGAGGCTGTAGTGTAGGGGGTGGTCTGGTCTCTGCACTACCAGCATTGGGACAGGTGACAAAGAGATGTCAAGATACCCGTCTTCGCTGAAGGAATGTCGAAGCGAAGGGAGAAGGGGCAGCCTCAGCTTCAGAGGACATTCCTGGGGCAAGGAGGAGGCAAACCCAAATGAAGCTACGGGAGACCAGCAGCAGAAAAGAAGTGACAACGTGCTGAGCACTGGGAGAGAGGTGGAGAGTAAAGCAGGGGACAGCTCTCGGGTGGCTAACAGGCTAATGAAGGAGGATGAGGCAGGAAAACCAGGACACAAAGCACAGACGTAAATGAGAAGAGGCCAGAAGCAGGAGGGTCTGACCGGGGAGTGAGGTCGGAGAAGGCACCCAGAGAAGTGGCATTTAAAGTGGGCCTCCAGGGACACTTTTGACAGGTAATACTGAGTGTTAGGATCCCTGGGCAAAGAAAGAACATAACCATAGGTGGAAAATTATCGGGTCTGTTCAGGAAACAGCTGCAGCTTGGCAGAACCCTGGGGAACAGTGGGACGTAAATCTGAAGAAATCAGAGGGCCGTTTGGGGATTATTCGCAGAGAACCTTAAATATTAAGTTGAAGTGTGTATAGTGCGCACACTTTAATTCATATCCAATTCGTTTTCATGACCAGAAAATCTGCCTTAATCCCTTTTACTTGAGAACTCCAATCATGGCGAAAGCCCGTCTTGTGATTTGGGCATCACATCAGTGATATATCGACACTGCTTATTATAGCTCTAGATGCAGGAGAGGCTAAGGGCGGGTTGGCAAGTCCACAGTGACACGGAGTCATGGACAGTCTCTCTCATTTTAACAACTAGTAACTCAGAGGTTGAATGAGTATTTCTGCATGTTCCTCTTTAATGAAAGATAGAAAAGAAAATAATGCATCAACGGGAAATTAAGCATATTCTAATCAATACATCTATACCTGCAAAAACAATTTTGTTCCATGCCTTAACACCAAATGTTCCTACTTATTAACTCTTCTGTGATATTTACACTCCCTTGATCTGCAAAGTTTTCTGGGTTTGAAAAATGAGCAGAGAAATTATCATGGCTTTGAAAGTATTCAAATAAAGCAAAACAGCAGTAAGAACCAGGGTACCACTAATTACAGAACACGGCTTAGGGATGTGATTCATCTCCTCGAATGAACAAAAAAGATGTGTGTGATAAATAGCACTGATATGTTTAATTTTTTAAATCATATACAGTCATTAACATGATGTAATTTTCCCAGGACACTACACCTCCTATTAGAGAAAAAGAAATTTATTTAACATCGGTGAAATACTGGTGCTGCTTATTATAGCTCTAGATGCAGAACAGGCTAAGGGCGGGTTGGCAAGACCCTCAGATCAGCATTTCAAAAATGCATTCATTCAATGATCTATAAAATACTTTTTTAAAAAATCAACTCCATTTCATTCTCTGCAAGATAGCAATAATAACAATACCTACTGCTCACGTTTGTTAAAAGATTTAATAAAATCATCTAAAGCGCTGGGAACACTGAGATAGAGTCAGTGCCGATAAATGTAAGACAGGGGCTCCTGCTCACCAACCTTCATATAGGGTGGGGATTCTGATTCTGAACCAAGTAAAACATGAATGCTGTAAGGAGAAGCTTATAACTTAGCAGAGGAGACAGGCATGCAAACGTGTATAATATGGTGAGATAAAACTTACCAATTAAGTAAGCGCGATGGAACTATAAAGAAAGGAATGCTAACCAGCAATGGGAAGGAGTGTCAGGGAAGGTGAACCTTTAGCTGCATGAGCAGGGGCTGAACAGGCAGCATGGGGGAGAGGTCACTCTGGGTCAGAATGTAACAAAGGAGAGGGGAATTAAACACCACCAAGTGTTAAGAGGGAGAGAGGAAGAGGGGGAGAGAGAAGCAGATGAGAATGGAAAGGTAGTCAGGGGTAAAGAAGCCTTATCATAAGGTAATAAGCAGCAAAAGAATTTAAATAGTATAAAAACAGATTTGTGTTTTTTAAAAACTCTTTGAAAGAGTAGATGAAGAAGATATGAAAGACAGCTTTGAAACTTTTGAACAATTCCCAAGAGGCAGAGGGGATGGAGGGAAGGGAACGAACTACAGATGTTTTAGAGGCGAAACTCAAAGAATCTAAGGACTGATTGGGTTGGTTATTTATTGGTGTTTGTGGGTAGAGGTGTGACAAAGAGCACTCCAAGTGTCTGGCTTCAGCAGCTAACTTAATAGATGGCTGTGTCACTAACAGGAAATACAGAAGCAGCAGATTTTGTAGCAAGAAACTAATGAGTTCAATTTAAAACAGGTAGATTTTGGCACTTCTATCAAATACCCAGATGGATGGACGGACCTGATAAACCAGACTGTTTGGAACCAAGTGGAGGGCTCTGGACTGGAGAGGATCGCCAAGCATATCCACTAAAATGAAAATATCTAATTCATGCTCTCCATGGGTCTGGGTAGGGATAAGTGCCCATTAAGTGACTCCCAGCCTCTCCAAAGCTGTAAAACAACCAGGAACAGAATCATTCAACCCACGGCAGTGAAAAACTTAGGTGACTCTCATACCAAGCCTGAGGACAGAGGTGGATGAACCAAAACGAAATTCCTGAGCTCCAGGATTCTCAAAAGGCAGTTGGTCAAGGACCAGCAGTATCAGCATCACCTGGAAATTCTGAATCCTCAGGGCCCATCCCAGACCTACTGAATTAGAAGCTGAGGCAGGCGTTGGGAATAGCAATCTGTGTTTTAGCGAGACCTCCAGGTGATTCGTACGCCCACTGGAGGTTGAGATCCATAGCCTTAGCTAATGTCCCAGTTACTTGAGGGGAATGGAGTGTGAAAGAAAGACCTGCGGGAAGATGGGTGTCCAGACTTGAGGAAATTAAGTGTTAGTAAAGGATACACTTTGCACAAAGATAAGCATTAGGGACTTTTGCTAACTTTCAATAATGAGTGATTTTTCTCCCGGTTGCTAAAAACTTGTAAGGTAAATTTGATCAAGTAAAGCTTCCTAATTTAGGAATACAGTTGAGTACTGAAATCTCAAGCGTCACAAATGTGAAGAAGATATTCTGCCTGTTTTCTCCCCAGACACCTCCCTGTTGACCAACATCAAGCATTTATGAGATGGCCGCCTAGAGTTACAGGAAACGCAATAGGCCTCTGGGTCAAGCTAATTGACCAACTCAGGATGAAACCCTTGAGCTGGGCCTAATTTAGTCCCTAAGGAACTAAGCTAAATCACCCACGTATCAAATTTTACACACAAGATTGATCTAAGAACAGCCACAATACGTTTTTTCCAACAGCAAAGACCATGAAGCGAGTCAAACAAAAGCCTTATGGGAGAACAAAACAAAACCAAGCCAAGGAATATAGAACCAACCGGAAAAAGGGAAAGGAAATTAAAACAATGTTAATACGCCATTTATAACCCAACTCAGACGCATAACCACCCCTGTCTCGCAAAAAAGGTACTCGGTCACTATTACCTTTTATCCTCAGCAACTGTAATTCTTATCCACAAACCCTGCATATCCTTTCATTCGGAATTATAAATAATTCAGAGGTTATTTGTTTTCATAATCAGCGTGCATGCAATGTATAGCAAAGGTGTGGCTGGTCTGGGGAACGTGGATTTCCTCTCCCTTCCCATTGCAAAATCCCAGCCAGATCTGCATCTTTCCTAGGCTCTCTTCCCCCTGACCGCTCAAAGGGCTATGCTCATGACCTCCTGGCCTGCATGCAAACGCACACAGGATTTAACCGATTCTTGGCGATGACAATCCGATCTGTTTCAAGAACGCACACTACACGCCTGCCCCACTGATGTTTTCTGTGTCATTTTCCTAACACTCCCTCCTCCTGGGAGGAGGATATGAAGATCAAGGGGGAATGTTTGTCAAAGACTTCAGGCTTCTCAGATGGAAGGCAACGTTAAAGTTCAAGGGGGCTGGCATTCCTCTAGAGGTGGCGAAGGTGACTCTATATTTGGGCTTTAAAGAAGGAAATCAAGGTTGCGAAGACATTCGTTTATGAACATCAGCTTTCTTTTGCTCTTTTGCTGAAGGCGGGCAAATTTTTTCAAACATTCTTTAACAGGATTTCAACATTAGAAATATCAGGATCCTAATATTAGCGCTAGAGCCTTATAGTAAGTAGTAGATAGGGAGAAGCACCCTTTTCTCGGCCCTTCTCTGAGTGGCTTTCCCTCCTCAAGCCTCCCTACTGCCTGGCCCTACAACTCTCAACTTCCTCCTGTTGGAGGGGCCAGAAGGCAGCTGCCAGCTCACACGTTTGCTTTGGGCCCAATAGACCAAAAAAAAAAAAAAAAAAGGTCGAAGACAAAGCTTTATGTGTACATTGGCACACATGTGAATTCAGGCTGGGGGGGTGGGAATAATGACACAAAGAGCACATTCACGGCTGCAGAGAACTCCTAGAACATGTGAATAGCCATCCTTGACCCAATACCTACTCCACCCAAGGCACTATGTTAGGAGGGGGACATAAAGTATTACATTGAATTCACCACAAATATTCCACCAAGTTAGATACTACTGGCCCCATCATGTAGATGAGAAGAACTGAGACTCCAAAGGGCTGCAAAGTTCATCTAACCTCACACACCTCAAAATGGCGGAACTGGAATTCAAACCCAGGTATATTTCCAAGTCCCAGCCTTGGGTCCCCCACTCCAGCACATTGATAGCCAGGAAAGCTACAGAATGTGCCACACCCCCCAAGGACTACTCACTAAGCCTTCCAGGGGGCTCAGACAGGGGAGAGGTAAATTAAGTAGTAAGGAGGGATCACAAGTCTTATTTTAGATATTAATGTTCGCCTCCTTTTTACCAAAACGTGTTTGTTTTCCCTTGTTCTTTTTTAATCAGCACAAGCAGCAATAATTTAATTGGCTAATAAAGCATTTCACCTTATCTCTTTCCCCTGCCTGATCTTGACCAGTGCACAGCACTGTTCTGAGACTTCGAGTGAGTTTGAAAACTACACAGCACTTGGTGACTAAGGAAATTCAAACGCAGCACAGGAGGTGAAAAAGGACAAGAATGTGGAACCCAGTGGGCTGAAATGTACAATCGAAGGGTTTATATTTGCTGCCCATTTTAAGAGCAAAAAAACAGCCGTAGACTAGGTTAGAAAGCCCTGGTGGGGGAAAAAAAAAAAAAAGTCCTCACAGTTCTTCACTCTGGGCCTATCCATTCAGGACAAGAATTCTCCTAAAAAATCTAATTTTTCTTTGAATTCTTTAGGTTTTTCCATATTAAAATAGTCTCACTGCTCTTTCCATTATAGATGTCTAAGCCATACAGTATGCACAAAGTAATAATAATTATACGTTTAAGCCAATGATGGAAGCTGTGGAAGTACATGGGATTAGCAAGAACGCTCTCTTCAGCTGTTTCTCTCATGTACGTCCCATACCTTCAGGAAAACTGTCAAGGGGCTGTTCTCGAGATAAGAGGTGTTTGTGGAGGGGCCTGGATAAACACCCGAAATCGTAGGAAGTCAAGTGTGCTCTTCTCACTCTGATGTACTGGCCTGAGGTCACTGAAAGCTGGACCTTTGCCACCTCAGCCAGGACTCAGCCACTACGATTAATACTACAATTCCACTTCAGCCCAGTGAAGAGGCGCCCTTGAAAGGCGAACCACGCGCGCATCGCTACTGCGCAAGCAGCAACTTTCCTGGGCAGCCTCCGCCGAATCCTGGACCATCAGGCTATAACCTGCGAGAAGATACTCAGTTTTTATAAAGTTTCGGGGAAAAGAAAAGTAGTCCTTATAACTGTGCCGAAGCAATAATGACTTTTAAAAGTAGAGCATACTCTAACACAGGGTCACGAACATGAAGTCATTCTGCACATCACGGCCACTCAATCGGCTTAGGCAAAAGAGCACCATACTGTCCAGTAGCCATGCCGAAGGCTGTTTCTGTGACACAAGCTTTTAACACCACCACCCAAGCATAAGGTAACTTTAACACAAGGGTCTGTCATGCTGCAGTATTATCGCCTACGGCAGTCAAGCAGCTCTTTAAAAGAGAATCAATACCGTTCCAACGAAACCAGGTATAGGCTAATTAGTGCCTTAATTAGTTGAGATGGTGACCGCAGCTGCTGCTCATTGTGGAAACAGCATCGGGCATGGAGGTGTGTCCAGACGAACCTGCTTCTCTGGAAGGTAATCTGGTTCCCATCAATGGGTAACATGCTTCCAGTTTAATTTCTGCTATTTTTAAAAAATGTTGTCCCTGCAACACTGTACCAACCTGATCATAAACCCCCCTCACACCCCCACACAGCTAGGACCTTTTTGTACACGATTTTTGAACACTCATTTTGCACAAGCTGTCTCCTTTACCTATAATGATCTCTCCGAATCGCTCCTCCAGGTGAGCTCAGAGCATACCTCACCCCATCACCTCCAGAACCAAACTATTACAACACTGCAATTCTCGACCAGTCTGTGGATTTCCTCCAGGAGGCTACAGTTACATCTTGTAGCATCTGAGTATCCCCTGATCTTGGCAGAGTAGAAGCTCAACACCAAGTCTGTTAACTGAATGAGTGAACTAATCCATTTTAAGAAATTAACACATTACTGGGAACCTCATAAACCCTGTATGCAGCCTGCAGTCTGGACATTCCTCACCTTATCAAAGACCCTAGGAGAGCCAGTTCCTGGACAAACCCCACAGTCTCCTTCAATTGTAGGTGGGGTTGAGGGTGACAGGAACTGAAGGAAGCCGAAGGGAAATGGAGGTAGGGGCAGCGCTACCCTCTGCTCTCTCAAAAAGGTAAACCCCACCTACAGGTATTCAAAACCCAGGTTAGGGGTCATGACGGGGAGAAGGGGGAGAGAGGAACTTGGCAATACGCAGAGCTCTGCAAGTTTGAGGTGGAGACCTGTTCTGAAATTGTGGCCACAGGTCTTCCCTATGAGCCAGCCCAACCACCCAAGCAGGGGCCAAGATCCCGAGGAGTCCGGTGGCACAGCTGGGGCCTAGTTGGTGGAGACGTAATAACTCCCCTCTCCCAAGATCCTGTTCCCCTGGGGGAGGACGGCAGAGGACGGTCGGGGAGCCGCGCGTTCCTCTCCAGCTGGAGCGACAGCAATGTCCTTGTCTTTCATCCTCTCGTCCCCAGCCCGTGGATCTCTCCAGCTGCCCTTTCTGGGTCCCCTCTGGTTCCCAAAAAGCAGAAGGGACTGAGAAGGGGGCGAGTGTGTGGGTTTAACCACAAACTCTCCAGACAGCCCTCACCTTCCACCTTAATTCCCCAGACAAGCTGTGCGCCTCACAGCGGGCGGCTCCCTCCGCGAGAGAAAACTCCCGGGCCCCAGTCACCTCGCGCCCCCCCTGCCCTGCCCGCGTCCCGGGCCGCAGATTCCAAGTTGGCGTTGGCAGCCTTTGCCCAAGTCATCAGCGAGGCGCCCGGGACGCCGACGCGGCCCCCGACGTCGGGCCCTTCTCTTCTGCCCCAGACGGCGTTTACCTGCTTACATGGCCCCGTCGGTGCCCTGGAGTCCCGCGCGGAAAGGCTGTCCTCCGCGGCGGCGGCGGCAGAGCCCCAATTCCCCCAAGGAATTGATTCCAGTGGCTGGCGGAGGAGGGGCGGACGGTAGGAGCCGGAGGAGGCGAAAGGGGAGGGAGGTTTCCGCCGCGATCCCGGCGCGAGAGTCGGCGCAGGGGCGCACGGAGCAGGAGAAAAGGAGAGAGCCACCCAAGCCCGGGGCTGTCCCGCCGGAGGGGGCCGAGGCGAGGAGGCCGGGGGGGATGGCAGAGGTGGGAGGGGAAGGATCGCCAGCGGCCACTTTGTGTCTGCGGCTCCCCGTGGACCTGAGCCCAGAGGGCAGGCAGCTGAGCGAGCAGGAGCGCAGCAACCTGCCCCCACGCCTGCGCCCGCTGCGCCCGCTCGGGGAGGAAAAGTTGGGAAGAACTTTTAGCGGCCGGGAGAGCCGGAGCGGCAGGAAACGCGAGCAGCAGGGAAAGGAGGGAGGAAGGGGCCGTGCGAGTGGGAGGGGACGGAGCAGGCGCCGGCAGCCGCGGCTCCCCCACCCCCGGGCCAGGCTCGCCGGCGCGGGGGGCCG
>NW_011888879.1:2732829-2765619 GCF_000151845.1 Pteropus vampyrus
AAAGCGACCACTGCCAACCTTGCGCCGCTCCCGGCGGGGGGCGAAACTCAGAAAGACGGAAAATCCCACCTAGACCTCCGAAAATCGCAGGGCGGGCAGCAGCAGCAACTTGCCCACTTCGTCCCCGAACAAGCACAGTCCATCCTATACTGGGGAACCCTCCAAGCAGAACGCCCCCCTCAGCCACTGCACAGGGGAAATAGACCCAGAGACAGTAAGGTGACTTCACCGACCTGGCAGTCTCGGAATTGTCTCCCGTACACCCGGAACCTCAGAGTGTACCGGACGTACCCCCCACACACACACACACACACACACCCGCTCCTGGAATCGCAAAAGCGGTTTACGCATCCTGGGAGTTGGAATATGTCGTTTTCCCTGTTCTTTCCATGCCACAGATTCGCCCCACCCTGCCTGGGTAGGCACTGGGAGGGAACTTCCTTAGCGCTTTCGGAGGTGGAGTTAATGAGGCGCAGCTGGTGGTGTGATGGAAAAAACACCGAGCCTGGAGAGGGAACCTGGGTTTTCGGCCCTGCCCTGCCCTGCTGGTGACCGATTGGATGAATGGGGAGTATTACAGACCCTTGAAAGCCTTGGCTTCTGTAGCTGTAAAATTAAAGCGTTTGCCTTCATTCCTGTGGTCCTTCGCATTACCAAAAACATGCTTAGGACTCTGTTATCTTACCTAAGTCTCAAATCTAGGCCTTTTTTAGGGTCCTTGAAGTCATCGTCACAGATGATACTGTTCCAAATTACTTAAGTGTCCCGACGGCTCGTACAAAAATTCTGGGCCTCTTGGAGAAGAGAATGGGAAACCGAAAATCAAAGCCCGTTGTACCCGTCTTGTCTAAGTTTGTGGTGACACTTCTCTGAGCATCCGCCAATCTCCACAACTACAAGTATGGAAGACCCTAAAGGGATGAAAGGGAAAGGTTGAAAAGAATTAAGATCAGTTTCTCAAACTTTCAAGGAAATAGATAGCTTCAGTGTGGACTTGCTGGATTTCCACAGAAAATTAGGAAGCGCCTTACATGTAGTCCAGGAACTGCGGAAAACATTTGTGCTCCTGTGTTATCATCCCTATTTCCTAGATAAGGAAAGTGAGGGTGAAGAAATCACTTATCTCACCAAGGGTCACACAGCTAGTAAAATGTGATAAGGGAGACTAGTCTGTCTGGCCCAAAAATGCAAGCTACTTATCGCTTCAAAATTTGACCAAAACAGGATTAAGATTCAAGATATGGAAATACCTTCAGGCTCTCCAGGTAAAACCCAGGCCCTTTCCCTGGGGTCAGAGGCCTCTGGGGGTCTTAGAGGAAAGGAAGTGGCATTTGTGGATTGTTCTAAAATCACTGTGAGACCATACTCCTGGCACAGCATGCTCAGACAAGTGTGGTGTAGAAGAATAAGCAAAGGACTCTCATACAGACACGACTTCTGGTTCTGTCTCTGAGCAACCGTGTGACCCTAAGCAAGCCACTTCATCTCTAGGCCCGAGTTTATTTCTTAAGTGGAGTGTGACATAGAGGTCAGAGTTTGGTTGAATTTCCTTCATCTCTGAGGTCTTTTTCAGGCCTGAACTTGGATGAATGTGTACTCCTCCAGACAGATGGCATGCCTTATGGAGGCAGCTAAGGGATAAAGCAACGATGTCTTGGGGAGAGGGCTGTTTCCACTCTGTCTTCAGAAGTTTTTTTTAATTTTTCAGTTACAGTTGACATTAAATATTATATTAGTTTTAGGCCAAGGATTTTTTTAAATACGAAGTCCAACCCGAAGTGAAAAAAAAGCCTTCATTCTCTGAATAAATACATAAAAGATAGTCAAAAGCTACTTTCAAAAAAGAAAAAAAAACAACAACTTGTTTCCTAAGTCTGCATCATATTCATGGTCTCCTTAATACTTGTCAGAATGAATAGGAGCTTGGTTCATGGGATAGGTTCCAAACACATCACTACATGTTTACTTTAAAATACTGGAACTTTAGGAACTTGTCAATATTAAATATCCCCCCAAATATTTCAACTTGTTCTAAGCCTGATTCCAACTACAAATACAGGCAGAATCTCGTGGGCCTCCACAATTCCACCTACCTCCAATGTTTTCCTCACATTAATTTATTAATTTATACCTTCGAAACATTGAAATCACTGAAAGCAACACAAAACAAGTTCACCAATCAAGGCAAACTGGAAAGTAAGCAGGCTCTCTTAGGAAAACTCTGATGGTCTCTAGGGACCTTCTACAAATCTTAAGTTCCATATATATATATATAATTATTTTATTTGTTTTTATCCTCAGTCTAATTTAAATTCCTAAAAGGATATTTGGCAGTTTACAGTAATGGAAAGAAAATCAGCTTTTTCACAGTACACATCCTCTCTGTATCCCTGGCTCCCATTTGGTATTCATCCTATTCTCTGGGTCTAGGGTAGAGACTGAGCAGTATAAAATATTTTAGACAGTATTTTACTGAGCAGTAATTCACATTTGATAAAAAGCACAAATCTTAATTGTACCAACAACTCGATGACTTTGTCATATAGATACATCCACATGGCCACCACCCAGATCAAGATACAGAAAACATCCATCACCACAAAAATTTCCCTGTGCAATTTTTCAATCAATATCACCTCTCTAGGCTGACTTCTACCACCATAGAGTAGTTTTGCTTGTTCTCAAACTTCATATAAATGGCGTTACATAGTATGTGTATGTACATGTCACAATTTGCCTATCCATTCTCCCATTGATATATTGGGCAGGTATATTTTAAAAACATTTCCCAAGTAATTCCATTATGCCTGGCTTCCTCCAATTTAGAACCACTGACTGACAGCAAAAATAAAATAAGCCTATATTAACACCTACAAAAAAAATATTAGTTGACAGAGAAAAGGAAAGGAAGAGAACATTTTAGAACAACCCAATTTAAGAGTGCTTTAATGGTAGTATACATTAAGAGCTTCTTATCAATAAAAACAAAGTAGGAAATTAGTGATTTTTTTTTAAAAGCTATATGAGTATGGTCTACAGCCATCCCACCCTGAAGAAACCCAATCCCGTCTGATCTCAGAAGCTAAGCAGGGTCGGGCCTGGTTAGTACTTGGATGGGAGACCACTTAGGAAGACCAGGTGCTGTAGGCGTAAAAAACGAAAAAATAAAAATAAATGAAAGATTGTAACCTGACAAGGTCCGTGCAATCTAAGAGGTCAACCAAGGGTTGCCTCGCCTAAAAAAATTTCTTTTTAAAGAAAGCTATGTGAGTATGTAGAACTGTCATGGACAGCCTCACACGCAGTGCATAGCACTACTCCAGGAGCTAGAGTAGTGTAAAGCATGAACAGTGACTCCAGATTGTGCAATGTGGTGTCCGTGGTATGAGTTCTCCCTTTAGGGAGAACGTCAGGGTATCTACTTGGGAAGAACCATTTCTAACTCAAAAGTCTGAGCCCTTTTTCTTTCCTGCTTGCATCCCGTTCAGTTGGGAGGAGGAGCTACCCTCCAAAGCCCAGCCTTGCCCCAGGCTGGCCAAGCCAGAAAGTCACACTACTCTCAAATACTTGTAAAATATTTAGAGTAAATAGAAGACTGTGCAGGCATAGATGGTATGAAAGCATGAAATGGTTATTTGGGTTTGCTCTCCAGTCTCTTGGAGGCCCCGCCGTACCTACACCCCTTTATGTCACACACTGTCTCCATTTCGTCATCTTTCCAAATGTCCCAACTCTCTCATTCCTCACGCCCCCTCATCTCTGACCACCAAGCCTTCAGGTCATTACCTCTCTGGGTCATTTCTCTTTATGCACCTCTCAGGAAAAGCTCTCTGCCTTTCAAAGGAACCTAAATCAAAGGAGAGAGGTCCTCCACACCCATGCCTGCCGACCTAGGCCACAAATGAATTATTTCATTGTTCTGTCTTTCTGGAAAGAATGTCAAGATGTTTAGTTTGTATTTTTTCAGGCTGGGAGGAGAAAGATGAATCTGTTCTGAGACACCGCCAGCTCCTCTGGCACTTGACCACATGGACAGGACAGTTAGAGTCAAGTACATCAGGCAGACCCACTCTGGCAGATCATGAGTGACTCCAATGAAAATGTACCAGATTCAGCCAACTGTTTACTCTAAAAAGTTCATACAACAGCAATATATATCAATCAAGTCCACTTTAGAAAGGATAATTCATGTACATAATTGGTACTTTCAGCATGATGTAAAAAAAAAAATCTAAGCACTAGTAAGTATCTCGCAAATTTCAATGTATTCATTATCATCCTCTGCTGATTTCACCTTAGGTCACAAACAGCCTTTGAAGCATGTCTTAAAGGTATAAGCTTCCACCTGGCTCAGCTTGCAGTCTCTCCCCACATGCCCCCTGCCCCACACATGTACTAGCTCCCAACTTTGCCTTCCAGCTTTTCCAGGGCTTGATGGGAGCACACAGCTTATCTCCCTACACACTTGCATGTGCACACACACATACATCTAATATCCTCAGTGGGGCACACTGTCAATGAAGAGTCTACCCACCTCTACTGCTGAAAACCATCTATTATCCAGAAAAGGCTGCTTTTACTACTCTTGAAATCTCTTCTTTAGGGCTTCTTCGTTTATATTTAAATACTTTAAACTTTGGAATATCGTCATTTAAAAAAACAAAAACAAAAAAACCACTGTCCACAGTCATTTACACATGGTTTTTAAACTCAAAAACATAATGTAACAGATCTGGTAGGCAGGGCCAATCATCTTAGTACAAATTTCTTCAGTTCCCAGAGAAGAAAACCCTACTTTGAACTATTCAAGCCAAAAAGGAATATATTAACAGGACACTGGAACATAAGAAAGAAGGATGGGCCCACAGAACCATGAGAGTTCTCTGGCCAGGGGTACCATCCTCCACTTGTGCCCATATCTAGGTTTCATAGCTCTGTGACCCTGGACAAATTTCACACTGAATTTTCTCATCTGTAAAAAGGTGAATGATAACCATATCTACCTCATAGATTTGTAGTAATGGTTACATGAGCCAAGATGTGAAAACCCTTAGAACAGAACCTGGTACACACTGAGCTCCTGACGTCACCTATTAATATCATCAACCTCATTCCCTCCAGATTGGATTTCTCTCCTTCGGCAGAGACTGAATCTCAAACCCAAATTCCCAAGAGAAGGAATATGGCTCAAGTTGTCAATCTAGGGTCTTGGAGAAGGAACAGGCTGCTGTGGCTGAGCTAGCCCTTTGGGCGGGAAGGACAGTTCTCAGCAAGGAGAGAGTGGCCCAGGGGGACATCTGAAACCACACCAGTAAAGGAAAGGAGAAGTTTTTTTACCAAAGTGAAGTCTTGGGAATCCCTCTGTTTACTCTGTAAATGTCTACACCATTTATGCAAAGATGGCTTCTCATGTGTAGAGGAGAAAGTGACCTACTAAGGAGGCAAGTGACAGAGGGAAGAGATAAAGGAACCAATACCCATTGAGGCTGTCCATGCTCTAGGAACAAGGCTAGGTCCTGTACATACATAGTGTGAAGGAATGCTTGTGACAGCGTTCAGTGTTAGGAACTCAGTGGTGTCCCTCTGAAATTCATATGTTGAAGTCCCAATACGGCTATATTTGTAGATAAGGCCTTTACAGAGATCATTAAGGATAAATGAGGGGAAAAGGTTGGGACCCTAACCCAATAGGACTAGTGTCCATAGAAGAAGAGGAAGAGACACCAGAGCTCTCGCCACAAAGAAAAGGTCATATGAGGACACAGCATGACAGAGGCTATCTACAAGCCAAGAAGAGAGTTCTCATCAGAAACTCATCCTGAAAGCACCTTAATCTTGGACTTCCATCCTCCAGAACTGTGAGAAAATAAATATCTGTTGTTTAAGTCACACAGTCTAGTATTTTGTTACGGCAGGTGGAGAAGACTGATACATCGAGGTTAGTTTAACAGGGAAATACGCAGAGACCTAAGTATCTTGTGCTTAGAGACGTATAAAGACATTAAGTACCTAAGTCAGTAGTAAAACCAAATCTCAAAGCTGGGCCTTTCTAACTCTAAAGTTCATGTTCATTCTAATCTATCATGTGCTGCAAAGTTTATTGAGTGCCACTATATTCTGGTGGCTGAAATTATATGGTAAAAACAGGAGAAATAAAAACAGCTGGATAGTGTATGATGAAAATTCGCCATTACAGTAGTTTACCAGGGGACAGCTCTACTTGGTGATATTAAATTATATTAATGAGAAGACATATGTCCACAGTATGTGCCTCCAGTTATTTTAAGTCCTTCCTTTCCTCTGTTTTTCTGGATGCACAGCAAAAGGGGGAATGGAAGCTGCCGCTATAAGATCAGAGAGGAAATCCTTTCAAAGAACGTTAATACCTTGCTATTTATTTCATTAGCTCCCAAGATTCCTATGAGTCAACATCCTCACCTTTTAGCCTAATGAAGTCCAAGAAGTGGCCAGTCGGGTCCATGGTTCTTCTAGCACAAAGGTGGCTTTTGACTGATGTGAAGTCACTTTCTGGGAGTGTGGAGTCATTTCTGTTCATGGCATCAATCTCAAAAGGTCAGAAATACCCTAATTTCCAAGAAGAGTTACTTATGAACCTCTCATGCATGAAATGAGCTAAACTGTTCTTCGCCCTGTTTTTATCCCTACCCAGGCCAGCTCTCACGAAGGTACACAGCTCCAGAATTGACCATGGCTGGCCAAGGGGCCATCAAAACCTTTGTGGAATTTCATGAGGACAGGTAACTGATAGCTCTAATTATCCTCATCTAATCTTCAAAATATCTGTCTGTTGCCATTTCGTGGCATGATAGTGGGAACGGGTGCCAGGTTCCTAAAGATAACTGGGATAGAGAAATTCTGAGTGGAATTGTAAAATCACTGTTCATAGGAAATAAAGTGTGCTTAGGCACAGTGTTATAAGAAGTCAAGTCAACCAGTATATTTCTGAGTTAAAAAGTCAATAGATCCTTTTCTTCATTGGATACACTTTTCAGTCCTTTCCCACCAGTTTCAGAAGAAAGATATTTGGAGCTAAGAGGTCTGTCTTTACCTTCTCATAATGATGGTGTTCAGAATAAAAGGGCCAGTCCAGAAACGGCCCTCTTTCTGACACTGTCTGTGTTTGTTAATATTTGTAGCTGCAACTAAAACCTCTAAAACTGTATCTGAAACTTTTCCAGCCTGAAAATACTGGATTCCAATCTTATGGACCACTGACTCTTCTCTTTCTGGTAGTTCTAGATGCCAAATTTAAATAAAACTCCCATAGGTGGCAATTAGTTCTTTCCCTCATCACCTTAGTTATGGGCTTTTTGTTTGTTTGTTTTAATGCAATTTAAACACATAGATGAAGTTGTCAATAAATAATTATGCAAACTGAACTACCAGGTTTATGGAAATAAAAATTGGACAGCCTTCCAGACTAAGTACAAATTTGGAGAAGACTGGAAGGTAAAAACCAGAACAGGGTGTATTTGATTCCGACACGGGCAGCTGCAGTCAAAACACCCCTCTGAGAGGTACGGGTCATGAAAGGAATCTTCTGCTGTGATTAGCGACAAGCAACAGTCTTCGCTGGAGGAGGGAAGGATCAGGTCATGTTTGGGATGTCTTTCTAAAGAATGTGGACACCCCAGCCTTCAGGGGTGGGATAGGGTTACCCTCGGGTGTAGGCAGGGCTGTGTAAGAGTCCAACAGTGCTAAATCATAACCTCCCCTAAGACTTGACTGCTTCCTGGCTACCTCCCCTGGACTAAGGGGTGACTCAGAGAGTGACTGGCTCTGGGACTTCAAACATTTCCAAGTAATTCCCAAGGACCTGGACAAGGGCAATTAGAGGACTGGTTAGAATGACCACTGAGGATCTAAAGATACCTCCTGTGGCCAGGAGGGAAAAGGCAAATTGCCTAGGAAACTCAATTGTGAGGTGTCTTCTGCTACAATTAGGAGGCAGAGGTTCTTCTGACATACTAAATCTTGGAGACGAACATATGAAGAGCACATGCTGGGCTTCCCTCCATGATTGACACCTCTGATTTCATGGGACAGGCAAGGACAAAGTTTTCAAATGGCGATAAAGAAACCGAATGTTTAGTGACAGGTGACGATCCAAATGATCTGGCCACTGGTTACCTTTCTGATCTAGTTTGCAACCGCCCTTCCCTGGGTCCTTCTGCTCCTGTCATACCGACATTCTGCCACTCCTGGTACGGGTCAAGTACTCTCCCACCCCAGGATCTTTGCCCTTGCTGTTCTCTCTCTGCCAGGAACTCCACTTCCTTGGCCAGATCTTTCCCAACTGTCCTTCAGGTGTTCACACCCCATTCTCTATCCTTTGACCCTGTTCTAAGTTCCTTGGTAGCTCTCATGCTCCCTCACATTACCTATTTATGTTTATTTGTTTATTGCCTCTTCCGCCCTAAAGATTTTGTCTGTTTTGTTCACCAGTATATTCTACTGCCTGGTGCATAGAAGATCTTCAACAGATATTATCGAATTTTTTAATAAATAAAAATTTAATTTTTATGTGCGTATATGCAGTTATTGTCCTGTGCTCAAAGTTCTAGATGTATTATATTATACAATCTTCACAGCAAGATTGGGGTTATAGTCTCCCATTTAGAGATGAAGAAATTGAGGATTAGAGAGATGAAATAACTTGGCTGTATTCCTGTTATTTTTAAATTGTGGTTTCTGTGTTGGGGAGATTTTGGTATTTGTTTTTAAGAACCTCAGTCACATTGAGCTGAGACACCCAGACTTATCCCCACCTATAACACACTTCCCGGTTGATGCGTTGCCCCTGTTCTGCGTATACTTTTTCCCACCTTATGCCCTATTCCCAACTTAATTCTCCTCCCCTAGACTGGCATTTAAGATGATAAATGAAACTCAGGGTATGTGCTCCATCTAGATCACCTGGACTTACCTCCTGGCTTTGCCGTTTACTAGCCGTGTGACATTGGCAAATTCTTGGTCATTATTGCTTGAACTATTGGCCTCCTTCCATTTCCTTTTTTTCCTTCCGGTGTCTCTAAGAAGTAGACTTTGATACTCACCTGATTCTCCAAGTTCCTTCTCTCTCTCTTTTCTCTTCTTTACCCCATCCTTTTCTCTTGCCTCCTCGATGTCCTCCTCAGCATAATTCTTTAGCTCAGATATTTACTAGATACTTTATTTAAGCTGTCCATCGAATTCTTTATTCAAAAACTACAGGATTCTTTTTTTTAATTTAACTTTTTTTTTTTAACTTTATTGAGGTATAATTGACAGGACTGTAAGATATTTGAAGTGTACAACATGACGATTTGAAGGATTTTTTTGTTGTTTTGTTTTTTGGGGTTTTTTTTTTAGATTTCATTTCCAAGTAATACCATGCAGTATTTGTCTTTGTCGGACAAGATTCATTCTTAATATTTCTGATTCTTTTACTGAACTGCCTATTCTCACTTCATATTTCCAGTATCTTCTCTCATCGCTTGAAGCGTATTTGTCATTCTGGCTTTAAATTCCTTTTCTGACTTCCATGAGTTCTGCTTTCTCTGGTATGGAGTGTTTGTTTTCCCTCAAACTCACCGTTCTCAGAATTTGCCCTCTGAGCTCATCCTCATTCCTGCGGTATGATTAGCTGCCTTGATGAGTAAAATGCATTTGTGGAGAGGGACAGAAGTCTAGCAAGCTTGTGCTTCTCCGGGCAGTTGGTGGTGTGTATGTTTGTTGCTGTGTGCGTTTGTGGGAGGGGTGAGGTAGTGTGCTCAACTGCTCTCAAAAAATCATCTTTTACTGGAGGCAGGCACTCTGTTATAATGGATGTCCACATGGCAGTAGAAACAGGACATGTGTGGAGGGGGATCGCAGGGCCTGGGCAGGCCAGCTACACTCCCTGCCATCTGCTCGCAATCATACCAGCTCAGAGCTCTGCCTTGAAGCAAGCCCTCTGCTTCTAGCCTGTGCTGTGACATCCTGCCTCCCCAGTACCAGAAGGAAGGGAAATCTGCCTTGGGCAATACAGGATGGGGAAAGGGCAGAATGACAACATTTTTTTCTCCAGCCCTGGTTCCTATTTGTGACCCCAGGCCTTCCCCACCCCTGGCCAGCTTCCTTGCCAGTGGACTCGATTTACTTTTCTATCTGCTGCTAGTTGCTGAGCACAGCTGTGAGCTCCCTCATCTCCTGTGGTATATCTCTGGAAGAGAACACTCCTAATTCAAATAAATAAACTCTAAAATGGAAAAGCTGTCTAAGCCATTTCTGAGGGCCTTTCAATACCAATGAGATATTAAAGAATTACTATGAAAATTTTTAGATTTGATAACTGGTATTGTGTTTATGTTAAAATAGAGTCCTGTTTTAGAATTAAATATTAAAATATTTATAGTTGAAATGTTATAACTGGGTTTTGCTTCTAAATAAGACAGGAGATGGGAAATGGATGGGAATATAGATAAAACAAAATTGGCAATGAGTTTACAATTGTTGAAGCTGGGTGATGGGCATATGGGAGTTCATTATACTCTTCTGGTTAATTTGTATTTGTACAAAATAATGAAGTTAAAAGTCTCATAATAATAAAAATTTAAACAAGAAAAATATTTTACAAACATAGTATGTTCTTATTATAAACAATATTGAAGTATATAATTAAAAAGTGGGTTGTCTGTTTTCATATCCCATTTCCATCTTAACCTTACCTGGAGGTAATCACTTTAATTCTGTACTGATACTGACAAAGGTTTTGTGTGTTACTTTACACACACACACACACACATACACTCATGTGGGTACATAGATATAGGTATATTATCTATGTATATATTTTTAAGTACAAGAAAAACCTGCAGTTAAGCATTAGCTACTACAAAATGCTGTCTTTCAGTCAATCTACATTTTGTGTGAGACATACACAGATTTTTTGGATTTAAGTCTAGAAGTATATATACTAAACTGTTAACAATATAGGAAAGAAAATTACATTTTAATATGTACCAAATTTGAGATTGAACCTATCAGTAAATTCAAAAGTACTTTGTGGAGAAAACACAATATATTTACAAACTTAGGAAACACATTTATTTTGGATCGAGTGGAAGAAATCGTCAATGAAAACAAGTTACCATAAATATAACCGGGAACTTCTTTAATTGTGAACACCACTACTGATTTTGATTTTTAAATTTTATTAAATTTACACATAGCTTTTCAAGTACAAACATGCGCACACCCCACGGTCCATGATCTACCTGGATTCGAAGATGAAATAACTGGTCAATCCTAACAATTCAGTTTTTTAAACCATTCGTTTCAGCTAGAATTATGCCATTAAGCTTGCTGATGAGTTAACCACAGTAGACTAGTGAAAGAGGAAGAAAAAAAAGCTCAGCATGCAAAAAAATATAGAGACCAAGTATCATAATTTCACAGACCTTATTTTGAAACAGAGAGTGAAACACCTCGTGTGCGCATCAATCTTATTATTTCTCTTCTTGTGACAAAAAGCAGGAAGACGGACTCATAGGGCCCCTCTGCGTGTCAGGAACCACCTACTCCCACCCATCTGCCAACAAGCTCCATATGTTCTATAAAATCAATGCAATCTTCTTATGAAAAATTTTTCCACTTAAGGAGAGCATACATTCTATCCAGTTTTTCCACAAGCTCCTTATAAACACTTATATGATGATATTTGTGTTAAATTTAATCTATTTATTACAGACTATATTCAGATCGATATTGACTGTTATTCTTTTCTGTGTATGTAGCTGACATTAACATGAATTCAAAAACATTTAATAAGCCCCTACTACTGCTTGCTTAATGCTGATAATACACAGTTATGTAAGACATGTTTTGGGGAGAGCTTTTTAAACATCTTCCATGTTTAGACTGAAACCTTTTTGTACTTAACATAGAATTTTGAGTGAGTACATGTTTTTTAATAAAGATGAAGGGTGTGGTTTTTAAAATAATAAAATATAGGTAAAATGGTCAATAAATAGTTTTCTCGAGAGAACATTATTACCACATTTTTCTGTATTGTATTATTTAATTTAAAAAATCACATTCAAATTCAATGATACTTAGCATGAAACTTTAAAAAATATTATAATATAAAATCATGAAAACAAGATTAAGATTTAAGAAAGTGGTCCTCAGAAGGAGCACAGAAACACCATTTTTGGCTAAAATAGCATTTTTCGATAAGATCTATCAATGGATATAACTGAATTCTACTTAAAAATCATACAAAGGAAGAATGCAATATTAAAATAAGGAACAGAAAAAATTTTTAATCTAAATAATAGCTGTTCTTCAAAGTGAGTTAAATCTTTGTGTGTTTTATATATGACCAAACACTCTTTTTTTATAGATTTGCAGCCGGCAGAGCCATTGGTACCAATTTTAATGTAGAAAGCAAGTACTCTAGAAAAAAAATTGAGATAACTCCCTATATTTGTGGAGAATTAGTCACTTCTTAACCAAATTCTGTTACTAAGAAAGTATGAACATATGGCCATTACAAAACTATCAATTTCCTCAAAAATGCACAAAAATAAGCCAGTTATAAAAAATTGGCAGGATGCGGATATATGATTCATATATAACAGACCCTCCACTCCAGCTGTTGTACCCATGCCTGGGCCACTGGAACACATGGCTCTGACCTCACTGCGTGACACATAGTGAGCTCACCAATGTCTTAGCAAGAGTCTGTAAGGGGAGAAAGTGACATTTTCACTTGCACTAAAATTGAGATTTCATCAGAGTAGCTCAGCTGTGCCTCACTTTGAAGAAAACCTAATATAAAAATTTCAAATTTATGAAATAAATGTATTTGCGGATGGTTCCTCTTTCAAGGTAAATCATCAAAGCTATAACCATGAGCTTGTTTATGTTATATACACCAATATTGACTATAAGAATTCAATGTTTATATAAATTAACACACACACAGAATTTAGGATCTGGACACGAAGTCAGATATGAGGCATGAGGTTATTACAAGTTGTAATGACTGGTGATGCAACCCCACGATTCACTTATAGGCCCATGTATCTCAAACTATACACTAAAGGGAATTCACCTAAAGCCTCTTTTAACTCTAAAATTGTATGATTCTCTGATAGTTCTCTAAGATGTCTTCTGTATCAGTAGCATGAAAAGTTCCTACAGTTCGCTCATATGTCCTTTCCCCAAACCTCCCATTTAAAGAGTAGTGCTTTTGGCCAATGATCTAGGAACCACACAAGTAGTAGACGTCCTGTGCTTCTAGAGCTATGGTTACTGTACATCTGGAGTTTTTTGTACATGTCAATAAAAAAATAACCTTCAGTCCTCAAAACCAGTACAGAATACCGTGTAATTACTGAGGTATTCTACAGATAAAATACAATAATGGCTGTCATTTCTAAAATCTCTGAAAAAATAAGTTATTATGTAAAATTTTCTCAATTTCCTGTGTTTCTCCCATATATAGTTTTTTTTAATTTCCAGTGCCTGCTACTACTTGTCTATTAGTGGAGGATAGCAGTATAAACAAGTAGCAAATTAATATCTATGGAAAAACATAGAATATACCATTGACTTGTAGTTCAGTAATTTATTTATGCCTCTAAACTTAACATTGTAATTTTTATTCCTACATAAACTATCATCATTTATTAATTCAACACCTATGTCTTGAACTCTTGCTGTGTGTCAGCCCTCATGCTGATTACTAGATACAAGATAGCAAACAGGCTCTTTGCATCATGAAAGTTACAGCTAGTGCAGACATAAATGTTAAATAAATTATTATACCAAATATATGCATAATTACAAATTGTGCTATATGTAATCAAGGGGAAAACAATATTAAGAGAGAGAATAAGTCTCCTAACTAGAATTGGGTATACTTGAATCTTCGAAACAATTCATCTTTTTTTTAAGGTGCTTCCTATAGATCAGAATGATCTCTGAGGCCAGGCTGGGGAATGTAGGACGTCCTGTCATTCTTCTTCCTATCTCTTTTCTCTTCCTTCCTCATTCCCAGGTGCCAGACACCAACTTTTTTCTTCTCTCCCTCCTTCAGAAACAAACAAACAAACAAACAAACAAAAGAAACAGGCCCCCACGTGGATCCAAGTATGAAAACCAATAGCTAGGAGACCCAGTAATTGCCCGGAATTAGCCATGATAGTGGTCAGCCTGTTATATAGATGGGCTGTGAATGAATGCTAAGTGAGAAAGCATCAAGTAAATCAGCAGACACACCAGACGTCAGTACTCAGCGCGCTAGGCCGTGGTCCCAAACCCTGTGTTCGCTTTTCTGTTCTCATTTTGCTTGGCTTCTTAGCAGGATTTCACAGAGTTGACTACTACTTCTTTCTTGAAACACAACCCCTTTTGGCGCATTCTCATTTCCCAGCCCACCTGCCATCTTTCTAGCCACTCATTCTCCACCCTATCTCTAATCTAAACGTTGGAATTACCAGGGTTCAATCCCTCTCTGCCCTTGATTAGTCGTCTTCTGTTCATGATTAATTATTCTATTCATATGGCTTCAAATGCCATCCATAAACGATGCCTCTCAAATTTATAGCTCTCTCTTAAAATCTCTCTTCTGTGCTCTAGTATCAAAATTAAATTCTTAATTTGCATTCTTAAATCCTGTCCCTCTCGCAGTCTACCCTACTGTAATTAGTAACACCACCATCCCCCCAATTGTACAAGCTAGAAAAGTAGAAGCATCCCTGTTGCCTTCACCTCCCACCTTCCTCATTCATTCTATCATGTAACCTTGAGCCAGCCCACATCTTCCTGTCTCCTCTGCCAAAACGCTGGGCCAGGCTATTATCTTTCCTCATCTGGACCACTACAGTAACTTTCTAAGTGTCGACCTCCATTCTCTTCTCCACAAAGCAGCCACCTTTCTCTAGGATAAAAATCTTAAAGGTCTCCTGCAGTAGTTTGAAAAATAAGTTGAAATATTTTGCTATAAGTTCTACATGGTTTAATGTCTGCAAACTTCTCCTGCTTGATCTTGGGTCATTTTTCTTTCACTCTCTGTGCCTAAGACATTCTGATTTCCTGTTCGCTTTCTTATTTATGTTCTTTCCTACTCAGAGCCATATTAACCTCTACTTTTCATCTAGTTAGCTCCTTATTCGTTGAGGCTCAGTTTAATATCACCTCTTCAGGCCCTCCCTAATTACTAATTACTCTCTGTATCACAGTTCTTCAGAGAAACAACCAGTAAGAGATTAGAGAGAAAGAAAGAGAGAGAGGTAAGTGTAGGTAGGTAGACAGACAGACAGACAGACAGACAGATTGTGGTTGGTGGAGGTGGAAAGTCTGAAATCCGCAGGTCATCCCAGGCAGGAGCTCATGCTACAGTCACGAGGCAGACTTTCTTCTCTTCCTCAGGTTTTACTGTTTTGTTTTGTGTTTTATTTTGTTTTGTTTTTGTTTTTGCTCTTTAACTGATTGGATGAGGCTCACCCTCATTATCCAGGATTATTTTCTTTATTCAAAGTCAACCGATTGAAGACATTAACCATATCTACAAAATACCTCCACAGTTAACATCTAGATCAGTGTTTGATTTAACGATAGCCCAGCCAAGTTGACACAGAAAACTCTCACGCCCTGCTGTATTTGACTGTTTTTCGTCTTTATTTTTATCTAGTTGGCATATGCATCTTATTTCCTCACACCAGGTACCTTGATAAGGGCCTAGAATTTTTTCCTGATTACTCTCCCCAGGGTGGGACTGAGGCACTCTCGATATGCAATAAAATTTCTGGGCTGAGGAATTGCTTCCGCAAATCCTCCCTCACCTGTATTTTTTCCAGTCTAAACTTTTGCCAATTAACGATAACATTTAATTGTCAAACACTCCCAGAATGTAAACTCTACAAGTAGTAGTACTAATTATCCTGTTATGGGAAATCCTGAGCTGGTCTCAGTAAGGAAAGGGGAAAGGAAAGCGAGGTTTGCAACACAGTGTTGAGTAGGACTCACCGGCACAGAAAACTCCCCTTCCAGTCCTACTGCTTGCATCTCTGCTTCAACTTCCTCCCCTCTCTTCACCATGGCTTCCCATGACTTGGCGTATTCTTTTTTGCACTTGAGCCTGATTATTTCAGAATAGTTAATTAATGTCTCCTGTTCCCCAGATTGACATCCAGATGTTACCTAGGAGCTGTGAATCCTGAAGTTTTCTTTGCAAGGAAACAGAGTTTTTTTCCTTATGACTTGTAACAGCGAAACACCCTTCTTATATAATAGAAAACTACATACTGTGAAGTGATAGAGGGAAACGTTTGGGAGGGACAGAGCTCCTGTCACTTTCTAATGTAGGCAATTATTAATAGGTACGTCTTGCTGAAAATGACACAAAATTCCCTCCTTCCCAAAGAAAGCGGCGAGGAATCAATATACAGAAGTTCACTAACTTTTGTCAAATGCACTTCTTTAGTCATAATTATGCTAAGGTTCCCAAATTTGGCGAAATCTAGGATACTGACACATGGGAAACATATCACAACCAGAAATGATTTTCATATTAATTCTCATCGATATTGAATAAGCAACAGCCACCTGCAATCTTTGCTCAGGTAAGCTATGGTGGGGGGACTAGCTGGGCTGTGAATCATGTGGGCCACTTGCTTTGCCTCCTTCTCTGATAATGACCTTTCACCCTATTGACCAAGCACCTCAGAGGTGGGGAAGGCAGGAGTGGGGACAGGATATTATCTTCAGTTTGGTCTATCTTTTGGTCTAGCTTTTCTCTAGAAATACCAATAGAGGGAACAGTGCTTGAAATTAATGAGGCAGAAATGAGATTTCGAATTATCAGTGCATTTCAACTATCCTTGCTCACCCTTGCAGGTCCACTGCACTCAATTTCCTTTAGACTTCCCTGGCTGGAGAAGTCCAGACTCATGAGAAAGGATTATTCCTTTCTTATGGAAGTTTGATCTATTTTTAAGGGAGATTTAAAAACTTAGGGAGGCGTAAGTAGAAAAAAGTTTCTACTTTCTGTTTCTTATTAAAAGGCTTTAGCACATTTCTGTTAATAGAGAAGGGGTTTTCCCTAGTGTCTTTGGACCATATTTCTGAAAAGTCCCTCTATCTTACTTCCCAGCATATATTTCCCAGAGCAGAGGAATGTAAGTAATATAACAGCCCTTCTATGTTTCTACGTACTAATTTCTTCCTCAGTTCCTCCTGTCCTTTTTGGATAAACAGCTTCCATTCTTTTGGAACGCTTTTAAATTCTAATGTCAGAGAACTTCTCCAAAAACAAATATAGGCTTGGGTTGATGTACAGCGTATTGAAAAGTTGAAATAACATAGTGCCTGGATGTAACAGCAGTGAAAAATCAGTTATGTTCTTCCTCCATGAGTATAGTAAATAATGATAAGAGTCAGCAGAGAAAAAATATAGGTTATTTTGTTGTTGTTTTGTTTTGTTTTTTTATTTTTTTAAAGAAAAGTATATCCAGGGGAAAAAAAGAGAACTTTTGTCTTTAGTTGACCATCTAGCTCAAAGATTTTACCAGAAGCAGTGAAAATTGTAGCAGCTTGATGTTGGCTTTAGAGTTAAGGCAAGTGCCATTGGGTTGAGGTCCTTTGTTGGGTATTTTTTTGAAGACCAAGAGCTGGACCTGGAAGGAGACGAAAGATTGAGTTGAAGAGAGATGGAGAGAGAGAATTCCAGATAGAGTTTGAAGGGGACACAAAAGTCAGAGCAATCACAGTGGAGCTTGGGGTGGGGGCCACTGAGGAAGGTTGTCTGCCTTACCCAAGGGAGGGGCTGCCTTGGAGGAGAAGGGGTGCAGCCTCCTCTTCTCTGAAGAAGGGTTAGGGACAGGCCTTAGTGTGACCGGGTAGTGGCCCACTCTGATTCTGTCTGGAAGAAAGCCTTCATTAAGAGCTTTTGAACTGCCAAGGAAATTAGTCCCCAATTCTGCTGAGTTAAAATTCAACCCTCCCCGCCTCCCTCCCCCATTTCGAGATCCTGTCCTTTTGTGCTTTGGCCACAAGATCCTGAAAGTCGCTAGAATAATGGGGCAGAGAAGAAAAGGTTAATGTTTTCTCCTTAGCAATTACGTTGAAGAACTAGTGTTCTAGTATTCTCTTAATTTGTCTTCCACTTTAAATTCAAAGCAGACTCATAACTACTCCATCAAAGACAAGTTCTGAAATTCTGTCTCTGTCTCTTTCTCTTTGTTATACACGCACATACACACACAGTGTCACACGTGGCCTGAGTTATAACCTACCTCCCTCATTCCCAGTTTCCAATAGGTTCTGACCTGGGGTCTATTTAATAGCAGTAGCTGGTGAAGGCAGTAGAGGAAATCTTGGTACTGACTTTCAGTTTCTAATAAACATATGACTGTGTGTACAAGCTGTGGAGGAAATCACAGCATTATCGTACCACTTGAAAATAATATATGCCATTTCCCCAAGGGGGAAAAAAAAAACAAGTTGGCCCAAGAATCTGGTATTGTTCTTCTTTTTTTCTCTCTTAATTCTTGAATCCTACCAAGAAGATTTCAGAGAATGATTAGAGTTTGCCAAGTTTGGTTCTCAGTGATTCTGAAACACTCCTTTTTGGGAATATACACAGTATGTGGATCTTTGTTATGTATGGTCTTTGCCCAAACGCTCAACTCAGTCTGTTCTCCTGATATTACCCTCAAGTGAAATCGAGGTCTCTAGGAGGAACTTAAAAACACATGCACACACACACAAACACCTGGTCTGGCACTCAGAACCTTAAGGGCAGAAAGCCAGAGTAGATTCTCCAACTATAAGAATCAAACCATTCATCACCTGGCCTTCGGGTCTGCCAGCCCAGAGGGAACAGGAAGCTTACTTGTGAGCCCGGGAGGATGGAATGCAAAACCCCAAGTAGTTACTTGCTGTGGTTTTAAGCTTTGTCCTGGAAGCTAGGAACAATGTGAACTCTCTTTTAAATAGCATTCTAGTCAATAAATACCCACCTAGCACCTAAAGTCTTTGAATTTACTCCAGTGTGCACACTTTACATGATAAGTTAACACCATATTAGTTTTTCAAGCCAATCTAATATGGGTACAGAGTGCCCAGGTCGCTGATTAGGTTGCTATTTAAGACAGAGCAGATCAAATACCCTCCCTAAAAAGCCTTAGTAGGCATTTGAATGCCTTGTTTAAACCTCAGCCAGCTACTGGACAACATTGCTCATGGGTCACACTTGATTTATAGTTTATAGATTCATATATGGGTAAGGAGACTATTTGAGAGGAAGGGTCTGAGTTTACCGTAGTTTACACAGATGTGCATTTAGACTACATACTTGCTGGCAACCCAATTTAATAATTCATTTCCAAATCGTTTCTTGGAAAAGGAATTCAGATTACATAATCATGAAAAACAAACCTGTTGCCACCCAGCGTGAGCTAACATGTTATAGCACTTTATGGCCTAAGGTTATTCAGCCAGCACTCAGTTTCATGCACCAAGGAGAACATTGGGAAAATGGAAAGCTGCCAAGTTCAAGTTATGCCACTTGCTGGTAATGACTTGGGCAATTCACCTTCCTTGTTAGATCCCACTACCCCAGGACTTTGAGTTGGTTAAATAGGTGCTCATTTATTGCCGATTAGGGCTGTATGGTCATTAGCAACCTAGAAGCCGATTAGAGCGATTCCTTAGGTGAGCTCTAGGTAGGAACAGTGCTCTGGGTGTCCATGTCATCCTCAGGAGGCCCATCAAGCGCCTCTGCCACCAGGCTGCCTTCCTTGACACTGCACCCTGTCCGCAAGCATAGATTGTCAGTTAAATCCAACCAAAAAATTCTGGGGGTCTGGATTTTTTAATATTTCAGTGCTGGTGGGCTTGGAGATAAAAGACTCTAAATTAAATTTTAATCTATAGTTCCTGGTTTAAGAGCTATACCTAGACACTGTCCTGAGGCTCCTGCTTCAGATTCCCAAAAGGAAATCCATCAACATCAGCCGTGAAGCCAGGTGGGCGGCCAGAGATTAAGGGTTACTTTCTCATTTCAGGCAGGTAACCAAATAAGAAGGCTCTTCCACATCAAGCAAACCTTTGACCTAAATTTCTATTTTCAACACAGAAGTGAAAAAAAGAAAACAATGTGACTCATCCAATTACGCAACCAGCAACTCAGCATACCTTGTAGACTTACTATGAGGTGTAAAAATCACTTTGGTTCTTCCAGCACAAATTACAGGTGATTAGATGATTCAACCTCTCCAGAACTATAACTACCAATAGCTTTCTTGTGAGTACTTACCATGTGGCATGATGCTGAGAGCTTTACACAGATTATCTCACTTAATCCTCGTAACAACCGCAGGGTGAGGGGGTGGGGGTTGAGTAATTTGCTGGTCTCACAGCTGGTAAATGGAGGAGCTAAGATTTTCTTTGGCTTGATACCTACAGCCCTACACCATGCAACCTTCTGGTTATTTGGTGCCATAGGAATCTAGGTGATAAGGAACACTCTGTCCAAATGCACACTGGTCAACTGCTCACCTTTATGCATCCTGAATGTATAATCTGTCATGTTTTGACTTTTTTCATGAAATAATACCTTTTCTCTTGGTTATTAAAGAATCATATGCAACTTTGAAAAGCGTCGATTACCTGTTTTATAAATAGTCCAGTGTTCCTGTTTTCTGGTTCTAGGATCTCAACAGCAAATTCCCCTAGAAGGGAAAACATAAGAGGTAACTTTATAGCCTTTATCTCTCGAGTCTCTGGCTAGCTGATACCAGCGAAGAGAGAAAAGCTAGGTCCCTTCAGCTTCTCCTCCTCCCACTGCTAAGAGGCAAAGGAGACAGGAATAAACAGTTTTCCTCAGCTTCTTTGTGGGTCATTTGCACTTCACCTCAACCACTGAGCTCTTGGGTGGGGCAGAAAAGGAAATAGTTGTTCTCCAACCTTTTTTTTCCTCCCTTCCTTCCTGATGATTTTCACCAGGTAGCCGGGAGAGTATAGTTTGATAGATTTCTGCTATTGGGGGGCCCTTTGATCTATCATTCACAAATTCTACATGTATTTATTGTAATTTTACTATGTGTTGGCATTGAACTAGGCACTAGGATTCGATGCTCTAACTTTTCTGGTGGCTACACAGAGAACTGGATTCCTACAAAGTCAGGCCGTCCCCAGATGCTGTTGAAATGTTGCATCTACTTTCAAAATCGAGAGTAGTTTTAGGGTTGGGAGTGTGACAAAGCAGCAGTCAGGACTCCCCTAGGGAAAGGAGGGAAGGAAATGAAACATCATATGATATTTGTCTAGGGTTTTGCTGGTTTAAGAAGCGAGGACTGGGAATAAGGGAACCACACAAGTTGCCATCTATTTATTTTGTGATATACTGAAGGCAAAGAGTATTTTTTCTGAAAGCATAACTCAGAAGCTCAAAATTTATGATTTCCCTTCTTTACATGCCAACAGGCCTCACCTAAACACACTGGGATTTGAATTCATATAATAATATAATAGATGTAGGGAGACCATCAATCTCGACTCGTCTAAGACTGTCACAGTTTTTGCACTGCAAGTTCCATATCCTGGGACACTACTTACTCCTGGTCATTCTCGTTGGTCATCTAACTGCTCCTTGAAATTCAATGTACTAAGTCTATGTGATCTCGACATGTAAGGTTATATTTTGCTGAAAATCAGCTCAGTTTAAAAATGTTACATTCTCAGGTCTTTTTCTCAATGTCCTATACCCTAAAAGAGCCTTCTCCATCCATTTAAAAATATTTCAAAACTATTCTCACCAATTTAGGGCATGAATGATTTAAGCGTTTCTCAAATTTGGGCTTAAAATAGACTGACTATACAATTTAACTGCCAAATTCAGATATTTTTGAGAATAAAAGAGGGAGTTAAAATTATTAAAAATTTAGAATTTTTAACATATTTATTGACCAACAAATTTTTTATATCGTTACAACTATAAAATAGTTCAATTGCAAACCATTTTCAAAAATAAAGTTATTTCTTAAAAACATATATTCATGTGTATTAAAGCAAGATTTTGAAACATTTATATGGATTATCCGAATATTAAAAATAATATAAGCAGAATCATTGTTGTTAGTATATATGTCCATACTTTATTCAGTCTTTTAGCATTATCATTTGCTAATACTCTGTTACCGAAATATTTCTGAAGAATGTGTTTTTTCAATATCGTCTTTTATATTTTTTTCATAAATTTGCCATATCTCTTTCAATCGACACTTCTCTGTAGCCCACAATATTTTCAACTGAGATATTGCTCTTCAGGTAGTGAGATTCACGGTAAGCTCAGAACAAATTCTGCTATATGAAAATTCTCAATTTTATTCTTTTTTATAGAAATGTGTAAATATTTCAGCCGAGATATTTTCACAGATGCTTTATGTTTGCCTCCATTCACATTAGATTTTTTTTTTAAAACAAATACATTTACAAGACAAAACTTTTCAGTAAATTGTCTCTATATTTATTTAAAATATTTTGTAGACACCTCAAAATTGTTAGCTTTTGTTAATTTCATTCCATTCTGGGGCAGAATATACATTTATGAAATAAAAACAAGAAGCCCTATCAAAATATTTTTTCACAAGTCTAGATATTCCAAGGCACAATTATAGAATTTCAAAATTGAATTGATTAAGCTCTCAATGTTTAATATATTCAATTCTTCCCTTGCTTTTATAGGATAAATTTCAATATCTCCCTATTTCCAAATTTTGTTTTTAATAACTGCAATTCTCTAAGAGCTTTATAGAACGTTCTATAAATTTTTTTTAAAGATTTTATTTAGCAAGGAATTTATTGACAAGAGATAGAATATATGCAGAATTTGTTTTCATATGATTATCACAAAACAAATAATTTTATCTTCAATGTTAAACTTTTAAACTGAATTTATAATAGCATTCACGATAAGGTCAGATGAAATTTTTTAACTCTGATTCTGTGAATTTCATGGAAAAAATTTAACATTTATTGGAATTAGTTAATTTTTAATTTGAAGCATCTGTTGCCACATAAAAAAGGAGTCATTTAGCTGTCTGCAGAGTTCTGTTAATTAAACCAAACACATTAACAGCTATTGCTTCATATTTCATACTTGTCCAAGAAAACCTTAAAATAATGTCTAAAGTTTAAAGTGCATTCTGTGGCCTCTACAGTATATTTATGACTTGTAAATAAATTCATTACTACAGGTCCCACGGTGAATGGTAAATGTTGGCAAATATTCTATGTCATTATGTATTCATCATCAACTTTACTGAGAAATGAAAATTCTGTAGTTAATTTTTCTCTAAACATGCATTTTCATTTGGTTCTGTTTTGTTTCTTGAGCTCATTGCTGCAGAGAGGGTTCATTGCAAAATCTTTAACAAGATTAAACAATAATAAACAAACAATAAAGTAAATAATAGTTGTAGGTCTAGTATATGGTAACCATTTTAGCAGGATCGTTTACATCACTCTATGTAAGACATACTTAACCCCAACTTCCCACATACATTTCGCATTCATCAAATTTCTGATTTCCCACTTTCAGTAATTCCACAGGCTGGCAGACTGGCCCTTTAACGGCTTCAAGATCTTGCAGGCCCACACTCTGGGCTAAGGCACAACTGCCTCATACACCAGATCGCCACCAGGGGCAGTAGTAATAAGCTCTTGGGACCAGAAATGTTAATTGTCCTAAGCCACCTATATGCAACCACAGTTTATCAGCCAACATCCTGTATGCTATCCTTAAAATGGAGGCATTAGCTTCCTGTGTCAAGAACGGTTTTTGAAAAAGTGAGAGGGGTTATTACTGATAGTTCAAATGTAACCACTCTGCTTTTCACACATCTATCTCACGCACTACCAGAAAAGACCATGATAGAATGTGGAAGTACAAAGCGATCTACCAAACCAATCTTGGCTTATTTTAATACAATTATTAATAATAATATTCTGTTAAAAGCAACAACAGCAACAACTCTGGGACACATGTTAAAACAGATAGATGCCGGGACAATCGAAGTAAACCAGGAAGTATATTCACCTTATCTATTGACCACAGGGTGCTTCATAAAAGGATTTCTGTACGCCACCCCAAATCTTTAAATCAGAACTAGGTATTGCCTAAAAATTTGCATTTTAGGAAACTTTTCCATGATATTCTTAGAGACACTAAAGTTCTATTCCTGGTTTAGGAAATTTCCTTCACCTTTCATTACAAGGTTCGAACACCTGATCATAGAGGGTGGGAGAATCGTCACATCATAATAAATACTGCCATCTCCTTGAGCGAATTTATTTTTTGGCTATATTATTGTCTTTTCGGAAATTTGGAACTGTACCAGCCACTTTCTTTCCTTGAGAATCAGGTTTCCAAACAAGGAATAGAAAATATAATGAACGTTGATTTAACTACTTTGGAAGAAATAAGCACTAAGTGGTTTTTTTCTAAGAACTGCTACTGAAATTGTAAAACTATACAAATTACATCACTTCATTCATAAAAATTACTATTACAAGAGTCATAAGAATGTGTTTTGAATATCTATAAGGTAATTGATTGCAGAATGATGAGGTTTTTATCTGTTTAAACTGTTTTCTTTATTTGCATTTTTTTTGCCCGTAACTTTTGTAAATTTTTATACATATCTCAGTCTCACTGACTTCAGCTACAAAATGAGGATTTTAGTCTAGTAGATATTCAATGTTTGTTCTAGGTTCCCAAGTTCATTTTTTATATCTTTTTTGAATGTTTGGAATTTCTTATTATGTGCATGTATATTATTTTGTTAATAAAAAAAGATTATATGAGCATTAAGACAATGGCCATTATTTTTTTCTGTTATTTTCCTCTAAACAAGCAAACGTTATTTTAAAAGGAGAGTAAACAAGAACATTGGATACAGAGAGGGAAATAGAAAAGAGAATGTGGTGAATCCTGGTATGTGAGACAGTAGATATTTTTAAAGATTTTCCAAGGCATAGGGAATCACCTAGTGGTGAGAATGGAAAAGGCTTTTCGAAAGTTTATGATATTTTTGTGTGCTTTAGACACTAAGTTGTGTCCATATGGTTTGTAATCAATTTACTTAATGCATGCCAAGATGTTGAATGTTTGTTTTTTGTAGTCAACTCTATTTACATCATATAATATGTAATATTATCCCTCAAGCCTTTCTTTCCTAGAGAGCAAAAATCCATTAATATCAAGCCTTGAAATTCCTGTACCAAAGAATATGTTAAATTCATGGTTCTGGGGTCAAAAGAAGCCCAGATATGCACAAAACAAGCACAAAAGCATGACCCTTATCTACCAGAAACCCCTGGTCTAAAACCACCAGCACAAGACAGACCCATTACGATTACACTTCTAATTTCGCAGATGAGGTAGCTGACATTCTATCTACATAATGGAGGCTTTTGAAACATTCAGGAAACCAAGATGGATTTTTTTACTTGCTGAAAATAATAAATCATATGTGTGTGACACTTTCCATTCCCAAAGCAAAGACAAAGACTTGGATGGAAGTTTATTTGGGTGATGATTCCAGGAAGTAAAGTGGGGAGCAGGGGGAATGAGACAGGAAGGGAGGAAAAGGTAACAGAAGGGTGCTATTTCACAATCGTTGCAGTAATTGTCAGGTGTGTAATTCTTTCAGGATCTTTCAGAATCGCCCATGTGAAAGATGCAACACTAAGGTGTTTATTTATCCACTAGTTCCTGACCCCATTCATTGAGGAATGCCCCTGGAAGCTATAACTGCCCCCACATTTCCTGGCTGTTCTCGTGTGCTGGCTTAGTAGACTCCCTCAGCTTCAGAGAAAGCTGGGGAGCAGAGAACCTACAGTGATCCATGGCTTGCACTTGAGCTAGAAAGAGTCTGAGCCCACACAGAACTGTCTACCTACCACAGCTGTGGCTGTAATCAAGGTGGGCTGAGGGAATGTCATAAAAATACTTGCAATTGACCACATCTTCCCCTGCTCACATCCTCTTGTCCTTGTATTAATTTCACTCTGTCATTGTACTTTCAGTGTGGTGGTCACAATCTCTGAAAAAGACATTGTTCAAGAGAATTGGTGGACTAAGCTATGGTCCCTCCTATTACAACTGGTCCCGAGGCCAGGACTCATAGTCATCAACTTTCTGCTCTATCACTTGTTCTAGATTTCCCCATCCTTAGCCAGCATCAGCTGGTCTAATTTAGTTGCCTGGTGCTGGAACCAAAGAGCCCCAAATTATAGGCAGAAAGTAGAGATGGTGGATGAACAGTCCAGAGAGAGTAGACTGGCTCAGTGAGGAAGTGGATTTAAAAAGAGAAGGGCAGGGAGCTGAAAATGGACTCTCAAAAAACATGTACATTTCATTGGATGGGATTCATCGCCTTCTGCCTCTAAAACAAAACAAAAGACAAAACCGGGGAAAATAGAGGCAGGGAAAGGGAGCCATAAAATAAAGTCGCAGAAATATCATAGAAGTAGCTAGAATAATCTCCATCACATGATTTCCTTGTTCAAGAAGTGAATTTATTTCTTTAATGTTTCTTACAGAAGAATGTAGCACAAACTCGGCTATACAGTGGCCACTCAATAGACATCTGCTAAATGAATGAATGAATGAATGAATGAGTGAGTTAATAGTAAATGTAAAGTTCTCATTCAAACCTTGAAAATCCTCGATTACACGTCTTTCTAGTTCTGTTTTCCTTAGGCAGTTAATAAATAGTTGAATAATTACCCTGGGAAGCAATGGAACTGTAATTGGTGTTGGAGTCAGAATTCGGTTCAAATTCCAGAATGATCAGATACTGCACTGATTGTGGCAGTGTCCAATAAAAGTTCTTCTCGCCTACTTGCTCCTTCCCCTTTCTTTGAAGATTCAAAGATAGCGGAGAAGAAGGCCTTTCTCCAGATGGTAGTTTTACCTCCCAAGATGGTCTTATTTTAAAATTACTATGTGCAAAGTATAGGGAGTTACTAGAGATGCAAGGATCAATTAAAACAGATTTTACTCTACAGGAATTTTTGAGTCTAATGGGGGAGCCAGGCATAGATATAAATATAATGTATAAGGATTCTATTTCTAGGAAATAATTATTTCTAAGACGTGGGTGAGAATAGGGAGATTTTATGAAGAAAGTGGCATTTGAATTGGGTCCTGAAGGAGCAATATTTCATTGAAAGGTAGGGGGCAGTCTAGGCTGTGGTAACCATCTAATGAAAGGTGGAGGTTTACAGAAAGTTTGGAATCCAGACAGAATAGCTTCAGGGATATATTAATTTAACAAGTCATTGTTTTGCTCCTGCCTTTAAAATCTTTTTTTTTTTTTAAGGCTAACAGGGAAATAAAACAAGTGCGTAAATCCACACAAAACAGTGGGCTTCAGAAAAAGGAGAGTATATCCAGTTTTGGCTACAATGTCCTTCCGTGGAATCCCAGCTAACATGTGTTCTCAATCACTCTTTAGAAAATGATCAACAGAGGTTCTGCATGCTCTAAATTTAATCTCAAATTACATAGCTTCCATGTGCTTCAGTTAATCTTTAAATAAAATGAGAAGACTTATCTGAAAGAACGGTAAAGAATGACACTGGATGAAAAATGCATGGCAAACATAACACCTAGTATCTCCGCCTTAAATTATATATTTGATAAATAAGTAGAAATATATGTGCAGTAGTAAGAGTTTTCGCCAGAGAGCACTCTCCCGCTGGCTGTCTGTGATAGACCACACCTTCCTAACCAGCCGTCCCATTCCGCTTTTTGCAGAAACAGAGGTTCAAAACTGCCTCCAGCCTCAGCAAAAGCACGTGGTCTCCGCCTCCTTCCAACAACAAAAAAGTCTTGTGTCTCCGCCGCCTGCACCGCAAGTGGCGAGAGCTTGATTTTTAAATCCATCCGAAAGGACCAATCAAAAGCAGCAGTCCGAGTGCGCAGAAGCGGATTGGCCCACCGCTGCTTGAAGTGACCAATAGGCTTGGGGGCGAGTTTGGTCGGAACCGGAAGCGGGCGAATCATAAACGGGTGGCGGCCGCGGTCAGTTTGAATTGGAACCTGGGGTCCAAGTCGCGGAGTTTGCGCCGGAACCCGATTCTGAGGGTTTTTTTTCCTTCCCGGCTGGCAAGGTGAGCATCCTGCTTGGGTCCCGGTTCCGGCGGTGGGCGTGAGGGAGCCGCTGGCTTTCTACCGGAGGATACTGGGTGGGGATGCCGGAGGGTTTGCGCTCCCGGGTCCTGAAGGAGTCGTGAACCGCCCCCTCCCACCTGACCCGAGTGGAGAATCTGGTCCCGGTAAAGCTGGGCTCGCACTAGTTAGTGTCCGGAGACGCTGCTCGGTCATGAACTCGCATTTTCGGGCCTCAGTTTCCAACTCTGTAAGGTAAAGTACAGGTATTTCCTAGCAGCCTTCTACGTCCGGGTACGAGTGGCTCCTATTAGAGATGTGGACATCGATCCTTTGCTGCTGCATGGAGGAGCTGTAAGCTTGGGTTTAGATCTGGGCGGCTGTTGTATCTATTAGTCGCGAGAGCATTTCTCCTTCGTCTTGCACCTTCGTTCGTACGCGCCGTGCGCCTCGCTTTGCTATGGTATGAGGACCCAGAAATAAATGACCTGAGTCCTATCCTTGAGCCCGATCTAGAGGAGCAGGCAGAGTTTTCATTCTCAGGCTCAAGCCGGGACACTAGTCGGGGACTCGGGTTTCTTGGTGAGATGGGAGATTCTGATAAAGGGAAAGCTTGAAAACGGGCTTACGGTGCTGGGTTGAGAGAGTCACACAAAAGCTTCCTCGGGCGCTTTACAGGGTTGGGTGATTGGGCATGAAGAGTATCTTCCACATATTTGAGAGAGAGCATTTTCTGGAAAGGGCGATAAACAGTCCAGCGAATCCTCCTTGACTTCCGGAGCTTTCTTCACCATCCCTCCTCCCGCCTCTCCCGCTATGTTTTGCCCCTTTTATCTTACTGCTGAGGCTTGGTGTTTTTTTTTTGTTTTTGTCCTTTTGCCCCAGTGGCTCCATACAGATTATTGTTGGTTGATGTCTTAAAGTCTGCTCTATCTAAATTGCTCCTTTTTATATTTGGCCGGCTATGGCATCTTGATGTAATGATTTCGGTGACCTGCAGGATTGTTGAGGTTATAGTTGTGTGCCTCTGGGGAACCCCCTCCTACCTTGGTTGAGCAAACTAGTTTGGGATGGATGGAACAGCCTATTGGGACAGTGTAAATTGTCCTTTGTTGGTGGCGAAGCTTGAGGTGCCCTTCGCAATAGTTTGTGGCCAAATTGGAGTGGAGTTTAAGATGCTGCATTCAAAGAACTGACACCTGGAAACAAAAAAAAACTGGCAGAAAAGAAACAGCTTTCTAAGGCTTGATATCTAAATTGTTTTCCAAGACCTTTTCTTCTCTTAATTTTTGAAATTCTTAATACTTTTTACTATTTTAGTTCTGATAAAAAATTTCATTGTAAAGTCGATTGAAGCAAAACACTAAAATGGTTGTAGATTTCATTTAGTAAGAAATGAATTCTTACCCTGTTGCCGAAATAACTGGAAAATAAATGCTTTTTCTTTCACTTAAATACTAAAGGCTAATGATTAAAGAACAATTGCTCTGCTTTTTCTCCCAGCTGATTTAAATTTCCTAAGATGTGGCAGAGAAGGAGATAGGCCACTTTCCTCATGATATCATAGGCCGAAATATAGAAATGAAAGTGTTTTTAAGGACTAACGTAATAATAGCTAACATCTATAGAAAGCTTATCACAACATATTGTTCTAAAGCTTTAGGAAGTTGCCACCATTATTATCCCCATTTTGCAAATGAGGAAGCCAAGGCACAAAGCAGTTGAACAACATGCCCAAGGTCACACATCTTATAGGTGGCTGAGCTGGGATTTGGGTCATCGAGGCTATATACCAGGTTCCTGGTCAAGGTCTGTCTGGAGCATGACTTTGCCACATTTTATGATTCTAGTACTAATATGGCATTCACTCTTTGTTCATTCATGCATTAATTCAACAAATGAGAACTACCTGGAAGACGAGGGGGTACTTGTGCCATGAGAGACTGTGGCTGGGTTATGGATCTTTCCAGGGAACATTTTCCAGAGGCAGAGGGACCAAGAGCCAGTGGGAATTAACGAGAAGAGAGGAAAGACGAGCATTTGCAAGATAATTTGCCATACATTTATTTGTTTATAGGGCCTATTTCACTGGAAACTTTACAGTAAAATATTTGTTTTATATAATGAAAACAAACTGAGCAGGAGAAAGCAGGTAGTCATATAAGAAGTCAAAAATGAGAAATAAAAACAGAAAGCAAGGAGATGCCAAACAAGCATATTACGTACTTCACAATCTTCTCCATCTACCTTTCAGAGGATGGAGAAGATAGATGTTATACTTTGTTATTTTTTGAAATATAAAGTTTTCAAACTTGATTCTTAGAGGGTTCTATAGATTCCTTAGTCTGTGAGGCTTTAAGTTTTGTTTTGTTTTGTTTTTTACTATAGTAAGACCAACATCTGGTTATTCTTTTCAGTTTGTTTACAAATGTTTGAATAATAAAAAAAAGGAGAGCAAAATGAGCTGGGCTTTGGAAGAATGGAAAGAAGGCCTGCCAACAAGAGCTCTTCAGAAGATTCAAGAGCTGGAAGGACAGCTGGACAAACTGAAGAAAGAAAGGCAGCAAAGGCAGTTTCAGCTTGACACTCTGGAGGCTGCATTGCAGAAGCAAAAACAGAAGGTACCATTGAAATGCGGGTATTTAAAACTGCTCATTGTTTGGATTAGTTATTTCATATTGGCCTTTTAAATTTAGAGAAAAATGATTTTGCTATCTTCAGGTGGTAATGACCCAACCTCCTTTTTTTGAGTCATTTTAATTATCTCATTTTCTCCATTCCCTGTCTTCATTTCTGCTTAACCTGCTAACATTTGTGGCTGCTGGGTTCCATTTTAACTTCTGATAGGGACCATGAATTGAGAATTGCTTTTGGATTCCACACCGTCAAGGACTGTGATTCAGAATCCGGGGGACAGTATTAGAGCACTTTGCAGTACAAATGGCTATCGCTTTTTGAAAGTGGACTTTTCACCTTGATATTTATTCCCAGACTTCATCTCTTTGGGACTCATAAATGGAAACTTAAAACAAATACTTCTTACTTCTACATTAACCAACAAAGTAGTTTTTGCCTGTAGGAGAATTTTCCGGTTTCCTACAATAACTGGCTTTAGCAGTCAAACTTGAGAATGAATTGCTAAGGGAGATTTATAGGGCTTATTTTTGTTTTATTAATACTTGAAAGCATATTAAAGCCTCTTTTTCTAGGATGAGCACGTGTAACCGTGACCAAAGATAGCATAATACATAACTTTTGTAGAACTTAATCTCTCTATTGGCTTTGAAGTGGAGTCATCTTAAATATATGCATTCCTCAAGGATTGATATCTGCATTATTACAGCCATACCTCAGAAAATTAGATGTCAGTGTTCGATTCATTTTTATAAATAATACTTGGTAAATTTATAGATAAGACACTCTTTCCTTTTGAACTCCCCCCTTTAGGTTGAGAATGAGAAAACTGAAGGTACAAACCTGAAAAGAGAGAACCAAAGCTTGATGGAAATATGTGAAAATCTAGAGAAGGCTAAGCAGAAGATTTCTCATGAACTTCAAGTTAAGGAGTCACAAGTGAATTTCCAAGAAGGACAACTGAATTCAAGCAAAAAACAAATAGAAAAACTGGAACAGGAACTTAAAAGGTAATTAATTTTTGAATGATATTTATATAGATGTCTTTGTATGTATTCATTTATCTTTTCCCTTAACGACGTAATTATACGTTGTGAAATATATAACATATATTTCCAGTGGAATAAATAATCTGAGAAAAATTCCTTTTTTGTATCGTTGCATGGCTCAGTCTTATATAAATTGATTAAATGGTTGCTCACTTATTTATTCATTCAGTATATGTTTATTCATCTGCTTCATGTGCCAGGCACTGCATTGCAGGGTGACACAATAATAAATAATATCAAAATTATCAATAGTAGTTACTGGAAAGATGGAGGGAAGTTAAAGCATCACTTATACAGACAGCATATGTTTTCTCTGAGTGGAAAAGCTATTGTAGAGAATGAGAGAGAGAACTAGGGAATTATAAAAGGGCTGGAGCACCGAGGGCTCAGCTGAGGTTGGAGATCAGGAATTTATAGAGGAACCAATCTACAGTTGTCTGATTTTTTTTTTTTTTTTTCTTTAGCATTTGGGATGTAAATGCTGAGAAGGTGAACAGGAGAGTTGATTTAGGGTTGTCTTTGGCCACAGTAATGGGATAGAAGACAACAGAATGATGGAGGATATCGAGAAGAGAGTGGTGGGAGTCCTGTGCCCACCTGTGCTGGAAAGAGAGAAGTCAAGGGCAGTCCTGCTGAGATGTCCATCTGAGAGGGATCTTAATCATTACATAGTCAGTTTGCCAGTTTCAGTACCATATGTGAGCAATAAAAAGGGTGTTTATTACTACTGCTTTTCCATAAAAAAAAAACCCAAACAACTAGAGGCATTATCAAAATGGATTTAGTGGGACCTAAACACTGCTAGATTATGGATATCTTCTTGTTTTAATATTAGAATTTCGTCAAAAGAACAAGGAGCCATAAATGCTAAAGACAAAAAAAACTTTAGCAAATGTTCCATTGTTGAGTTTACAAATGCACACCTAAAAATTAAAA
>NW_011888879.1:2766984-2775586 GCF_000151845.1 Pteropus vampyrus
CCAAATTCTGAAGATTGAGTAAAAAAGTAAAACGTCTTAATATTTTATTGATTATAAGTTGAAATGATAGTATTTTGAAAATGAGTTAAATAAAATGTTAAGATGAAATTCACTGATTTCTTGTTGCTTTTTCTCGCGTGAACAGAACGTTTCTATCGGACAGTGCTGTTCCCTAGTGTGAGTCCAAATGTGATGTTTCGATTTGCCAAGTAGTCCATTTCAGCTCATCCATTTCGTCTTTCTTCCCAGATTGAATTTGGGGCTGGGAGCAGCTGGGGTGCTCAGGCGCTTTCTTCACTGCTTCTTTCACTCCCTGCTTCGGGGAGGTGAACGTCATTGGCCATTCTGATAGGGTGTTCATTTCTCGTGTCAATCTAAAATCGGACTCATTAGAGACTTGTAAGAATTGAATCCTCGTTTAACTTTGGTTGTTTGATTCTGACAGGTCTCCAGAACTTAAATGGTAGGGATATTTTGTACATGTATACAACATGTCGCTTACTTTCCCCATGTCTTTGTAACCGTTTCCAGCTATATCTTTTCTAGGTTTATTGTGTTAACTTGATGTTCATATCTGTGTTTTTAAAATGTCAAAATACATGGTATGTATATCATGTCTGCTTTTATGACTTTTGACATCCAGTTTTGTGATTTGAGCCCGTGCTTCAGGGATACCAGTTTTTTCCCGAAGTTTCTAAAGTTCTGGGTTCTTTAATATCCCTGTGTCTTTCTTTGGCTTAGAATACAAAATTTGCTTGGAGTGAATCCCCAGCCTCCCATCTCTTTGTACTATAGTGGGTATTGCAGATATCTATTATAACCTTTATAACAATTGTAATTATTGGTTTATATCTGTTTCCCTAACTAGAATGAGGTCCTTTGAAGATGGGGGGCTGAGTTTACGTCTGACACATAAGTTAGTTCTTTTTAAAAAGGTCTGTTGGGTAAATGAAATGGTAAGAATTCTTGGTCGGTTTTTTCGTAAGCTTATTACTCTCTAGGAACGTATGGTGTTGGTATTCTGTAGCTTTTGTTCTGATTTGGCATCATCCTCCTGGGCCTTTTTCTGACAGGTGTAAATCTGAACTTGAAAGAAGTCAACAAGCTGCACAGTCTGCAGATGTCTCTCTGAATCCATGCAATACACCACAAAAAATATTTACAACTCCACTAACGCCAAGTCAGCATTATAGCGGTAAGGATTTTCCCCTTTATGTGAATAGCCTTTTTATTGAAATTTTAATTCTGCCAAAGGAATTAATTCAGCTTTGAATGCAACATCTAATTTGGGAATTTAAGAAAGTGCATTTACTTGTTTTATACATTTGTATATCTGTTGAACTATGTTGAATCATCAGGTTAAGCCTTTAAACTTCTCACTTTATCCTTCTATGATATGATATGTTTCAAAAATAAATCAACTTCAGAATATTCAAAACACCTATGTTTCCATGTGTTTTGATATTCGAGTAATTTGGTCAACATCTGTTGCCTTAACTAAAATATTCTCTCCCGGTATACCAAGATACATATTTCTAGACTATCTACTGTCATGATTATTACTTTATGAACTCTGTCATTATATCAATGATTGACATAAAACTACATCTCCTTGTCTGTGTTTAGGTTCCAAATACGAAGATCTAAAAGAAAAATATAATAAGGAAGTTGAAGAACGAAAAAGATTAGAGACAGAGGTGAAAGCCTTGCAGGCCAAAGTAAGTTAATTGTGGGCCTTCTAACAGCATGCAGGTGGAGACGTACTGTGAGATAAGATAGAACAGAGTCAGAGAAAAACCTGCCTTACTTGCAGTTGGCACATCGGTGACGATATTTAATTTAAAAATAGGTAAAGAGTGAGTAAATAGAGTGGGGAATTTATCCCTGAATGTTAAACATCCACTGAATTCCATGAAAACTGTAGCAACATAATTATTTCCCTGTTGAGATATAATAATAAGAAACATATTTGGAGAGGGTAGAACCAGTCATTCCTGACACTCCAGCTTTGGAGGAAATTGTTTTATATTCTGTTCTTCTGATGGACTGTGGTCCTTGTTACCGAGAACGTGGGGTTTGAGGATCTTTTTATGAAGTGTTTATTTCAGAGGAGAATATCATCAATGTAATCTCTCCAGTTCTTTTAAATAAGTTGCTGACAACAGTTTTAAAACTCCATTTTGACATGGGTAAATAAGCAGAGAGAGAGGTAGGTAATTTGAGGTCAACAAAATAAATAAAATACATGTTTTGGAAACCTCTGCTTCTAGTTTAGGAACTGACCCTGAAAATACCTGTTATCTACAGAATTGTCCTTTACCATTTTTGGTGTATTTCTACTAAACATAAGAACTTGGAGAGATGGCAAAATTTAGCAAATAGTTTAAAGCTGAATTTATAAGTAGATACCTTTAATATTGAGGATCAAAAGTACCTATTCGAGATTTAACAATTTAAATTCTTTTTGTGCCTTTAATCCTTGTTTTGTGGTCACCAAGATTTTGATATAGCAAAGGCATATTGCTTATCAAGGTGAATAAAAATTAATAATTCCTGGGTTTGTCCTAGAAACATGTGCTTCATTATCCAGGTCAGTCACTGGTACCAGTCCTGCTTGGCTTTGGTTTCTAGAGTTTGTGGAGAATGTGAGTCTCCATAAACATTAAACCTCCCTGTGGCAAGAAACATACTTACTAAAAAAAAGATATAATGCAGCATCTATAACCATGTCTTTGTCAGAATGGAGGCAGAAAGAACAACAAAAGGATTCAAAGCAGTAGAAAATCCGCAAATGTATATTACATAACATAAAAATACCTTATATGACATTTTTGGGGGGAGTGGTATGGTTCAAAGTGAGATTCTTGAAAGAGCTTTTTAGGTTAATATTTAATTTTGATTCTCTTTGTGTAAAGCTGCAGGAAGAGGTGACCAAAGATGGGCAAAGGAAAATCAAATTCCAGAATTCAAAATGAGAGCAAATACTCCATGTGTGTTTAATGGAGTATTTGAGGGATGCAGAATAAATACTGAGCCCATTTGAAACAGATTGAGCCCCAGCGATAATGGCTTAACCCTTTAATGCTGAGATCCAACCATTAGAAAATCTCACTAGATATTGGGGCTTCACGGTTCCCTCAACTTGATGAATGGTCTTTCTTGGTACGGAGTAGAAGTGTTAACTTCGTGGCATGGCTTTATGTTCTATTTGAAAAAAAGTAGTTTCGAATATTGTGACTTCTAAAGGGCTTTAAAGAGTTTCTGTCTTTGCAGAGAGCAAGCCAGGCTATTCCCCAAAACACCATGAATCACCGGGACATTGCCCGACACCAGGCCTCATCGTCTGTGTTCTCATGGCAACAGGAAAAGACCCCAAGTCGTCTTTCATCTAGTGCTCTGCAAACTCCGATCAGGAGAGATTTCTCTGCATCTCACTTTTCTGGGGAACAAGATGTGACTCCAAGTAGATCAACTTTGAAAGTAGGGAAGAGAGATGCTAATAGCAGTTTCTGTGATAATTCGAGCAATTCTCATCTTTTGGATCAATTAAAAGCCCAGAATCAAGGTGATTTCTTGAGCTAAATTAAGTTTAGATTTTCTTGTGATAATTTCGGAGGTAATTCCTGACATTTTCAGTCCTAGAAAATGCTTATGTGTTTTGTTAGATAGACATCAGCGGTCAGCATTCCAGTCTGGTGATGTGTAATTCTGTCTTTTCGGCGAGAAAAGATATCACAGTTTTGGAATGTACCTTTACTTGTACTAAAAAGCTGGTGCCCTGCAGCCTTCAAAAGGAGGATGAGTGCTGTCAGCATTACAGGTTTATGTAATCATTTAATTTGCCAATGTGCTCGTTTTCCCTTGCAAAGTAATTTTGTTGTATTACCGGAGTCCCTTTTCAGAGTCCTGAGAAAATGCAAAAAATCAAATGCATAAAAATCAAAGACAGATTTTCTTTTGGAAAAGTATCTCCAAATTTACCAGCATAAACTGTCAGAGCCAGGAGCATTTCTGTAAAGGTTTGGGAAAACGAAACCTAATTAAAATGACTAAACTTAGACAAATAGAAATCCCTTAGTCAAGAGTTTTAAAATATATTTTGAAGATTTTAATAGGACAGAGCATTTGATTATACCAAAGAAAATAACAATAATTAGATTTGAAAGAGAATTTTTCACAGTGGCTGGTACATGGATATAATATGTATATGTGACGGATATATACATATTACATATATATGAAATATATATATAGAGAGAGATAGATAAAATTTCATCCTTTCAAGTAAAGGCTTTTTATTTTATCCCACTGTTTTCATTTCCTTGGTCAAGAACTAGGGGAAAGTAGCAATTTGGATTTACCAGTATTTCTGTTGGATTCTAACAACACATAATCTGTTCTATAACAACAACAACAACGACAACAGAAGTAGAATGAGTGGCTTTGACTTGTCTTTCCAGAAGCAGGATAAGTTGGTTACAGCTGACAACCCCCAATGCTTTTCATCTGGCTCCTTTTGTGCTCCGTGGAACAGGCCTGTGTTCTGGCTGGTCTGGGCCAGAGGTGTGGCATATGTGTCTGCAGAACAACTTTGCTCTGCGTTGCCAGGCTGTCCATATGGGAGCAAACCTGTAACCTTGGCTGCCGTACCATACTGCAGCTGACAGCCAAGGGTACCAGGTGGTGCTTTGGAATCTGCTCTGCAAACTATGATAATTTCCAGTGCTATGATATATTGAAAATCACCGTCAGTGTTCGCTGGTGAGAGCTGTCACACTGCCAATGCCGTTGGAACCAATATTGTGTGTATGTGGGGAAAAAAAAATTATTGTTAATTTTGGCAGTATAGGAGATTCACACTGTCTTGATCGTTACTAGAGGTAAAGCTACCCAAGAATATGGGAGGGCAAATTTTTCACTGTTTATCATTTATTTGCAATGATATGGGCACAAAACAAATATTAGTCTGCTGCTGTATAAAACCAAGTGGTAATTTAAATAGGAGTGTTATATATGATGTACTTTTTGCAGCCTCAGTTAGATAATAGTCATGATTTTAGAAACTTATTTTTCCCTGAGTTTCTCTGTGATAAGTTTGTTTCCCCTGCTTTCTGTAGGGTATTCGAATAGAAATAACAATAGAGACTAACCATCGACATTAAGTTCAATTAAAGGAGCTTCTGTGTGTAATGTAAATGGTATATTCTGAATTTAGTTGTAATTTTTTTTGTGAAAAATACACTGAAATGTGGGTTTTGTTTGTGATTTAAGACCTAAGGAGCAAGATTAGTGAGTTGGAACTGCGTCTGCAAACACAAGAAAAAGAAATGAAAAGCCAAGTGAATAAATGTCAAGAATTACAGCTCCATCTAGAGAAAGCGAAAGTGGAATTAAATGAAAAAGAGAAAGTTTTGCATAAAAGTAGAGATGAACTAGTGAGGATGACAGCGCAGTATGACCAGGCATCAACCAAGGTACTTGACTTTTCATGAGTTGTTGAAAATTTTCTTTTTTTTTTTTTCCTATGCAATTCTTTGGAAAGTACTTTACACTTAAATTTATGAAGGAAATGTTTGTAATGAACCTTATTAATACATCAGGCAGTACTGATGCTGTCAAACTGGTAAGTTCTTTTAGAGTGGGTAGGTCAGGGGTCAGTTCTGGACTGCATGTTTTCCCAGCCCAGTGACAAGTTCACTCTCTCTTCCATCTCAAAGGGTGGGAAAATGTGCTCCGGCCATTTAGTCCTAAGGCTCCAATTAAGGCCAAGCTTCTCAGCCGTCTGTGTCTGTGTGTGTGTGTGTGTGTGATGTTGTTTCTCAAGCTCCAACTTGCCTCTTTTTTCTATTATTCATTCATTGACTCATTTTTGACAAATATTGATTCACTGCCTACTACACACATATCAGGCACTATTCTAGACCTGTGGCTGGAGCAGTGAGGAAACGGGCTTCATCCCCATGGAGCTGTAACAGATAAAGAAGTCACGTAGATAGAATGGTATATGGAGACAAGTGTAGCAGAGAAGGAATTCTCTTCTAGGCTCACCCGTGCTCATTTGCTGTTTCCTGAACATAACCCACATCTGGGCCCAGTGTTTTGCCCCCATCTGCCTTTCTGCTTGGCACACCCTCCTCCTGGCATACTGTCGAAGTGTTCCTCATTCCGTGAGCTTCATCCCTCACCTAATGCAGTGAGATCTTTTCTCCTGGCATCTCCTTAAGACCTTTTCATTGTTATTATGTTATTATGTGTGAGAGCCCTGTAGTTCCCACACTTGGCTAACTCAGCATCACTGAGAACTTTGCAAACTGAATCCTGTTAGAACTAAGGAATTAACCTTTAATAAGCTCTAGATATTTCTAAGGCAGTAGGTAAAAAAAACCACTGTATCTCCTATTAGCTACCTGGAGGCAGACTTTTTCTTCTTTTAAAACTTACTCTTTGTAAGATAATTGTAGAATTATATATAGTTGTATAAAATAATACCTTGTTAATATGGCGAATTACATTGATTGCTTTAAATATTTGAATGAGCTTTGCATCGTTGGAAAAAATCTGATATGGCCATGGTGTATAATTCTTTTTGTATATTTCTGAATTTTATTTGCTAATAATAATTCGTTAAGAATTTGTGTGTCTATATCATGAGGATTATTGGTCAGCTATTTTCTCTTTTTGTAAACTGTCTTTAGTATTTGTATCAGAGGTAATATTAACTTCATAAATGAATTGAAAGTGTTCCTGCCTGTTCAATTTTTGAAGAGATTGTGTAGAATTGGTGTTATTTCTTCTTTCATTTGGTGGAATTCTCCATGAAGCTATCTGGGCCTGGCGGTTCCTTTTTTGGAAGTTTTAAAATTGCTAATTCAACTCTTAAAATAGTTATATGGCTATTAAAATTATTTCATACAGGATGAGGGGGGATAGTTTGTGTTTTTAGAGGGAATGGTTCATTGCATTTAAATTGTCTATGTAGAGTTGTTTGTAGTATTTCATTATTCTTTTGAAATCTGTAGGTCAGGTGATATCTCTTGTTTGTTTATGATATTTGTCTTTTTTTCTTTGTCAGTCTTACTAGAGGTTTGTCAGTTTTGTTGATCTTTTACTGATCTTTCGTTCATTGATTTTTTTAAAAAAAATTATTTTTCCGTTTTCAGTTTTATTGATTTTTTGCTTTTATTTCCTTCTGCTTGCTTTGGGTTTATTTTGCTCTTTTTCTAGGTTGTTGAGGTAGTAAGCTTAGATTATCGATTAGAGTGTTTTCTCATATAGTCATTAATGCTATAAGTTTTCATCTCATTACTGCTTTAACTGTTATACGCATTTTGATATATTGTATTTTAATTTTTATACAGTTCAATGTATTTAAAAATTTTTTTCTTGAGACTTCCTCTTTTTAACCCATGGATTATTTAGAAATATCTTGTTTAGTTTATAAGTGTTTTCCTCTTTCTGTTAAGTTTTTTAGTTTGACTCCATTGTGTTTGGAGAACATACTCTATGATTTCAATTTTTTTTTTTTTAAATTTGCTGAGGTTTTTTTTTTATAGCCTAGGATATGGTCTATCTTGAAATAAGTTTCATGGGCACGTGAAAAATAAATGTATTGGTCGGAGTGTTCTAAAACTGTCATTAGTTCCTATTGGTTGATGGTGTTGAATTCTTCTATATCCTTCCTGATTTCCTGTCTAGTAGTTTTGATGATTGAGAGAGGGATGTTGAAAGTCTCTCAAAATTGTCTATTTCTTCTTTCAGTTCTATCAGTTTCGCTTCATATATTTCATAGCTCTGTTTTTTGGTTCATGCATATTTAGGTTTTCTATGTCTTCTTTGTAGATTTACCCTTATTATATGATATGGCTGTGTCACTGGTAATTTTCTTTACTCTGAGGTCTACTTTATCTGATAGTAATAGAGCCACTCAAGCTTTCTTTTGATTAATGTTTGTATGATGTATTTCTTTTCGTCTTTTTACTTTCAGGCTATCTTATATTTAAATGAGTTTCATGTGGACAGCAGATAATTGGGTATATTTTTAAATTCACTCTTCCACTACCATCTTAACTAGCCTATTTAGATCATTTACATTTAATGTAATCATTAATAGGTCAGGGCTTAAGTTTGCCATTTTAATTTTTGTTTTCTATTTCTGTTTTTTATTTGTTTTCTTTTTTCCTGACTTCCTGTGGGTTGCTTGAACATTTTATATAATTCTATTTTGATTTATAGTGCTTTTGAGTATATCTTTGTAGAACTTTTATAGTGATCTAGGTCTTACATTATACACACACACACACACACACACACACACACACACACACACACACACACACACACACACACACACACACACACATAGAATTTATGGCAGTCTATTGGTGTCATTTTACCAGCTGTAAGGAATTATAGAAAATTTACTTCTTTTCATCCTTTTATCTTCCTTTATTTATAATATAATTTTAAGTTTTCCTTACAGTTAGAACCACATCAGACAGTGTTAGAATTTTTGCATCAACCATCAAAACATAGTTAAGAAAACTGAAGAAGAGAAGGAAACACCAGTGTTGTTGCTTATCTTCCTCTTCCTTCCTGATTCTTT
>NW_011888879.1:2775636-2778003 GCF_000151845.1 Pteropus vampyrus
TAGGTCAGGGCTTAAGTTTGCCATTTTAATTTTTGTTTTCTATTTCTGTTTTTTATTTGTTTTCTTTTTTCCTGACTTCCTGTGGGTTGCTTGAACATTTTATATAATTCTATTTTGATTTATAGTGCTTTTGAGTATATCTTTGTAGAACTTTTATAGTGATCTAGGTCTTACATTATACACACACACACACACACACACACACACACACACACACACACACACACACACACACACACACACACACACACATAGAATTTATGGCAGTCTATTGGTGTCATTTTACCAGCTGTAAGGAATTATAGAAAATTTACTTCTTTTCATCCTTTTATCTTCCTTTATTTATAATATAATTTTAAGTTTTCCTTACAGTTAGAACCACATCAGACAGTGTTAGAATTTTTGCATCAACCATCAAAACATAGTTAAGAAAACTGAAGAAGAGAAGGAAACACCAGTGTTGTTGCTTATCTTCCTCTTCCTTCCTGATTCTTTTAGGTTTCCTTCTTTCATCTTTTCCTTTTTGTTTCGAGAAAGGAAGTTTCCTTTAACTATTCTTTTAGGGTTGGTCGACTGGCCACTAGTTCTCCTTAGTTTTTCTTTCTCTGAGAATGTCTTGATTTCCTCTTCCATCCTGGGAAATACTTGTTCAGGGTATAAAGATGCTGGGTTGACAGTTCTTTTCTCTCAACACCATCGTGTTTTCCCCTCGGGTCCTGAAGTCCCCAGCCAATCAGTCTTCTCTCCTTTCAGAGCTTTCTTATGTCTGTTTTAATGTAATGTTCAGGGTTTTTAATTGTTCTTGACAGGGAGAATAGGGAAGTGGACATCCGTTCTGTCTTCCTGGAAGTGGAAGTCCAGGTTCACTTTTAGATATTGTCATAATGCAGTACTTTGCAGAGAGAAGTTCTTGATAAATATTGATTAGATGTATGAGGGTGCAGTAGAGGGAGAGTCAATGAGACAGTGACCTACCTTGATCCATGTATATATTCTTTGTGCAGTCTGAGTTTGTAAATTGGTTTTCTAAGTTAAAAAGATTTGGGTCCCGGCTCTGCCACATCTCAATTGTGTTGCTTTTGGAGCTATTTAATTTCTGAGCCTCAGTTGCCTTATTGATAAAATGGTGTTAATAATACCTGTGTCATAGGATCATTGTAAAGATTAAGATAATTTCTGTAAAGGTTTTAATATAGTGCTTGGCACATGGTGAACTTATAATAATATTAGTTATTATTACATCAAGTTCCTTGTCAATTAAACTCATTGCATTTCTTCCAGGTCAGGCCTCCCTATATATAAGAATTATCCTTTCATATTTTGTCTTGTTGGTTTGGTGTGACAAAATCACTGAATCCTTTTTCTAGCTAACATATTTGATGAGCTCTCATCTTACCAGATCATGAATTAAAATATTTGACCAGGGCGGTGCTGAGAACACAGCTCTGTCTTTCTACTAAAATCATCCCTCCAGGTTCTTAAGGCTTATTTGTTCAATGCTTCCTGGATTCCAAGTTTCTGTTGAGCTACAAATCCACCTTAAGTGAAAATTCAGTCTACCTTTCTTTGTCTTGCCTCTAAGGACAAATAGGACCTTGTCACATATGTCGTTGAAATCATATTATGCTTGTTTTATACTCTTCCTTGATCTGCTCTTAGAATTACCTATTAAATAAAATGGCCTTATTTAATCAAAACCAATACCACATTCCTTAGTGAACATATGCTGTTTCTAGTATGATTCTTCTCCAAGGATTTATAAACCGAGTGGGATACAAAGTTGTTGAACCCAGGTGGAAACTGTGTTGGGCCGGCAGCACACCTGGAGTTCAGCGCCCAACCTTTTACAGATGAAAAACTCACCAGAGCACTGAGTGCCAGCGTCATATGCTACTATTTTCAAGAACTTGAGCTCTGGACACTATTTTAGAATATTATGGAACACTCATGACACCTAGTGGTCAGCTGCTCGTACATGAACTGTACATCAGTATCAGAATGGCATTAAAATTTTTAAATAAATACCCTCTGAAAGCTCTTTTTTAACCTACGCTTTCTAGTAAAAAAAAAATTTGATTCTGAAATCCTTGAATGGAATGTGTTGCAGTTTTAAGGAAGACCAGCAGAGGGCGCCAAGGGTTCATTCATTTACCTTGCCATTTGTGGTTTTTTACCCCTGAGAATGGTCAACCATTAAAATTTTGGGCTATCATTTGGGCAGTGACTTTTATCTGAATTGTTTACTGCTGTATACCCAGTGCCCAGCACAGTGCTTGACATATAGTAGGCTCTTGATAAATATTTGTTGAATTCAGTTATATTATTATTATAATTTCTATATTACTTTTCCTTGAGGATTTAAAAATT
>NW_011888879.1:2778053-2788465 GCF_000151845.1 Pteropus vampyrus
TATCAGAATGGCATTAAAATTTTTAAATAAATACCCTCTGAAAGCTCTTTTTTAACCTACGCTTTCTAGTAAAAAAAAAATTTGATTCTGAAATCCTTGAATGGAATGTGTTGCAGTTTTAAGGAAGACCAGCAGAGGGCGCCAAGGGTTCATTCATTTACCTTGCCATTTGTGGTTTTTTACCCCTGAGAATGGTCAACCATTAAAATTTTGGGCTATCATTTGGGCAATGACTTTTATCTGAGTTGTTTACTGCTGTATACCCAGTGCCCAGCACAGTGCTTGACATATAGTAGGCTCTTGATAAATATTTGTTGAATTCAGTTATATTATTATTATAATTTCTATATTACTTTTCCTTGAGGATTTAAAAATTAAACAACAATAAGGATAATGACTGAGCCGTCTTAATATCCAAGGCAGTGGGTTAATTTGAAGCACTGGCTCAATATTTTACATTCTGAATTTGGTATTTTTAAAATTCTGATATTTGCGAAATCATTTAGTCATTAATGACCAGCTTTGTTCTTCTCATCTTTGGTTAGTTAATAGTTGTCTGACTGTTCTCCTGGCCACATATCACAGTGTTTTCTTTCCTCCGAATTCTCCGTTAAATTTCTTATGCTTCTAAATGAAACTATAATGAGTGTCAGAGACATATATCAGTAAAGAGATTTGCCACATTGGGGCACGTTTCATCAGAACCAGGGAGTGTTCTCCCCAACCCATGTGAAGCGTCATTATTCTTCCTGGAACTTCGAGTTGTTTTGTAGGGCAGTCTAAGGGTGCGAACACCATGGGGAGGACAGAGCAATTGGTTTCATTTCAACACTTGAAGATTTAAGACCAATTTGTTCCAACTTAATTGTAGAAGAGCATCCTAAATTTTGATTTAGTTCATGTTTAAAAAAAAGTTTTTAAAGATGTAATTGGCTGTGTAAAAAGGCAAGAGAATGTTCTTTGTGTGGCTTATGGCAGTTTGGTGAAAAGCCAGTTTCGATATTCTCTGGAGTGCTGTGAACCTCCAGAGATTTAAAATGGCATAGTGGGAGCATTGTGGGGGGAAAAAAGCGTTTTAATATTTACAATTTCCCACAAAATCTATTGTGCTTGAAACATACTACCATCTGAGAGTAATGAGAACTCCCTCATTATTTCACAGGCTCCAAATTACATAGGTGAACGTCCCTGCATTTTAACCTCATATCAGTGCAACAGAGTGTTTGATGAATCTTTATTCGGACACTCTGATTTCTTTTTTCATAGTGCAAATTATGGAGTATTTATTTAAATAGTCCAATATCCTTGCTAATCTTTCCCTTATATAAATTTTCTGTGTGCTAAAATAATAATGGTTTTGGTCTATGGCTTATTGTTTTAAACCCAAGTCTTTATGAAAAAGTAAAAATGTCAAAACAACAATAGTAAACTTGAACCAGAACTTGGAATTTTTCTAAAAATTCAAAATATTGTTTCTTTCCTCGAATAATCCTGTTTTGTACTGAACATTTTTATGTGTCCTTAGTGCACTGCATTGGAACAAAAACTGAAAAAGTTGACTGAAGATTTGAGTTGTCAGCGACAAAACGCAGAAAGTGCCAAGTGTTCTCTGGAACAGAAAGCCAAGGAGAAAGAAAAGGCGTTTCAGGAGGTAAGGCGAATGGATTCAGGAGGCGTTTGGGTGCAAGGCTTTGTGGGCACGTCACGGTGACATCGTTTGGGATGCTCTCTGAGGAGAGGTGCTCGGTGAGGAAGGCAAAGGTCGATGCATTTTTCGTCACACTTTTCCATCTTTCAGTTTTTAATTGGAGATAGTACTTAATAGTCAGAATGTTCTTTTTTATTCCTATTTTCTGATTTGTTTGGGATTTGGTACCGAGTAGGAAAGAATCATATCCTTTCTTTCAAACGCTCTGTCGTGAAGGAATTTATATTACATTCTCTGGCTGTTTTCGGAGCCTGTAGGTGGGCATGGACATCAGAGCTGTAGTTGACGTGATGGGGAAAGACGTTGGCAGACAAGTCAGGGCCGAGGATGCCCTTCCGGAGGTACAGCGGCCCGTGTCTGGCGAGTGAGCCTGAAAGTGTCGTAGGGACTGAGGGGCCACGGTCTTCCAGTGAGACCGACTTCCAGTAAGATGTCGATCGGTGTCCTTATGCGGTTATTAGAGTTAATCGGTGGCACGGCACATACGTTTTTCTCATTCTCAATTTTAAGTGGTATGTGTGGTATTTGAAATTTTAAGGCCCGTTTTTTGAGTATGTTTGATTTCTCAGCTGGATCGTGACAGTCACAGCTCAGCTCTCCTCTTTTGCCTCCAGATACTTCAGAATAGAAAAGATCGATAGAAGAGTGGGGATGAGGGAAGCAGGCTAGCGTCCACCTGGCCAACTGGTGGACCTCCTCGCTGGCCCTTGGAGCCCTGGATTCGATTACTGAGACCAGTGCTGAGGCTGGCGATGCTCCTCATTAAGTGGGGAGCCTGTTTGGCCCCTTGTCGTCTCAGCCCAGCATGTCCTGTGGGATGTTCGCATCTCACCTGGAATCTGCCTGTTAACCATCGTCCGTCTGACGCGTGTCTTTGCTTTTCAGGAGCTGTCTCGTCAACAGCGCTCCTTCCAGGCGCTGGACCAAGAGTACACACAGATGAAAGCCAAGCTCACGCAGGAGTTACAGCAAGCCAAGAACACGCACAACGTCCTGCAGGCTGAGCTGGATAAAGTAGGGCTCTAACTCCTTCTCTCTCCTTACTAATCCCCCGTTTTCCGTATACGTGTTACTTCTGTACCACAGCTGACAGGATGCTTTTAAGGAGAAAATGCTCTATCTTCACTTTCCTTACTTGTCAAAGAAGAAAGCAAACTGAACCTTTCTGGGTTTGGGTTCTCATTCAGAGAAAGGAGGGTGAGTTAGGTTCTCAGATCTGAAGGTCTCTGTCATTCTCTGATATTCTGGTGGTTCTTGGTCATGTCACTGGGTGGAAGTTTATACCCCTAAATTGTCAAAGCATAGAAAATTATAATCAATTTACTTAACACTCCAAAAATGATCTTATCTAGTTTTATGGCTTTACATACCAACTATGTGATAATGACTCCCATATTTGTACCTCCAGCCCGGGCTCCTGTTCTGAACTTGAGACTTCAAGTATGTGTACCTGGTATTTCCACTCACATGTCTAACAGGCATCTCACACTTCGCATGTTAACAACAGAACTCCAGTTGTTTTTTTCAGACTCGCTCCTCCCTTAGTCTTTCTCCTCTCAGTAAAGAAGAGTTCTGTTCTTCACATCGCTCACATGGCCAAAACTTTGCCAACTCGACTTTTGTTTACACACACGCGCATGTGCGTCTATTTGTGTATATGATGTGTGCACGTGCATATTTATGCGCATGTGTGTATATGTGTTTGCGCATTATGTGTATAGTGTATGCAAACTTGTTTGTGTTAAAACACAACATCTATATAGAATAAATGTTCGACAATGAATTATCAGCATGCTCTTAATTATCATCTGTGTCAGAAGATAGAAATGTTGGCGGCCACCCTGGAAACCCTTCACGGGCTACGCGCCTCCCTGCTGAGAGTAAACCTACCTGGCTTTTATGTCCGTCTGTATTTTATATTCAATACAACTTCTTTCACCATCTCCAGTGCCGTGTCTGGTCTAAGACATCGCCGTCCTACCCGGGTTGCTGTGCCAGCCGCGCCACTGGCCTCCCTGGTCTGCACTTTCTTCCTCAGTCTTTGAACCAGCAGCCAGGGCTGAGATCTTGTGGCGTGTACGTCCGATCACGGCACTCAGTCCTCTGCTCAAAACGCGGCAGTCACTCCCCGTCTCTCTCGGAGCAAGAGTCTCAGCCAAAATAGATGGCATCGGTTCTTCTAGCTCATGATTTTTCTTATTAACAAAGAATCAGTGATTATGTAAAAAGAACAGAAAACTGAAACTCAGCCTTATTTTCTCTTCGTAGGTCACATCAGTGAAGTACCAGCTAGAAAAAAAATTGGAAGAGTTTAAGCAAAAGTTCTGCAGAAGCGAACAGGCGCTGCAGGCGAGTCAGACCAAGGAGGAGGAGCTGAGGAGAAGTAGTGAGGTGAGGAGCAGAGTTGAGTAATTATCAGCGTCTCTTCAGGATGAAGTAGGAGGGCGAAAGAATCTCAACGCTGTTTTCAGTAGCTTATCACGATCGTACGTAACTTTCTTACCTGCCAGAAGAATGGCAAAGTATTTTTATAAAACCTGCGGCATAGGACATGGTCTTTTCTTTTTTCGCTTTCTATTCTGGTATAATCACTAACATCCATGTAGCAATTACAGGAAAACACGACCTGTGTTAAGAACACATACTACTCTTTTAGAAAAAGGTTGTTTTAGACCCTCTGGGAAGTGGAAGAATGGAAGAAAACAAGGAATTTTCTAAAATGGGAAGAAACGAAATCGGTGATGGGAGGTATAATTTAAGTCCCTTTTCCGAGGGTTGGCTTTCGAGTCATCCGATATTAAAAACTTTGTGGCAAGTCGTACATTTAAATGAACAGAAGTAATGACAGATGAAGAGTTTCTAAATTTCAAATCCTTATAAAAACACCAAGTATTTGTAAATCATATTATTCTGGCTTCAAAAGTCAGCACTAGCCTTAGCGGTGAGCATCTGCGAATATGGTCGACAGTGTCTTTGTAGTTCGTGTTTTTTATACAGGATGGTGGCTGAGGCGTCCCCAGTTGTGTGCGTACAAGGAGTAGCCTGATCTTGCTTCTACTGATGGGATTTTCATACTTAAATTTAGCTTCTCTCTGAATTTATTTAGTGTCTTGGAGTTTATTTTAAAACGGCTTAATTAAGAACCATTTAGGGATGCTTAATAGACTGAAACAATTTGAATAGAACCATAAATCAGCGTTGTAATTTTATGAAGAAGCACGGCAGAGTAGTAGTCTCTTCTCTCTCAAATGTCCCAGGAAAAGAAAATTTTCCACTTATTATAAAAATATTTTGCAGTCACTTTTTATATCGTAAAGATTCTTTTTAACAAAAAATTCTCTGTGAAGAACAGTTATTTATGCAGGTACGGAAAGTCTAAATGTATTTACTACCTTGGCTTTGAAGAACATAGCGTGATTGTAAAATCAGAACATCTGTCAGCAAACAAACAAGTGAGTGACTGTTAACACAGCTGGCCCCAGAGGGGTGATGTTCCTGGGGACAGGAGGCCACTGCTCCAGCAACCCGAGTGGAGGAAAACTTCCTATCAGATTATGGTTTCATCAACGAACAGTTTTCAAATGGAAGTGTTTTGTTTCAGCAAAACAAATGTTTGCCTTTTGGCCAGTGGAGACCAACCAACAGATGCTTCTGCTAACATTTCCACAGGCAGACTGGCACCGAACTCTTCCCTCTGTGAGCTTCCCTTTGAGCCAGGAACTCTCCCGCAAATCCACTGGCGGCCTGGTGGAAGCATTTTGTAGAAGCAATCGTCTGGTTAAGAGGGTTCAAACACTTTTAAAACTGCCTGCCTGGCCAGGGCGCAGTAGCGGGCTGAACGTCTTGCAGCTGTTGCTGAAGACTTGGGCGTCCCTTACATGGTCTGGGTCGGCCGCCGTGGAGCTGTCCATGGTGGACGTGCGCCTGTTCTAAGTTAAATGCCTACCACGTTGCGCTTATAGTCCATCGATTTCTGTGTCCAGTGAGGGCAGTCGTGTGGAAGCGCCTAGCACAGGGCCAGGGAATTCACTGAGTGTCTTTTTTTACTTTGTGAGTATGTGTCTTCTTTTGAGGCTGATGTCAAGGATTCAGTGTGTTTAGCTAGCTGCCTTTTGCGTTTCGAATTGGGATTGGCATCAGAAAAGTGATCGACCCCGTCAGTGCGGTGGTATAACTTAACGATACAACGTTGGTGGCTTCAGAGGGAGCGAGATCTGAAGTTGCCGCCTGTGTGCTGTGTGACCTTGGGACAATGACTTATCCTTTCTGAGTCTGACTTTCCTCACCTGCATATAGTAGAGACTAATAATATCCCTCCCTTTTCAAAGCTGTATTAATGATTAAATATTGCATGTAAAGTGCTTAGGCCACTGCCTGGCACATAAGGGCTGAATAAATTATTACGGTCCTCCTGCTCATTGCTTTGATCTTCACAACTGTTATGACCTGTTTGCTGTCACTCACAGGCAGACAATGATGACCAGAGAACACAGCATTTGAGTTTTTTCACATTTAAAATCTTGCCTGTTCCATTCTTTCACTCTGGGTATCTTTCCTTATCTAATTATAAGTAAGGACAAACAAGCTTAGCACGCTGATAGATTTTGGATGCTGAAATAATGTGACAGTTGTACTGAATTTTCCTTGTTAGTGTTTAGCAAACTAATATGCCATGCACTATGAGAAACTATCAGTATTGGAAACATGATTTAATGGCCCAACCAAGGGTAAAGTTAACATTTAGCATCAAAGTGAATGGAGGTTTTTTAGATAAACTGCTCATCCAACATCCAGTGCCAGCCCCACAGTATTGAGGCTGGGCCATAATATACCACCATTTGACAGCCAAGATGAGGGAACACTTGCTCGGGGGCCTTTCTGAGCGTGGGGATCTGTGTTAATACCGAGTCCTCTAAGGAGCCTGTTCTGGCAGGCAAGAATGATGAGGTAGAGGGGGAAAAACACATCTTTGCATCCATCCGTTGTTCACAGTATAGACTTCTCCCCAGTACAGCCATATGAAGCCTCATTTGTGGGTGGGATCATGAAATACCACACAGGAACTGAAATTTGCTTGGTCTTGGCCCTGGGCGCTGATGCCTCCCTTGCTGCCCCGAAACCGAAGTCGATCTGAGTGGAAAAGCTCGCTCAGCTCTAATGCTGCCTTGTGGCTATAGGGATTTTTGTCACGTTTTTCCAGACTAGTGCCCAATTTTGCAAATCATATGAGGATGCAAAAGATGCCTAGGAGAATGTATCCTTGTATGCTTAACTCGTTGTTGATAATGAGCTACCCAATCAAGTCTTAAGTGGCTATAGCCTCACAGAAAACTAATTGCTGATGGATGGCAGCCTACAGCTCCATTTTCAGATGTTCATTTTCTAAATCCTGGCCTTTTAAAATTCTTGGGTTGGTCATAGCCGTAGCTGAAGCCTGCTGGGTCCTAGGATTGGAACATTTCTTCGTTAGAAACAAATATTTACGGAGCTAATGCCAGAATAGAGATAGACATTTTAATCTTTCCATTTAACTCACTGTTCATTTAAATGTCTTCATTTATGGACGGAGGTGGATGGAGACCAACAGACACACAAACATAAGTTTCCCCCTCTCCGGGGTGCACCCAGCTTTGCACCTGGTGTCTTCCCATATTTCTTGTCCCTCCTCCAGTTGTAGATGTCATTTGATTTTTTTTTTTTTTTTTTTAAGGGTAAGAAAAATATTTTACAAGTTGCAAAATGAGAATGCTAAGTCAACCCAGGTGGTCAAACTCCAGTTACTCTCTTCTGTTGAACTCATTTGGCTGACCTTAGCACCGATCACGCAGATCTGGCTGCTGTTTAATTTGGGGAAGGAATGCTAATAATGCCCCATTACCCTTGCTAAAGTGCTTTAAGGTATTTTTCCTTTCACATCTGTGATCTCATGTGATGGTGATTATCCTGAGCTTGAAGAGCAAACAAGCGACGATAGCGTTACAGTGTTGACAGTTAATGGTACTAGTTTGCGTCAATAACATCGTTGCATCTTAATGACCATTCTTTGCAGATTTTAGCACTGAGCGGTGTGAACGGAGCCTCTCAGTCCTGAGATCGGTTGGAGCGGCCCTTTAGTCGAGCTCATAGAAGGGAGAGGCAGGATCGGGACAAAGGAGACAGGAACATAACTACAACAGGCTCTGTCTTATTTTGATGATGAAATGAACATCTATACACGAACACAGCATCTGCCAGCAAGTTTTCAAGTGCTTTCTACTAGCCAGATTCTCTCTCTCCTTGTATTTGGCTTTGCTACCTCGGTGCCCATCTGCTGGTGGTAACCAGACTGGTAATTGAAGGCAGGCTTCCAGCACAACGATGCCAGCGCCATCTGTTTTCGAACAGTGCAGTAGGATTTTAGAGGATGGCTCTTAATTGTTTCTTTAAGATTCTAAAATTTCCCCTACTCTCAGAGGGGTATTTTTTAAGTGCAGTTTTTAAAAAGTTAGCCTTATGAATTTTTTCTTCCCTGAGATGCTGAGTGCTATCATTTTGTAATGGTATATGTCAATTCCCCGTAGTCCAGACGGTGGTGTATGTATAGGCTGAGCTACTTATAAAATCATTTAAAGTTGAAAAACAGGTTGAGGAAACAGAGGATTTATAACACTTATTGTGTGAGTCTTACGTGGTTAATCGTCAATAGTGTTTTTATTTGGCATACAAATATTGCTTGGTTTTAAGAGTCAGGAAAACATGCAGGTCTCCCTAGATAATGCAGTGGGGCTGCACAGGCGTCTCTGCTGCTTTACGTGCACTTCGATGCATGGCTCCTTCATTTAATCGGGTGCCCAAAGCTCAGATTCTCCCATCCAGAATGGATTCTTCCTTCCATGCTCCAGCCCTCCGATTGCCCATAGAGCACTCAGCTCTCTCAGTGGTTAGCCGCATCCTGATGTGTATTATGAGATCAGTATCACATCTTAACCCACTGCCGTACCCGTCCTGCGGACAGAAATTCTGTCTTATATTTACCTCTTTTATAATGCCCATTCCAGGGCATTATAATTCCAGCATCTTGTCCATTGTAGATTTTCTGGATAAACATTTATTGAAGGTAATTTTACTCATCGAGACATCCCCATAACAGTGAACCTTAAGGTGGTTTTGCAGTGAAAAGCAACAATTTGTCACGTGGGTTTTTTGGTTCCTTAGCACTCCAAGTATTTGCAAAGACGTATCTGATCATTCAGGTGTGATCAGAACTTGGAACTTGTGTCAGTAGGATTTTCTTTAAGAGCTAACTCTTGGAACAAACTTAGGGACAACCGGAAAGTTCAAAGGAATATATTTCTTGAAAGAAAAGATTATCTTTAGATTTGGGGTTTTTGTTTTTTTAACTAGTATTCATAAAATTGTTTGGTTTAAGTAAGAATGTCTCATTTCATTAAGTACGCAAAGGGAAAGTGATTCCTGCCTTAGTGAGGCACACAAACGATCCCATTCGGGGCCCTTAATAAGGCAGAAGTCATAATTTTCTTGAGCATCTGTTTTGATTATAACCAAGTAAATGTGTGCTTCAGGAAATGAAGAAGGAAAACGGCTTCCTTAAGAGTCAGTCTGAGCAAAGTGCCAGAGAAGTCTGCCACCTGCAGGAGGAACTGAAGAAGACCAAACAGTGTTTGAGTCAGAGCCAGAATTCTGTAGAAGAAATGAGGGGTAAGTAAACTTAGTGTTTTTTAGAGTTTTAGAGTTATTTATTTCCATTAAGCTAATGTTTCCGTGAGGGAGGATGGATGGCATTAGAAACGTCTTTGGATTTTTTTTCCGTATGTTCTCCCAGAAAGATGTCTGTAATCGACATGGAGAAGGTTTTCCTTCTTCTACTTTTTAGTTTCCAGAGTGATATTTGGACATTTTTTTTTTTTTTATTGGAACACACTGAGTCCCCAAATACCCAGTTTTCAGCACTTTGAAACCAGAAGGGTAAATATTTTTCACAATTTACAAAAGTAAATTGTCAGTGCTCTCTCTCGCCCCAGAGTGCTATTCTTTGTATCTCAAGTGCGTTTTTTAGTTATATCCAGACCGCTCATCTCCTCACTCATTCCCGTTTCTCTTCTAATGGAAGTCCCCAGGTTGAATGCATGTTGTCCCATCCCTTAATGACCATTATCTTTTGATGACTTACTTGACGAAATGATTTTATTCCGTACTTTAATGCCACAGAATTATGTTATACACACCAAATCGAATACACCATTAGTTTCATGTTCGTTCGCGTGTACCAGATGTCTTTTACTTACATTGATTTTCTTATCTGGGGTATTTGCACATCTAGGATTTCTTTTTACCTGACCTGTGGATTGTGTGTCACACTTGTCTGGGACTATTTTTGAATTCCAATCTTCCCCCAGACAGCTTTCAGTTTTCCCATAGCAGTAGGTAGGAATGTCAATCTTTCTTGAAAGAAAACCGTAGGAAAAGGGAAGGTTTGAGCGTTTTTCAGTGCTGGTCACAAGTATCATTGTTTCAGGTCCTCCTCATACACAGAGGTGATTGGTAGTCCTTGTGGCCCACTGAGAGCCCTCACTCAGTGAGTAGACTGAGGTTAACGGGGCAAACATAGGAGCTGTTTTCCACTTACTGTAACACCTGCATTTAGAATACATGCTACTTTTATCATCTGCTGTTGAGGTTCTCAACTTTTATTCTCCCTCAACAC
>NW_011888879.1:2789790-2805628 GCF_000151845.1 Pteropus vampyrus
TACATGCTACTTTTATCATTTGCTGTTGAGGTTCTCAACTTTTATTCTCCCTCAACACGTGAGGAATACAAAGCTTTCCCATCACTGTTGAATGAAAGCGTTGAGATTATTTTCAACTAGGTGAGACCAGTGGATAGAGGTGAGTTATTGGGCAGAAAACAAGGTGATAATGGAGTTTGAAAAAGCTTCCAGATGCTTCTCACATTCAGTGACACCACCCTTACTGTAAGGGACAGGAATGAGGGTGATATTGTTCCTTAGTTATACTCTTGTGCAGGCTCTTTTACTCTTTCGTACTTACGCCTAATCCTATGGGTTTTTGACTAAAATGGTGGAGTAGTTACTTACTTTTCTGGAAAATCAGAATCATTCCACAGTGAAGAGGAGTATTTCCGTTTCATGGCTGCTTTTGTCACAGTTTTCTCTCTTTGAATAAGTATTTGAAAAGAGATAAAAAAAAAAAAAAGACAGGCATGCCTCAGAGAGATTGTGTTCAGTTCCAGACCACCGCAATAAAGTGAGTCGTAAGCTTTCTGCTGGCGGAGGGGCTTGCCTTCAATTTAAAAAATAAAATGCAGCACCTGTGAAGCGCAATAAAGCGAAGCACGATAAACGAGGTGTGCCTGCACCCACATACATAAACACATACCAGGAAAAAGAGGAAAAGAAAGTTTCAGGTGCTTAGGAAAACAATCTCTTGGTAGTTTATACAACACTTTATTAAGCTGCTTAGAAAGAAGATGAATACACGTAATACCATCTTTAAAAAGACCATTATTTCTCATGTCTTTATGTAAACTGAGGTAATTGCCAGGTAGTCTACTTTGCAGGAGGTACGCAAGCATTAATGTCAATTTTTACAGGGCTCCTGAAGCCGTTAGTTTCTTTGGATTTTTTTTTTTTTTTTTTTTAGTTTAGAATTATAGAATAAATATTTAAAACATTGACAATGTTTTTTTTTTTTTTTTTTTTTAATAGCTAAGAATACCTCTCAGGAAACCATGTTAAGAGATCTTCAAGAAAAAATCAATCAGCAAGAGAATTCCTTGACTTTGGAGAAACTGAAGCTCGCCATAACTGATCTGGAAAAGCAGCGTGATTGTTCTCAAGACCTTCTGAAGAAGAGGGAACATCACATCGAACAACTGAGCGAAAAGTTAAGCAAAACAGAGAGAGAGTCCAAAGCTTTATTGAGTGCTTTGGAGTTAAAAAAGAAAGAATATGAAGAATTGAAAGATGAGAAAACTCTGTTTTCTCATTGGAAAAGTGAAAACGAACAACTGTTAAAGCAGATGGAATCAGACAAGGAAAGCTTGCAGAGTAAAATTAATCACTTGGAAACTTGTCTTAAGACACAGCAAATTAAAAGCAACGAATACAACGAGAGAGTAAGAATACTGGAGATTGAAAGAGAAAACCTAAACGTCGAGGTGAGAAACCTTCACAATGTGATCGACAGCAGGAACGTGGAGGTAGAGACACAGAAAAAAGCTTACATAGAACTGCAGCAGAAAGCAGAGTCCTCAGATCAGAAGCATAAGAAGGAAATAGAAAATATGAGTTTGAAAGTTTCTGAGCTTACTAGGCAAGTTGAAGATCTAGAACACAAACTCCAGTTGTTATCAAGTGAAATAACGGACAAAGACCAGCGTTACCAAGACTTGCACGCTGAATGTGAGAGACTCGGGGCTCTGCTAAAATCCAAGGATTCTTTGGTGACAAACGAGGCTCTTCACAGAAGTGTTTTGGCTTTTGAACAGCAGTCCGCAATAGATAATTCCTTTGCAAATATAACTGGAGAACAACGAAGCATGCCTTCAGAAAGGGGCGGATGCCATGTAGAAGCAGACGGAAGTCCAAAAACTTCAGCCATCTTACAAAATAGAGTCGTTTCCCTTGAGTCTTCACTAGAATCTCAAAAGCAGATGAACTCCGATCTGCAAAAGCAGTGTGAAGAGTTGGTGCAAATCAGAGGAGAAATAGAGGAAAACCTCGTCAGAGCAGAACAGATGCATCAAAGTTTTGTGGCTGAAACAAGTCAACGCATTAGTAAGTTACAAGAAGACACTTCTGTTCATCAGAATGTCCTCACTGAAACTTTAGTTGCCCTGGAGAACAAGGAACGAGAGCTGCAACTTTTGAAGGAAAAATTAGAAACTGAGCAAGCAGAGATTCAGGAATTAAAAAAGAGCAACCATTTACTTCAAGAATCTCTGAAGGAGCTACAACTTTTGTCCGAAACGCTGAGCTTGGAGAAGAAGGAAACGAGTTCCATCCTTTCTCTGACTAAAAAGGAAAACGAAGAACTGACCCACGAGAATAGGACTCTCCAGGAAATTAACGCAACCTTAAATCAAGAGAAGATGGACTTAGCCCAAAAAAGTGAGAGTTTTTCACAGTGTGTCGTTGAAAGGGAGAAATGTATTGCAGAGTTATCTAATCAGTACAAGCAAGAAAGACTTGCTTTACTACAAAGATGTGAAGAGAAAGGAAATGCATTCGAGGATCTTAGTGAAAAATATAAAATAGTGCAAGAAAAGAGCTCTAAGTTAGAATGCTTGCTAAGCGAGTGCACCAGTGTTTGTGAAAATAGAAAAAATGAATTGGAACAGCTAAAGGAAACATTTGCAAGGGAACACCAAGCACTTGTCACAAAACTAGCTTTTGCTGAAGAAAGAAACCAGACTCTAAAACAAGAGTTAGGGGCTGTGCAGCAGGACCTGAGATCTGAGATTGCAGACATTCTGAACAATTCCAAGAGGGAAGCTGATGGTTTAAAGCAAGAAATTGTGACTTTAAAGGAAGAACACAGCAAGATGCAAAAGGAAGTTAATGCTTTACTACAAGAGAATGAACACCTGATGAAGTTAATGGAGATGAAACGTGAGCATCAAAATCTAGAATCGGAGCCAGCTAGTGACTCTGTGAAAGCAAGAGAGAGTGCGATAAGTAAATGTCACGTTCAACTTCCAATGGATCTTGAAGTTAAAGATACTTCTCTAGACAGTTATAATGCCCAACTAGAACAATTAGAAGCTAAGACAAGAAGTTTGGAATTAAAACTGCAGGAAAGCGAGGAGGAGAAGGAGTGCCTGCAGCATGAGTTAGAGACAATTAGAAGACAATTAGAAACTGGGACTTTCCAGCGAGATGCTCAGTCACAAGAAATGAGTGGCCTTAAAGACTGTGAAAAAGACACTGAAGAAAAGTATATTTCAGTGCTTCACGAGTTGTCAACAAGTCAGAGTGACAACACGCAGTTACAGTGCGCTCTACAGACAGCAATGAACAAGCTGAATGAGCTGGAGAAAATGTGTGAAATGCTGCAGGTCGAAAAGTTCGAACTAGTGTCTGAGCTGAATGAGTCAAGGTCAGAATGTATCACAGCAACTAGTAAAATGGCAGAAGACGTAGAGAAACTGGTCCATGAAGTTAAATTATTAAATGATGAAAACGGTCTTTGCCAAGATGAGTTAGTGAAAGAAATGCCAGAAGATAAGCCCGGTGAACAACAAAATGAAGAGAAGTCTTTGCCCTTAAATCCTTTGGATGACAGTAATTTCCACGAGCACTTGACATTGTCGAACAAAGAAGTTCAAATGCACTTTGCTGAATTACAGGAGAAGTTCTCATCTTTACAAAGCGAACACAAAATTTTGTACGATCAGCACAGTCACATGAGCTCTAAAATGTCAGAGCTACGGTCCTACGTTGACACATTAAAGGCTGAAAATTCCGTCTTGTCAGTGAGTCTCAGAAACTCTCAAGGTGACTTGGTAAAGGAAGGGCTGCTGGAACCCGGGGAGGGGCACTCACTGTCACTGTCATTCTCCCGTGTGGCAGATAGCCTTAGTTTTACAAGTTTGGGAGAATCATCCTTTTACAAAGATCTTTTAGAACAGGCGGGAGAAATATCTTTTTTGAATAATTTAGAAGGGAGTGTTTCCTCAAACCAGTCTACCATAGAGGAGGTATCTTACTGCAGTCTGGAGGAGGAGGATCTGACCAAGAAAGCAATCCCATCATCCCCAAAGAACAGCGCCGAAGAACTTGAGACCCTCCGTCAGCTGTACGTGCAGTCCCTCAAGAAGCTGGAAGAGAAAATGGAAAGCCAAGAGATTATGAAAAATAAGGAAATTAAAGAGCTTGAACAGTTATTAAGCTCTGAAAGGAAAGAGCTCGACTGCCTTAGGAAGCAGCATTTGTCAGAAAATGAACAGTGGCAACAGAAGCTGACAAGCGTGACTGTGGAGATGGAGTCCAAGTTGGCGGCGGAAAAGAAACAGACGGAACACCTGTCACTGGAGCTCGAAGTAGCACGGCTCCAGCTACAAGGCCTGGACCTGAGCACTCGGTCTTTGCTTGGCACCGACATAGAAGATGTAAGTACATGGGTTTACATGCTATTTCTCCAAGTACATGCCTAGTAGTTACTCAGTAAATGTTGAAATCAACATTGAATCTAATTTAAAATATTTCTAGGATTCAAGGACATAAAAACAAAATACACCAAAGTTTTATTATTATTATTATTTTTAAGCAAACCCGAACTTTAGGAACATGAGTAAAACTTTTAGGGGGATACATTTTGACAGTGATTACATTTAAACTATTATATAGGAAATTACTAAAGATTTTTTTAAAGTCTCCTGGAGAAAATGGTAGAATCAGAATGTCATCTTTAGGATGTGTATGTTGTACATTTTCATTCTTTGAGTTAATAAAGCACACTTAAATTAGAGCTTATGAATGGTAATGTGACATGAATTTTCATCTCGCCCTTTTCAGACTGTTTTTAATGTAAGAGTTATAGTCATGAAACTAAATATAGAAGTTTATTACATATTACTGAAACATTTTCTAACAATTTGTTCTGATACAAATCTATTGGTCGTTTAAAAAGACATTTCTTTTGTTATTGACTATGAAATTGATTACTTATAACTCTGTCCTTCTAGTCTACCAGCTAAACTAATAATACTGTACCATCGATGAGTCTCGCTTTATTCCCTCTGTCTGCCTGTGTGAGGTCAGAAGAGCAGGTGGTGAAGTGGCAGCATTTGTAGTCACAGCAGCCGATCCCCATTTTACAGATGAGAGGAAGGTGACATCCAGACATGCGATGTATCTAAGAATATAGATAGTAAGTGCTGTCTCTGTGCTTACGTCCTTGGGCTGGCAGTCTGGTCATGAAACCTTCCTGCCGTCTCTTAGGGAAGACTATCAGAAATGCTGAAGACGGAAGCCAAACATTTTATGTGGAATTTGTTAGCCTCTTTTTTGATAATCACAGAGAAACTTTACATTTAGGCTACCTCGAATATTGCTAGCAAGGAAAAAGATGCAACTTAAATGGGTCCTAGTGTAGAGGATCGAATAGCTGAAGGGTTTAGCTTTGTGATGAATACCCGGCTCAGCGCCTTGCTCACAGAAAACTCTTCCCAAATGTCCGTTTGCGTTGAGTATTCGGAAGGAGAGAGGAGACTGCGGTGGGAAATGTCTTTGAAGAGATGTGTTTAGCAGAGGCAAAAGGCTGGTTTCCGTAAAGTAATGATTAAGCCTATTCTATTTTGATTCTTCTTGAAAAATAAAATGCATCCTCGTTATATATCACAACTGCAGGATGCTCAGGGAGGAAACGACAGCTGTGACAAAGAAGAATCAGAAGAATGGACTTCGGAAACGAGAGCGAGGACACCAAAGCAGGGGGTTCGTCAGATTTGTGAGAACGGTGTTCAGCAAGACCTCAGTCTGGAGATGGAGAAGAGAGCCGAGACGGGCGCAGTCACACTCGCAGGAGAACGTTCTAGGGAGCAGTCCCCAGAAGCCAGTCATGGGACCCCAGAGGAAGACGAAGCCCAGGGCTTTTCAGAATGCGCTTCTGCATCGTCACGTTCTTGTCCTAATGCTTCGGTACCTGTGGATTTTCTGGAGAATCAGGTAGCCATTCAGAGTCTTCAACTGCAGGTAAAAGAGACAACAAATGAGAATTTGAGATTACTTCACATGATAGAGGAACGTGACAAAAATGTTGAAATTTTGCTAAGTGAAATTAAAGAATTAGACTCAAAACTCAATCTACAGGAAGTACAACTAACTACCAAGACTGAAACATGCACGGAACTGGGGAAAATAGTTGAGGAACTTAAAAAAGAAAAATCAGATTTAATTGAAAAATTGGAATCCTTTTCTTACGATAACCCGAAAGTAGAAAGTTCGGAAGGCCTCAACTCCAGTTTAGAAATGAGCACAGGTAAATTGTCACATGAAGTCACTGAAGATAACGTACCCAAATCGGTTGACAAATGGAGAGAGAGATTTCTTGAGATGGCAAATGAGCTGAAGAGCATCAAGTCTGAGAAGAGCAGTGTGGAGCATCACGCCCACTCTGTGGAGGCTGACTTAGAGGTGGTGCAAACAGAGAAGCTCCGTTTAGAAAAAGACAATGAAAATAAGCAGCAAGTTATAACTTGTCTTGAGGAAGAACTCTCTGTGGCCACATGTGAGAAAAACCAGCTTCGTGGAGAATTAGATACTTTGTCAAAAGAATATAAAGAACTGGATCTGATGTCTGAAAAGATGAAGGAGAAAATCCAAGAGCTCGAATCTCATCGTGAGGAGTGTCAACGTCACATTGGCGTGGTGGAAGCTGAGGTGAAGGACAAAACACAGCTCCTGCAGACTTTGTCCTCTGACGTAAGCGAGCTGTTAAAAGATAAAACTCATCTCCAGGAGCAGATGCAGAGTTTGGAAAAGGACTCACAGGCACTGTCTTCGGTCAAAAGTGAGCTGGAAAGCCAAATCGGACAATTGCATGAAGAGAAAGAATCGCTTGTAAGGGAATCTGAAAGCCTGCAGACCAAATTACATGACTTGGAACACGAAAAGCTGACAGTCGCCAAGGCCTTGGAGGCTGCACTGACAGAAAAGGGCGAGGTCGCAGTGAGGCTGAGCTCCACACAAGAGGAGGTGCGTCATCTGAGGGACGGCATTGAGAAACTGAGGGTCCGTATCGAGGCCGATGAAAAGAAGCAGCTCCACGTCCTAGAGAAACTGAAAGAAAGTGAGCGTAAGAGTGATTCACTTCAGGATAAAGTTGAGAATCTTGAAAGAGAATTGCAGATGTCAGAAGAAAATCAGGAGATGGTGATCCTTGATGCGGAGAATTCCAAAGCAGAGGTGGAGAGCCTAAAAACACAAGTAGAATTGATGACCGAACGCCTGAAAGCTTTAGAATTAGACCTTGTCACGATAAAGTCCGAAAAAGGAAATCTGATGAAACAACTCCAGGAGAAACAAGGCCAGTTGTCTGAATTAGATGTGTTACTCTCTTCATTTAAAAATCTGTTAGAAGAAAAAGAGCAAGAAAAAATACAGATGAAAGGGGAATCCGAAGCCGCAGAGGAGATGCTTCAAACAGAATTGAAAGAGCTAAATGAGGCAGTGGCAGCCTTGTGTGATGACCAAGAGGCTGGCAGGGACAAAGAACCGAGCCTGGGCTCCCCAGTGCAGGTAATGCATCAGCTGAGAAGTAGCATCACAAAGCTGAAGGTCCACCTAGAAGCTGATGGAAAGAAGCAGCTCCATGTCTTAGGAAAACTGAAAGAAAGTGAGCATCAAGCAGATGTGCTTAAGGATAGAGTCGAGAACCTTGAAAGAGAACTAGAGATATCAAGAAAAAACCAGGAGCGTGCGATTCTGGAGGCTGAGAATTCCAAAGCGGAAGTGGAGACCCTAAAAGCAAAAATAGAGGAGATGGCCCCAAATCTGAGAGAGCTGGAATCAGATCTTGTCAATATAAGGACAGAAAAAGAAAATCTGACAAAAGAATTACAAAAAGAGCAAGGACGAGTATCCGAATTAGAAATACTAAATTCTTCATTTGAAAATCGATTGCAAGAAAAAGAGCAAGAAAAAGTACAGATGAAAGAAGAATCTAAAATTGCAGTGGATAGGCTTCAAACACAATTAAAAGAGCTGAATGAGAAAGTGACAGCCTTGTGTGATGACCAAGAGAACTGGAAGGTCAGAGAACAGAATCTGAGTGGTCAAGTAGATCGTCTTGAACTTGAGAAGGCTCAGTTGCTACAAAACCTTGACGAGACCAAAAGTAATTACATTATTTTGCAATCTTCTGTGAATGGCCTCATTCAAGAAGTAGAAGATGACAAACAGAAACTAGAGAAGAAGGATGGAGAAATCAGTGAACTAAAAAATCAAATTCAAGACCAAGAGCAGCTCGTCTCGAAACTGTCCCAGGCGGAAGGAGAGCAGCAAGTTTGGGAAAAGCACAAAGGAGAGCTGGAGAATCTGACGGTGGAACTGGAACAGAAGATCCAGGGGCTGCAGTCCAAAAACGACACTTTGCAGGACACCTTAGAAGCACTGCAGAATTCTTACAAGGATCTGGAAAAGGAGCTCGAATTGACAGAAATGCAAAAAACATCCTTCGTTGAAAAAGTAAGTGGCACATGTTGTTGTGAGGGAGGGAAAGCACTGCGTGGGTTGTGTTTCCTTCTGGATGGTGTTTGCAGTGTTGGACCATCAGAATAGTAGTAGCCTCCCCGTGCCCAGGTGAGAACCACTGCTATCGAGAGTGTAACAGGTACTAGTTGGGAGCAGAAGGGATCCTTTGTCCCGCCCTGCCTTTTTTGCCTTTAGGAGAAAGAACTATGAAAGATAGTGATATAGTTGTCACCAGCAACCGTCATGGCTCCCCAGGGTGTGTTCTAAGGATCTGGTGCTTTTAGCCCCCTCTTTTGTACCTTCTCTTTGTGCAGTCCCCTGTTTCGTTAGCTGATGATTAAAGGGAAGATCTGCCACCAAGAGACTCAATTATTAATGAAAAGTTAAGTTTTTGCCCTCTACGCTTATTTAATGATCCAGGAAAGTGATTCCTTCAAATTAAAATTGTACAGGACAGATTTTAAAAGGAAAAGGGAGTATCTAGAAAATGCAATCAATCATACTTCTATTCCAAGAATTTCAAGTTTTTGCATAGCTTGCAAGAGATGGCGGTTTATGGTTGAGATGATGAGAAAACTATTCCACGCTTCTTCAACTTCAAGGAGCAAATGCAGACAATGGAGTTTTAACTGGCTTTAACTAATCGTAGGCATGTTCCTTGTGAATTAGTATGGCATTGGAGGATTAGTAGAGATCTAAGAACCGATAAAAATCTAAGATGCTGCCTCATACAGTATTCTCTGATGTTTAAGTTTAATTCAAATTAATATTTTCATGAAGGATTTGAAGACAGTAATATTATCTTTCCTTGTCATTCCTTATTGCTGTCTTTTTGCTGTGAAGAAAAGGTAAGCTCACCAGTAGGTTTTGAGAATATTAGTAAAGGGAGGATTAGCTGGGTTTTATTTTAACTGAAGGCTAAAGTGATGTCATAACTGTGTTGTATCAGAGTGATTAATTTTGATCAAAACACAACCAAAAGCAGATCCTAACAAAAGATTAAATTTCAGATAAATGCAATGACTTCAAAAGAAACCGAGCTGCAGAGGGAAATACACGACATGGTACAGAAAACGACGGAGTTGAAAGAAGAATTTAGTAGGGAGAAAAATAGGCTAACTGAAGAATTAAATTTAATGGTGGAAGAAATAAAGAGCAGCCAAGTAAGTTATTCTGGGACAGATTCATCACACTCTGATAATTCAGTGTTTATACTCTTGTTTGTTTTTGCAAGACCTGTAATGTACCAAACTTTTTCTTAGCTTTTGAAAAAAGTAACCACCCGCGCTTATGTCATAATCGGATTTGTAGTAATCTTTACCAGCCAGTACTGTCATGAACCCAGAAGGAGTCACAAGAGGGCTCTGAACACATGAACACACCTGTCATGGAGCCCAGATACTTTTTCATAGAAGAGGACCCTGGTATTATATTAACTCTCGTCCACAATAGATTTCATGCAGTTTTCAGTAGGCAGCTCTCCTGGCCTGCCACAGGTTACGAGCCAGAGTGTTGCTAGAGACAGATGTACTGATCTTACTAAGAACTAACAAAATACATCCCCGAAAGGAAGTCCCAGTAAAACTTAAAGTTAGAGCGGTTTGGGGTGCTATTCTTAGGGCAGGGTTCCTGTGGCAGACCGATAGCATTTGAGCTGCCACTCACCACTGTTCCTACAGCCTCCCTCTCTCCTGCACCTCAACTCCGAGTCCCAGGTAGCAGCTACCGTGCATGCAGAGCTGGCAGGTACAATGAAACCTGTTTGCCAAACCCCATTAAATGGTAAACATTCCTGTACCCATCTAGTCCTCTGGCAGCTTCATCCCTAAGTAATACTTAGAAAAGGATGGCAAAATATAGTTATGATTCTGACCCGGAGTACTCACAAAAAGTTGAAATGATATTTGCAATAGCCTTTATAAGAAGTTGGAGAAATTTGTACTTTTCTTTAAAAGTTTTGGCATTTAATCTCAGCAACTGACTAAAGGAATTTTCCAGCAATGCTTTGCAGGAGTTCCTATGGATGTATTGCATCTGCTGAAATCTTTGGTACTGAGCAGCTTGGGACTATCTCAAGTATGTTATTTATATTTCATTTATAGGCTTTACTAAAAAGAAAAGCTAAGTATTCAGCCTCAAGTTTATGCATACGAGTGTGATAGTTTGCAATAGCCTTATTCATTCATACATTCATTCATTCTACAAATAATAAGCACTACTGAGGTCGGGGATAGAATGTTGAACGTAGCTATCCTGTGGTTCTCGTACTCATGTGCTTACAGTCTAGACACACAATAAATCAGTACATAGGAAACAAAGTAATAAACCGTTAAGTGCTATAAAGGAAACAAATAAGAATCTTTGCTGCGGAAGTGGGGTGTGGAGGAAGGCAACGACCTGATTTAGATAGGGCAGTCAGAACGCCACCTGCAGGATGAGGAGTCAGCCCTGCAGAGGACTGGGCAGGGGGCGAAGGCTTCTGGGTCTGAAGGCAGCATGGTAAAGCCATTGAGCTTGGAAAGACCTTTGGTTTTTGTTTGTTTTTTGTTTTGTTTTAAGAACTTGCAAGGAAGCCATTGTGGCTGGAATTAGATGGACAGTGATATGAGAAGACATCGGAGAGGAAGGAAGGCCATGGTAAAGTGTCAGAATAAAATCTAACGCTATACAAATACATGAGGCTGGAGCCGAAAGATTCGGGGTGGATACATTCATTTGGCTCGCCCAGAATAGAGGTCCTATTTAAAAATTAGGGGAGTGGTAGAAAATACAGAGAAGAGAAGGTGGCTCAGGGCCGAGCCCAGAGGTCCTGCAGCTTGCAGGGTGAGATGGAGGAGCACGAGCCAGCAGGGACGATGAGAAGACATGAGGCAAACCAGGGGAGCATTGCGTCCTAGAAGCCAAGAGCGGGGGCCACCTCCAGACGGAAAGAGTGGTCAGCAGCCTCAGATCCTACTTAGAGGTCAGCTGAGATGAGGACTGAGGAGTGCTCCTCAGATTTGCAGCATAGGGGTTGGTGATGCCATGAAAAACAATTTCAGAAGGAGTTGGCATGAAATCAGGCTAGACTGGGCTGAATGAATGGGAGATGAGGAAGTGGACACAGCACGTATATAGATACAAGTGGAAACAGCCATTTGGGATCACGCATTGAGAAGGCAGATGGCTCCAGGCCTGGGCTTCTGCCCGTCCTGCACAGTGAAGGGAGAGCGGGGCAAAGAGTTGAGGGCCTTTGGAGAAAATCCTTAAAGAGGTACAACATGGAATCTAAGCTGGTCTAGGAAGAAAATGTTCTGTCTGGGGTTTTGAATGTGAAGGTCGTTCGTGGTGGTGGTGATGAGGTCCAGGAATGTTTGCATCGGAAATACTTAAACAAGGAGCCTGGTAGCCTAGGAGGGTGCGGCCCCAGAGTGATTTAGTTGAATGTGAGGTTTCAGAGATTCTGTGATCCCAGCGGATGTGACTTTGCGGATGGCTAGGCTGGAGCAGAGGAAATTGTCACTGGAGATGGCGTCGCAATTTAAAGTGAATACATTGCTGAGGATTATAGCACTATTCTGTATAGATTTTTGTCTTGCCTGTAAATGATTTTTTCCCCCTCAGGACTCAGTATTTCCTAAAGAGATAAATCCAGGTTCATAATGATGTTCCCATGATTTTATTACTTTTCTCATTAGGGTCAACTAGAGCAGTTCATGCTAGAAAATAGTGAATTGAAAAAGAGCTTGGATTGCGTACACAAAGACCAGACGGAAAAGCAAGAGAAGATGAGAGAAGAAATAGCCGAATGTCAGCTACAGCTTCAGGAAGCTGAAAAGAAGCACCAGGCTTTGCTTCTCGATACAAACAAACAGGTGAAACGTGTGGTTTGGTTCCTGGGGGAGCTGGGGAATGTGTGTTGATGGTGGTAACAAGGCAGTTTTTGCAAGAAGGTCAAAGTTCTGCATTATTATTATGCCGTATGATCTTAGAAAGGATCCTGTCATATTAACCTCACTGTCTGTCCCCTAGTTACCCGCACCTATCTCATTTTATGACTTAATTTAAAAAATACATTTCCATCTTGAAGTAGAATAGTAGGAGAGTCTCAAAGACCATTTGAAATGGTCCTGGGAACAACTTTTATTTTTTGTTTGTATTCCTTACAATGTTTTTAGCTGAGCCTCCTGGCTAAAGGAATATTTTTCTACCCTAGCATGAAATGGAAATCCAGACATACCGAGAGAAATTGACTTCTAAGGAAGAATGCCTCAGCTCGCAGAAGGTGGAGTTGGACCTGCTAAAGTCCAGTAAAGAAGAACTCAATAATTCTTTGAAAGCAACCACTGAGCTTTTAGAAGAATTGAGGAAAACCAAGGTATGTTTACCTCTCATTACTGCATGGCCTAGAATGGCTTATTCAGAATAATAGTGGTTTTAATGGTATTGGCTTATGAGCTTCTATTTTAATTTTAATGAAAAAGTTTTTTGTAATCATAAATAGTATTCATCAATTCTCTGCTGAGTTATTTTTGAAAATCAGTGGATGGATGGCCTGCAGTCTCAGAGCTTGAATAAACTTTACTCATTGCTTAGTGAATCTTCTCACCCTGAAGAATGTTAAAGACCTCTCAAGATGGCCATGAAGGTCAAGCCAATAATGGATCAGGGCAGGCCTCTCAGCTGTAAATAATAATTGGGTGGGTAATTCCAAAGTCTCACTTACCTGGTCTCCAGGTTCATTGCTGTCACCAGACCCACGTCCCTGTGGCTCACGGGGAGATCGAGGTGTGGCAGAGCACTTGGTCAGGACACACACATGCATGTTCCCATCTCTCCACACAAGGGTCACGAAACATTTTCCTTTAAGGAAAAGAAGGTGAACCCTAATCTCAGCGTTTTTGGACTGTAGATGGTGCTACAGCACTTGTACTTGGAAAGGGAGGTTGTTTTGATTCCTACGGATATTTTTCATAAAATGAATACCATCCACAATGTGTAATAATGAACCTGGAAAATAAATATCTTCCAATAAAAGTCTTTTCTTATAAGGTGAATTAAATTTTTAAAGCCATGATATTAATTGTATATTGAATATGTTCAAACAGGAAACTATAAGTATAACCTTATTCTATTTATAGCTCTTATGCGATTATCAAGGTAAAGAAAATATACCCATAAAATACTAACTAATAAAATTCAAAATAACATTAATGATCAATAATGTTCTGCTACTACAAAATGAGAGGTACTAAGTTTAAAAGAAAGAAAGCTCTACTTTTTTATTTACTAATTTTCTGCCTTTTTAATCTTTGACAGTTCACTGAACAATGTCTATACACACACACACACACAGATATACATATATACACAAATTTTATATACATATAAGATTCAAATTTATACATCTATTTATGTATTTTTGTATATGTGTAAATACTATGTACAAAATGGTGAATTGTTGAATCTGTTTTCAATTGCACATAATTTTAATGAGGTGGCACTTGATAAGTGTTGTTGAAGTGAATTAAATTTCTAATCCAATTATGGCTGGAAACAGAAATAGAAAATTTCAAAAGTGCAAATTTACTGCAATATTACTAATATATTATTTCAAGATGATATATATCAAAGAACAAATCACTGGCAACGTGAATATGATGCTCACGTTTTTTTAAAAAATCGTTTGGTTTGCCTTCATATGTTCACAATCTCTTACCAGAAGCCCTTAGAGCTAGATTGTTTTAGAATTATGCATTTTGAAAGATATTACATAATTCAGTGCATATGTCACATATTATATAATATCCCAGCAGGATCTGGGGGAATACTTCATACAAATTCATATTTCTATATCAAAATGTATGAATATTCTCACAAGGTGGGATAAAGACTATAAATACTTTCACATACGTCCAGGTCAAGTTTTGCTTCTAAATCATTTGCAGAGCTTTTTCGATTTTATAATTGTGGTTAAGGAACCATGAGCTTGTTCTACTAGGAAGTATATGATGCCACAATTCTCCCAACATTGTATGTATTTTCTATTTCAATTACTTGTAAAATTTAAATTTGTATTATGAGCCATAATATCGTTTAGCTTTTACTTGGTGTGACTAAGATGAATGTCATCTTAGATAATGAAATTTTGCAACAGCAGAAGATTACAAATGTGAACATAATTGTCTCATAAGAATTTTTGACCCATCAAGAATATGTCTATGGATGAGAATATACAATGAGTTAAAGACAGTCTCTTCAATAAATGGTGTTGGGAGAACTGGACAAATACATGCGAAAAAATGAAACTAGACTATTTACTTACACCATATACAAAAAATAAACTCAACATGGATTAAGGACTTGAATATAAGACCCAAACCCATAAAATTCCTAGAAGAAAATAACAGGCAGCAAACTCTTTGACATCGCTCTTAGTCATGTTTTTTGGGATATGTCCACTCTGGCAAGGGAAACGAAAGAAAAAATAAATGGGACTACATTAAACTAAAAAGTTTTACACAGCAAAGGAAATTATCAACAAAATGAAAAGACAACCTACCAAATGGGAGAAGATATTCTCCAATGATATATCCGATAAGGGTTTAATATCCAAAATTTATAAAGAACTTGTACAACTCAACACCAAAAACTGAACAATCTAATTAAAAATGGGCAGAGGACCTAAATAGGCATTTCTGCAAAGCGGACATACAGATGGCCAAGTGCCAGGTAGACACTAGACTTATGGGGGTTTTCTTCTTTTGAACATTGCAATTCAGGGTTTTAAATTTAAGGTTCTGTTTTACAGATGGACAATCTAAAACACGTAAATCAGCTGAAGAAGGAAAATGAGCGTGCCCAGGGGAAAATAAAGTTGTTGATTAAATCCTGTAAACAGCTGGAAGAAGAAAAGGAAATGCTGCAGAAAGAGCTCTCTCACCTTGAAGAAGCTGCACAAGAGAAACAGAAAACAGGTGGGTGTCACCTGGGCACATCAATGCGTCAAACCGTTTTCCACCAGTGAAATCCTGGTGTGTCTGCGCAGGAAGTGTTTTCCTACTCTGTTCTGTTATGGCATGCTGATTTTCGGCAGCTATCCATTTTCTAGTTTCTGAATTTTGTGCTCAGCTTGAGGTCATTAATATGATTCAGAATGAAACGTACATTTTAAAATAGAACGATCACATTTTCTGTTCTGTAAAACATACAAGAAATTGGCAGCGCCGTTTGCTAATGAGCCGTTCTGAGAAGAGGTTTTCATGTGGATGTCCCCATCCTTATAGTTCCTGTGTTAAAGACAGATTGGCGTCTCAGCTGTTATTAGTACTTTACAAACAGCTGATTCTGGTTTTCTTGGCCCGTTCTTGTGGGTCAACTAAATGGAAGCGTT
>NW_011888879.1:2807128-2812882 GCF_000151845.1 Pteropus vampyrus
GTGGGCTCGATGATGCTGGCCCCTGGCTGGAGCCACTTACTACCTCCTTTTTAAAAACCTCAGTGGTCTTCCAAGTCTGGCCCGGGGACTGGGGCCAGTCTAGGAACCGTTGGTTCCTGGATTATGACCAAAAAAAAAAGGTCCGGAAATCAAGAATGAGAGTTTAAAGTCTTCATAGCAATTCGACATTGTCGGAACATCCAAGCACATGATTATTTTTCTATTGATTCATTTTCATCGTGTTATACAATAGTATCATTCCATTCTATAGCAGGTTAGAAATTACTCCCAACACTCCCATCCCCCCCGCAAAAATGGTCAAAACTGGTTCTTTGCCACCGATGGTTTAAGAAACACTGATCTGAGTAATTCTAGTTCTTAGGAAATCTAGCCCCCAAATAGTTAGCTTTTTCTCATTACTGTTTATTTGTAGTTAAAGGGTTAAAAACAAAACGTTAACACTGGTTTAGTTAGCTGTTAATAAAGCTGCTCTGAGGTGCGAGACTCTGTTTTGTGTCCTTGGGATTGACTTCCTTCTCTTGCTCATCACAAGCCATGTCAGTTCCATCCGTGGGAGGAGATGGTCACATCCTTCTCCCCTCCTGGTCTCTGCATGAGAGTCACCTGAGCTAGATATTACCATCTTACATTTCCCCCATTTCAACAAGAGCTGGCCTTCCTTTTTTATTTTTCCTTTCCGCTTTACCCTCCTTTCCCAACCCCTTCCCCCCATCCCCCAATCCAAATTTTACAGGAGGGCCTGCTGGGGTTTTCTACAGATCTTAGAAAAATACGACTTACGACTTCCAAATAGAAGAAGCAGGGAAAATTTTTTTCTTTTTAATGTTATTTTCCCTTTCTTCTCCCATTTGTGGTTTTTTTAGTATTTCTAATAAGAGGAAATCTGTTAGTTATTATTCAATTTGACAACTCCTAGGGGAACTGTGAAGTTAATTCCTGTCCACCGTGGCTAGAGAAAGCGTTTTTGGGTTACACTTACCTGTTAAAACTTTGCCTAATGAGTATCATTTCCACTGTAGATAAAATTGGAACTAGCAGGGTTGACAGGCAGCTTTTTTGCCCTCAGGGTTTGCTGATATCCCAACGGGAAAGACGAGCCCATACGTCCTGCGAAGAACCACCATGGCAACGAGGACCAGCCCCCGCCTTGCTGCACAGAAGTTAGCACTGTCCCCACTAAGTCTCCATAAAGAAAATCACGCCGAGACCTCCAAACCGACAGCTGGTGGCAGCAGATCCCAAAAGGTAAACTCCTGTGAACGCGTTATGCACATTTTGCAATCCAGGAAATGACAGCGTTATCTGGGGCTGGTGTTTGCTGCTGCGCGCTCTGACTCAGAAGCTTTTTAAAGTCTGTCCTTCTTCTCTGTGCAGTATAAATAAATAAGTCAGTAGTGAGTGACTGAGGGTAAGCACGACATTATCCTGCTGCTCAGTCTCATCCTTGACCCAGCAGGCCACTTATAAAGAGTTTAATGGGAAATGGCATTGTTAGATCAGAACTCCAAGGACTTGGAAGAAAGTTTCAAGCATTACATCTGAAGAATTTGAAGAGGTAGTTTTTCCTTTGGCACCGGCATTGGTCATTATTGTGTTGTGCTTTTTCCACACCCGTATGCCCCACCATCTGTCAATTCTTCGTCTTTTATCACTCCTTTACTTTCTATAGAAAGCATATATTTCAGTGGACGTCTAATGCCAGGAGCTCTGTTTATGGGTTTTGCTATTTTGATTGCTGAGGGCAGGGCTTGGACCTTAGTGATCTCTATGTACCTTGTAAACAGCCCAGTAAGTTATTTACAGCAGAGATTTGCTAAACAAATCTTTGTTTCATTACTATAATGCACACCAGCAGCTGCCATTATGTATGCAAAGTGTATGCATTTTATGGAACTCTCACTCTTAAGTATTATGAAAAGATGAAGAAAATAAGCCTCAAAGACTTGACCTGCCCAGAGTTAATGCCAGCTCTCTCTCAACACCATAGTCTTGCTTTTTTTTTTTTTTTTTTTTTTTCAGTGTTTTGCAAACTAGGGATCACAGCAATATTGTTGGAAGTTGCTGGAATATCTTCAAGAATTTTGAAACTTTTGTGATTTTTGCTTCCTTGTCATAGTTTGATTAAGTATGCAGTTTGATTTCTTGAACCAGCAAATGAAGCTTTGAAAGTGGAGTAACCCCTAGTTGTGTAAGGTAATAATTCTTAATTGAGCAAGCATCCTCCTCATTAGGATTTTGGATGTCAAAATACACTGACACTGGTGATTAGTTGCATCAAAACAAGAACATATTTGCAGATTTGTTTGTTATGTTGATGTACAAGAACTTTAAGAATTAAAGAATTTATACCTAGTATTAAGTTGGTTCATAACTTACAACAGAGGTGACAAAGAAGGGTCTGAAATTTTCTTTCACTCATTGAAATGGACTCATCCCTTACTTGTATTAGAAATATTCTGCCATTTTGTGCAAACTGTTCCCCTCCCCCATCAATTAGCCTCACCCCTCCTTCTTTCCTTCTGTCTGTGTGTGTGTGTGTGTGTCTCTCTCTCTCTCTCTCTTTCTCTCTCACACACACACACACACACACACACACACACACACACACGTACACACATACACACGCACATGGATTTAACTTTTGGATACTGGGAATGACAGAACACTGAAGAGGGTATGCTGGAGTAGGTCCTGTGACCATAAAAACAGCATCTTTTCCATAAAGCAACTAACGAGCGCCCCTAAAGAGGGAAGCTTCTGAGCTTGATGGAAACAATTATCCACAAGTTAACCCCTGACCTGAGACCCAGGAGGAGTCAGGTTCAGGTTCTGGTGTGGGCCAGGCCTTCGCCTCAGGCAGGTGACTGGGAGCCGCTTCTTACTCCTCAGTACAGACTAATGTCCATTCCTGCTGGTCTCACACTTACGGGGATCCAGTGAAGTGTTTGTCTCTCTCTCTTAAAACAAAATAATGACATGTAGGTAGAAAGTGCCCCGTTCTTCCACTATTTTACGCCAGTTCACCTTATTGTAATCACTTGCTTAAAAATCTGCCTCTGAGTTTGGCAATATGAGTTCCATGAGGTTCCTGAGTATGTTTATGGTTCACCTGTGTCTTTGTGTCCAACACAGGGTCTGACATTCAGCAGACATTTGTTGAATAAGTGGAGCTATCGATATTGTCTGCAGTGACTGCAACAATAGATGGTTTAAAGGTGGGTTAGGAAATCATCTCATGACATCACCATATGGGCCATTTTCCCCTCCTTTTATATGGAATTGATAGGAAAGCAGTTTGCACGTAGAGTTTGTATTCATTCTCTAAGAAAAAGGGCTTTGCACACTAGGGGGCCTGCTTGCCACACTGTGTTGAATCTGTTAATTATGGCGTTGTAACCACAGTTTTCTGCAGATTTGCGATTCTTGTATCAGCTACAGGTGGCAGTAGGCACTGGCAGTTATGACTTGCTAAGCAATTTTTGTGCAAATGAATTTGGGGGCGGTTCCTCTTGAAAGGAGGTTATAGGAGACTTCATGATTAGATGCAAACTCTTCAAAACCCAGCCTATTGATTTTTAATTTAATTCAGCATTTTCTGAGCCACCTTGTAAAATGCCTGCCTCATCTGTTAAGCATATTTCATCATTCAGTTTGAAAAATATAGAGCAAGGCATCATTTCCTAAAGCACTTGCTTACAAACTTAGGATTGTGAGCTTTCGCCTGAAGTGACTGGCTGAGTTTTGAGCGAGATGATCTTTAAGTCATTTAGCCCAGGACCATTAGAGACATCTGACACATTCAAAGGGGAAAATGGGTAAAATGCAGATTAGGTGAGGATCATTCTCTATTATGTCTCTGGGACATAATCATAGAGGATGACGGTGATGCTGTCACCACAGCATCAGTCAGTCACCCGTTTGGTGGGGCCTTGACTTTTTTTCTAATAATGAGGTTTACTTTCTGTGAGCCGTCCGCATACCCACCTTCTCCCCACACCATGCTACAGACGTAGTTTATAAGATAGTTAGGGTATGGGTGCGCTTAACAGTTCAAATACTTGGTGAATCTGACCTCATCTTGTTATAGGAAAGCCTGAGGCTAACTAACCTCCTGGGAGTCAAATCTACCATTTAAACTCTGATTACAGACTATGGTTTCCTCAGTTCGGTACCAGAGAAATTGAATCTAGAGGTAGGGGAAGTAAAGGGGTGGACTTTGGCCTTTTGATTAGGATTAAAGAAGGCTTCTAGCTCAAATTCTCTTTCTCAATGTGCTCTTTCTCTCTCCTTCTTCTCTTTTTATGGTTAAAGATTTGAAGAACCTAAAGATTTGACTCCCCTGCATCTGATGGGTTCAAGGGAAACGCCTGTCTTTTATCTCACTTTCTACTCAAAAAAAAAGTACCAGCAAAAGTCTGTTATTGTTTTTTTTCCTTCAACTTTCCTTGGATAGTGATTTCCCATTAAGTCCCAACCCGTCAAGGCTGCTCCTGTTAAGTGTCCTGCACATAATCCGAGATGTAGAGCAAGCTTTCCAGGGATTTAATCTATTGGCCAGATTAGCTTTGTGTTCTGTAATGAAAAGTATTTCGCTGCCTTTTAAAACCACATACTTCCTATGGAAAGAATATAAATGGGGAAATAATTTGCATTCTTTTTCCTTACTGCTTTGGAAGCTGGTCAGTGGCAGTCAGTTGCTCAGGAAGTGATCTGTGGCGTGGCTGCTTCTCGGCTTTGGTACAGAACACAAATCACCCTTGTTAGAAGGTCTCCCTCTCCCTCTCCCTCCCCCACCCCTCCCTGCCCCTCCCCCTCCCTATCTCCCTTCTTGAGATCTTCCTACTTGAATCTTCCCCTCTTGCCTTTGCCTTTGGTTAAGTGAAGCTTTTGTGCTCTTCATCTGTCTTTCTCCTCTTTCTCTCTTTGACCCCATATCTTTCACTACTATGTAAACCTCAAAAAATCTTCCCTCTATCGGCTACCTCACCCCCTCATCTGCTTCTTTCTCTTAAAAGGCAGGACATCAGAAAGGGGTTTTACTGTCACTGGACTTTATTATCAGACAGCCACCCTTCTGCCGTAACCCAAATCCAATGCGAAAACGAAACTGAGCACAGTTCCATGAGGAACAGGTTTTAGGTCGTTTGAATGTTGTAAATAGGCTTCCACTGCAGGAGGGTGGAGCTACTCACTGGGGTTACAGTCCTTCGCGGACAGCAGGGGCTCAGGGCCAACGGAGGCTGGTGTGCGTTTTCTCTCTGCCGGGGGTAGTCCAGCACACTCTGGGCACTAGGGTGCAGAGGCAAAGAGGACATAGTCTTTGTCCTCACATAGCTTCTCTTCTGGTCTGAGAATGTCCCACCGCCTGGGGAGCAAGTATCTGGCCATCAGAGTTCACAAGGTGACTCCTCAGAGGTCTTGTCTGACACCCTCTTAGCCTCTCTATTAGGCAGGCCTGTTCTTCCGAAAGAAGAAATAGTAAAACTGCACAGCTCATAGAAAAGAACGTACCTTAAAATTTGATGAGAAGATAAAGTATTGTATTTTTCATGCTTTGGAGATGTGAACGTGATTTAAAGCTCTGACCAAGATGCTTGTGTTGCAGGTCAAGGCTCTCCAGCGAAGCCCAGCGGACTCAGGTGCCACCTTGTGGGAGCCCAGCACGAGGTCCCTCCCAGCCAGTCACCTTCCTGCGCAGAGCTCAGCTGACAGCCCCTGCAAGGGCCTGAGGGC
>NW_011888879.1:2813942-2816321 GCF_000151845.1 Pteropus vampyrus
CTAGTAAAAGATCATTTGCTCTTGGCTTTTGGTGCGGATTGATGTATAAACCTTGACCAATACTCTCATTTATATGTTAAAATTGTCCTTTGCAGCGTGGCCTCTCTTGTTGGACAGTGCTTCAATAACATTCAGCTACTTAGGATTCACATTCTGAAAGCCGATAGCCTAACTTCCCTCCTGTTTCAGTTGCTCGGGGGTTGTGGTCTGGTGCACTATTCTTATCATAAATCATCCCAAGGCTGCCATGCGCTCAAGGGCACGGCCCCGAGTAGACATCACTGGGACCAGGCCATCAGCTTTCTTGGCTGCCCCTGGTGACTGGAAGATTCCACTCAAAAGGTCTGCCCGAAGAGCTCTGTGGGTCCTTGAAAGCATCTTCTTTTTCTGGCTGGACTGTCGCTATTGCTCTTGTTACAGGGAGTGTCTGCCATGCCTTCCATTGTCATAATCATAGGGAATTGTTCACGGGGTTATAAGTGGACAGCCAGGACATTACATATTCTTTTTCTCTGGCTAGCGATACTCGTGTGCCGTGAGCGCAGCAGCAGATAGGATGAAAAGTAATACACGATAGTCCCAACTCTGAAGTATGTAGTAAGTTCAGTGACAAATAAGATCCCGGCTGACAAATCATATGGAGAAGTAGACCAAGCCCAGAGGCCTAGGAATGGGATTCTCTCATCTGTACAATGAGGGGCTCGGCTGAGGCAATTCTTCTTGAATGGTTTGTAGGAACTGAGATGGCTTTGTGTTTTGGGGAATTATCAAGAGTCCAAAGAGACCGCATCTTCACTGAAAAGAGACTAAAACCCAACATTTAATGGAGCCTGATCTCCCAAGTCATCCCTGCACACACTAACCTTTGAGATTTATTTTTGGTTTCTCTCATTTGACCCCAGTCAAATTTATTGTGTTGAAACTATCAGATTTTCCCAGATTTATGTGAACCTGGAAAGAAGTCAGAGCCCATCTTCCCAGGGGGGTGCCCTCTCTAGGAGGGGAGATCGGTTCCATTCCCCACAAAGACTAACTGCTGTTAGGGCAGCTCAAAAACGTTGATCTTAGAATTTCCAAGCTCTTCCAAAGTTACTCTGGCAATGGCAGTACGTCTGGAAAGTAATTTAAGTGGGAGATAAACTACGGTCGATAATTTTAAGTTCTAGGTTTATTATGCCACAGTCAGAAGTTGCACTAATCATTGGCATATATTTCACATTGCTCTTCCGTGATTGAGAAAGGGGATACAACCATTTCTTCAGGAGGACACTAAGTGCTGGAGTGGACAGTCGAGCTCTGTTCTCCCTGCTACTTCTAGTCATAGACGAGACTAGAGGAAGGGGCTTTACGCTAGGTTCACTGACTGGAGAGAACGCTGGGAGAAGAGAATGTGAAGTGCTTCGGGAAAACCAGGCCGTTCGAATTGGACAAGTCTGAGGACCTAAAGCAGCATCCTACCTCCAGGAAGAGCTACGTATCTAATGCCACCCCTCAGCTCAGCTATGGCTAACTACTTAAAACACTGTGGAAAGTTACACATTTTCCAAAGTGATTTTATGTGTTCGCTCAAACGTACACCTTTGGGAGATAAGACATTACAGTTTTATAGGCCGAGATTAGGAGACACAGGTGGAACTTATGACTCACAGGTCTAGGATGGCCTTGTTAATAATTATAGCGATGTCTCACCACAGCTTTGCAAAATGGGGGTAATCTTCATTGGATTAAAGATAAGATAGGGTGAGAGAGTTGGAGTATTTCAACCTCAGTTTTATGAGAACAGAGCCCAGACTCGTTTGTCCTGTGCCTCTCTAGAGGCAGGATGTTCCAGAATAATTCTGATAGGATAAGTATTCGGGTGATAGAAGTAGCTTTTCCACTTTATCTGTGCCATGCAGATGTCCTTAAGTCTCGGATGATGGCATCTGACTTGTGTTACATTGAATTTTCAAAAATATAAAAATGGACTAGCTGTAAATTTCAACTTCTAAAAAATAACTTGATGCATAAGCATTATTTAAATCCTTTTAAAGAATCTTTTGCAAAACCTTGAAAATTCTAAAGCTTTATAAAGTTATGAATATAAAAGTTTAGTATAAATGTAGCCATTAAAGTGAAAGTCAGGTGTTAGAATGTCAAGCTGCCCATGTGACCTTGGACAAATTACTTAGTTCACTATGCCTCAGTTTCCTCTGATATAATTGGGAATAAAAGTTAATCTCAAAGTTGTGGTGATTATATTAGTTTTATTTAATGATGTGTATGATTTTACACTCAAAGCGATTATACAGATCATTGCAATTTAAAAATATACTTAAAATTGTTAGATAAATCTGTTTTTCTAACAACACACTAATTTCAGTTTAAGTTTTGTCCTAC
>NW_011888879.1:2818951-2821363 GCF_000151845.1 Pteropus vampyrus
GCCCCAAGTAGCGAGTAAAAGAACCGAGTACCAGACACCAGCCTGGCACGTTCTTTTAGGATCCCATTCTGAACCCAATGGGGGAAGGCTCCTTCTTTCGAGGCACAGGACAACTCCACACCTAAGGGAGATGTGCTTTATTTAACTTCATTTAGCTCTTTGATAAGATCAGGGATTTGGTGCTTGGGTTTCCAGCAAAAGTTACCCTCTCTTAATAATAGTCTTTTCTTTTTTTTCCTCCAATGCTGCTTTTGCAAGGAGATAGGAAAATGGCAGCTTTCCACAGTTACAGACTTTTTAGTGAAACATTGGGATATTCTTGAGTTTTAGATGTGAACTAATCCTCTCGGTATTAAATCCCAGTTGTGTTATCTAACAGCATTTGCTGGCTGCGTGCCCGCCCTTTCCTGCTTGACCTTGGGCAGGGCACCTGAGAAAGTTATTTGTCCTGGATACCATCTGCTTGTTATAGAGGTCATCTTCTTGGACTTAGGCCAGCAGAGGGTCACAAGAATGCCCTGTGTAAGCCCACAATGCTTTGTCTCCTCTGTGCTATTTGTGGGCAGCCTACATCGTATGTCTACACAGCGCAGTGTGGACACTTTTCTTAGAGTCATAGACACGTGAGGAAAGAAAGAAGTGACACTTGCTGTGATTTGTAAACAGGTGCAGTGAATGTGGAGACTTTTTCCTTCTGAAACAGCTACCCTTAGTAGATAGGTGAGCTTCATCTCGGTTCTGCCTAATTTGTGTTTTCAGTTTGGGCGTTCAATCTTGTGAGACAGTTGGGTTCCCTCCATGTGGAAATACCAGATGTTTGTGGATTTGAATATAACATTTTAATGGCCGGCCTAATAAGTAGAGGATATCCATCATTCCTAGAATTTAAAACAACGTATTGAGAAGATTTACTGAAGATTCCACTTGCCAATCTGTTATGAAAACCAGAAGCCCAAATTAGCATTTTAAATGTTGTTCCAACATGTATAACAAAATTAGACTCCCCCGCTCCTTGAGGTTGTCATAAACTCATTTAAGAGAATATGTTGGTTTGGAAGAGTCACACACTTATTTCCCATATGAAGCATAGATTGTAGTCAATGAAGTATTTTTTAACCAAATTCAGCCATTTTTTTATTGTCCCCAGATAAAATTTTTGCTGCTATGGCAAACAGTTGATTGCCCTCCCAAGTGTCATTTCTACTTTCTTTTTTTGCCAATAGAACCCCACTTTGGTTCAGATGTTGGGCAGCATTTGCCCAGGAAACGGCTCCATCTCCAAGGAAGGAGTGTAGTTAGCATAAGCCAATTACGGTCGCATCATTCTCTTTCGCCAAGACTGGTTATGATGACCACCCTGCAGGAACCAACTCTGAGTCCAGAGATAAAGCACTTCCCAAAACAGGATGCCTGATCAGAAAGACGGGTCTTTGATAACTTTGTTAAGCCTCTGAACCAATCTTCCTGTCATGTCAGAGAATATACCACTATTTTTTTTTTAAAGCAACTTCCAGTAGGACATTCTGTTACTTCACTCACAACCTTCCTGATTCAACTTCGAAGCCCGTTTTCTGCTTTTTCTGTTGGTCAGTACCTACACTGTACGCTTTCTTTGAGTTTGGCCTCCTACCTGAGCCCTCTGAAATCCATTTGCTTAATGATCTTTCTTTCTCCAGATGTGTCATGAAAAGCAAATCTGCTTAGATGGGTACAGGGCACCTGTTTGAACCTAAGTTACACAGGGAAGACATAAAGAAAGTACATAATTTTTCTAAAGCCTCTTGATGCAAATCTTTAAGACTATTCATTATTCTGTCTACTGTGATTTTCCTTAAACCACAGGTAATTCAAATTCTAATAGCTACAAGTCCAAAATCAAATGGCTTTGGGAACATTTATAACTTCCGTTATAACTATATGGTTTAATTATTTAGGTTTTCTTTATCACTTTGAAGAGGAAGAAATTGAGATCCTGAATAAAACAGTTTTCTCCACATCTCACACCGTCCTAAAGCTTAGATCCCAGCTACTCAGAACGGTGCTTTTTAAAGGTAAAGCATGTGGCCTATCAGTGTGAATAATTACACAGGTTTTTTTCCCCTAGAAAAGATCATTTTACAGCACTGGAAGGAATAGCAAGTTTGGACCACATCAAGAAAATTGGGTCTTGAGTTCTACGCAGAGGGAATAGCCCTCTATTCTGCCCTCGCCTTAAAGACCAAGGGATATGGCTGGGAAAACCCAGCAGATACACCATAGTTAGGCTGCCAGCCTCAGAGAGATGTGCATATGTGCATGTTAGTGAGACAGTCATGGGGACAGACACATAGAGCACGAACACGCATGTTCTGGTGGCGAGATCACAGGTCCTCTCCACCTCCCTCACCGGGCTGTTTCCTCCAGGCCAAAGCC
>NW_011888879.1:2823033-2825243 GCF_000151845.1 Pteropus vampyrus
CTCCTCCGCCACCTTTTTGGGCAGAATTCCTCTGAATTACCTTTGATTCTACGCTTTCTCCCTCCATTCCTGCTTCATCAAATACCTCGTTTAAATGTTTAGAGGGATAGTTTGTGTAAAAGCTTTTCTCAGTGACTTTTAGTCACTTTCCTTCTTTTTTATTACAGAACTCCAATTTTTGGCTGGGCATAGTACTGCCATTATTTAAAATATTTTACATACATTTTAGTCTATAAAACTCAGCAGGCATCACTGCTTGAACTGCTCATTTTCTAGTCATCATACATTGCTTTAAATTGTTATTGCTTATCTTTTTTCACGTTCACGCACTCCAAATAGCACTTATCCTAAAATTCATTGTAAACTTGGTAATCCCTAATGCAGTGCCCTGCATGGTGAAAGCTTCAGTAAGTAGTTATTGATCAACCTATAGCTGAATGATTAATTTAGAAAGAACCAGAACCATAATCGCTCAGAGTCTGAATATAGATTTTTTTTTTCCAGTTGGAAAAATCAAGAAAGTAACTGAGCTCTTTTTAGATTTTTATAAAAAGAAAAAACTTCAGATTTCAATGAGTTTTAGTTTTAAGGCCGCAGTAGCCATAATCACCTCTCAAAACATTTTTTCACTGTACCTTAGAACAAATATTCAGTCCAGCTAAATTAGGTGGTTTATGGTGTCTTAATCAACCATTCCTATTCCTGCTTCCACACGATTTCTTCACTATTCCTTGGAATCATTCCTGACCCCTTCTCCCACCTAATCCTCCAAGTCCCAGAGTCAGCCCCATCTTTTCTGTGCCTTCTTCCCTGGCCACCCTCCTCGGCCGTCACCTCTTCCTGGGAGTGCCTGGGTGACCTCTCCTGTGGTTAACACGTCAATCACAGCAAGATAACATATGCTATATATATTTTGATGTATATTCCTATTTCTTCATCTGAATTCAAGGACTCTTTGGGGCCAGTAGAGTGTCCCATACCTTTTTATACTTTCAGGTCAAGCACAGGGCCCAGCCTACAAATACTTATTGATGATTATCACCTGGATGACAGCTGACTTCTCTCTCTTATCAGGACGTGTGAGAAATTGACAGAGAGGTACTGACTTCTCAGCCTTAGCCCTGGCTGATATTAAAAACCATTCTCTTGGGCTTCTTTTTTGACAAAACAAGATCAAATGCTTCTTAATAAGCAATCAAATCTTTGCCAACAGCTGTTTCAACTGATGGACTGGGTGAACGTCTTACGGAAAATTTCCATGTGATTACTCTGTCTTGGAATTCACAGAGCTATTTCCGCAGTTATCCGAGAGAATGGTACCCAGACAGGCACCTTCCTCCCACTAGTTTGCTAACTAGTACTGTACTCCCAGTACAGCTAATTTTCAATTTTTCTTTTAGATAAATGAAGATGGTATATAGTTCAAGAATCTAATCACAGAAAGGTCAAGAAATTGAAGCCTAGGAGGTTTGTATGTACTTCATCTTTTCTAATAAGATTACCTTATATGGCTCTCCAAGAACAGTAGAACCTAATGTATCCATTTCTCATACATTTGGAGTAGGTGACAATATCTTCAGTACTCTAGATTGCCATCTGTCTGCATTATCAAGAAAGAACAGGTTTTCCAGGGCAATTTTAAAATATACATAAGATCTCAGGAGGAATGTTTAACCTATCTAACTTTTTTTTTAAACATTTATTTATTTATTTTTTTCTTACAAAAAATTTCCTCCCTTTCATCAATGGTACTTTGTGAAAGTACCATTTAGAAGGTGATTTTCTTCTCTTAGCTTTAAACCTACCTCCTCTACTTGCTTTGTGGTGCCGCCATTGGCACTCTGTAAGCTGTATTTCTGCTTTGTCGTCTGATTCCCTGGCAGGCTTTCTCAGGAATGGGTGCTAGAGGGACCCTGGAGACTTAGAGGCAGGAGGAAGGACTAGATCCCCCTCGTCCGCTTCCTCTCACCTCAACCCTTCGCCTCACTTCATTCTGCCAGCGGCAGCTTATTTCAGTAGCAGCATCTGGATTCAGTTTACAATTTCCCCAACACTCATCAGCATCCTCGCGCGTGCTCCCTCAGAGGACCAGCAGCAGCCAGGCCCTTCCTCCAGGTTCTCACATTTAAATAATTTTCACCTCTTCCCATCGTTCCTTTGGCCTTACGAATGGTAACTGGTTATAGCAGTTGCAGCCTTTGTGAATGCTT
>NW_011888879.1:2826607-2828880 GCF_000151845.1 Pteropus vampyrus
TCCCTTCTACTTCAGAGTGAGAGTCAAAACCCCTCACAATGGCCCTCATGGGCTGATCTTATCGTGTTCCTGACCTCATCTTCTGTTCTTGCCCCCATCATTCTGTTCTGCCTCTCTGGCCTCTCTGGCACTTCAAAGGTGCCAGGTAACCTTGTTTCAGGGCATTGCTTGTACTCGGCTCTCTGCCAGGGATATAATCTTGCTGGGTGATTGCATTTCCTCATTCCCGTGATTCCTTCAGTTCTTGATGCGATCTACACTATCAGCATTCATCACTGGCTCTATATTTTTGTTCCTCTTTCTCTTTTAAACTCTCCCCCCGCCCCCCACCATAAGTTCCATGAGGTTATGAACTTTTGTCTCTCCTTCTTCCCCTTCTACCTTCTCCTTTTGTCCCCCCTGTGGTGCCTAGAATAAAGCTTGGAATATAGTATGAATTCACCAGATATTATGGAATAAAGCAATGAAAGCATGGAAAAGAAATAGGGACAGTTTGGGGGTAATCCCAGTAAGCTATCAGTTTCTCAAGGAAAGAGGAGCTCGTAAAAGCCATCATGATTCCCAGTGCCTGGCATGAAATAAATGCTGAAGAAGTGAATGGGTAAAAGACCATTTACTCAGATACGCACTTTACAGTTGAGAACACTGAGGCACAAAACCTTAAGTGATTTCCTGTGATTATGTACCCAGTAGTGGCAGACATCGCATTTGATACTGCAGGTATATATAATGTTTACATTTCACCATGGTAAAACTATAATCTCTACAGCAAGATGAACTAATTGAATCAGGAGAGGCCAAGAGGAAGCTGTGTGGGTTAAAATACTTCTAAGTAGGATTTCGAAGAAAGGGAACCTCAAAGGAAAAAGAGTTCACCTCCCTCCCAAATCCCTATCTTGGCTGAGATGTCTGTTAATGCAGGAGTGGGCACCAGAAGGTCCTGATGGCACCCATGACAAGCAGCTGTCATGACTTTTGCTAGCCAGCTAACATAGGCCGTGCAAGGTAGGAGCTGAACTGATTGAACCGCCCTGCAAGGCCTTTTCCCACCTGCATCAAGAGGCAAAAGGCTGGAGCATTACAAACACCTGAGGTCCCTAAGACGAGGAAGCAATTTTCTCGCACCTGGGCTCTTCCCAGAGCGCATCGGACATTACCCGGAGAAAGCTACCCTTCTCGGCGTCCTTGTCCGAGCCTCTCTATTTGACCCCAGATGGAGATCCCGTCCCAGCTCAAGTCTTCCAGAAAAGTGAAGAAAAGGGGTGAGATGTAGCTGGCTCTGCTCTCAGAGTTCTTCTGTCTAGAGGTAGGTGCTGGGCATGGGAACTATCTGCATCAATCCCTCCCTTTGAGTTCAGTTCAAAAGCAAGTGGCCATTAACTGCTATAATAATATCACAGATGCTCTTGCTGGTGCTTGTACAGGTAACTGGGCATGCTCGTGTCTGGTCTCTCCATAAAGGCATTTACAGCGTCTCATTCTGTATTGCCTGTTTTGCTGAAAACTTAGGTCATTAGAGAACAAGTAATACTGATTTGTATTTCATATTTGTATAACTTATTGTGTATGGCTTTGATGATTCTGTCATAATTTTAGACAGTTACGAAAGATACTTTTCTCATGGAATGTCAGGATAGTAACTTGGAAAATTGAGGGCTGTCTTGTGAGGAATGTAAAAGATTAGAAAGTCAAACAACTAACTTCAAAGGTTTTTACCAAAACCGGTCTGGGGAAAAAAAGGGGAAAGAGATTCCTCGTATGATATCATAGAGTAAAAAATGCTGCTTTTTTATTTAAGCCTGCTGTAATTTTTGTTTGTTTGTTTATTGTCTATCAGTAAACCATTAATACGTCTAAGTATGTTTCAAGTTTTCTCTTTAAATTCGCCATGCTTATCATTATTCACTGTACTTGCTTGAAAGTTTGCTTTTAGATTTAGACAGTTGATGAACTGGATTCGTCATTTGATAAAGTAGAACCACGATCGAATGAAACATCTTTTTAAGTTGCTGTTTTGCCTTGTAATTTTATCCTTTTATGCATGTTACAAGAGAAAAAAGAGTTTTTAGGAAAAGCATCACGACATAAATTCTCCTCATGCAGTATTTCCACGGAGGATCACTTCGGTAAGTCAAGCGCTCTTTGAAAGTTTCCGGAATGGAAAGAGCAGCTTGATTTTCACCGTGCAGGGTCTGACGGACAACACCGAATTTTTCTTTGCGTATGGCCACGTTTTCTTGGACTCACGAAGGGTGGGGGGGAGCCGGAGCCTC
>NW_011888879.1:2829710-2831966 GCF_000151845.1 Pteropus vampyrus
CAAAACCGGTCTGGGGAAAAAAAGGGGAAAGAGATTCCTCGTATGATATCATAGAGTAAAAAATGCTGCTTTTTTATTTAAGCCTGCTGTAATTTTTGTTTGTTTATTTATTGTCTATCAGTAAACCATTAATACGTCTAAGTATGTTTCAAGTTTTCTCTTTAAATTCACCATGCTTATCATTATTCACTGTACTTGCTTGAAAGTTTGCTTTTAGAGATTTAGACATTTGATGAACTGGATTCATCATTTGATAAAGTAGAATCAAGATCGAATGAAACATCTTTTTAAGTTGCTGTTTTGCCTTGTAATTTTATCCTTTTATGCACGTTACAAGAGAAAAAAGAGTTTTTAGGAAAAGCATCACGACATAAATTCTCCTGATGCAGTATTTCCACGGAGGATCACTTCGGTAAGTCAAGCGCTCTTTGAAAGTTTCCGGAATGGAAAGAGCAGCTTGATTTTCACCGTGCAGGATCTGACGGACAACACCGAATTTTTCTTTGCGTATGGCCACGTTTTCTTGGACTCACGAAGGGTGGGGGGGAGCCTGGGACTCTTTTTATTCCCTCTGAGGGTTCTTCTCTTTCTCTTCCTCCTCCACGTGGCTGAAGGAGCAAAGACCAATGTGAATGGTTATTAAATAATCACTTGTTACAAATATCTGATTAGGATTTGGAACATGTCAACAGTGGTTGCCTGCCAGCCTCTTGGCAGAGCTCTGATCACATTAGGTTTTGGGTAATCAATTTATTCTAATACAGACCGTATTGGATGATTGAGATTTTAGGTCTTTTTATTTCCTTTAAACAGCCTTCTGAACTAAATGCTTATTCTTTTGAAATGTAGCCAAATTCTGGCCACCACAGGAGTTCAGGGTTAAGATGAAGATCCCAGTACTTTAGGTATTTTCTTCTCTTATGCAGAAACACTTAGAAAATTGGACAGAAAAATTATGTTTCTGATTTTCTTTCATATCTGCTGATTATTTGAGTTTCATTAGGACAGCGATAGTAACCTTTTAATCTATGGAAATTTTTCTGTAAGAAAGCCTTCCTCCTCTTGCTTTCTTTTGCTTAAATTTTAGGTAAACAAAGAGGACCCCAAAATTCAGCATCCAAACCCAATAATAAACAGCAGCAGTGGGGTGGACAAAGGCCCAGAGAAGGGAGCAGAGGCGGGTTTTGGGGGCAAGACATTATACAGATTGACAACTAGCAATGCCAAGGATTGGAAGGGTGAATAAGCCGAGAGGTTGAGCATAGGAATCGTTTGGGGCCCCCCTGGAAATGGGGCTACAAGAAAACCATGTTCTAAAGGTGGCATAAGGATAACGTCAATAGGCCAAATATTTTGAGATCTATGAGGCAGCAGAAGAAAGACAAGAACTCCACGCGAGGTGGAGAGGAAGTGAAGGTTTGAGCAGAGGCGGCCAACTGAAAGGCCCACGGGGAATAGGCAGGCGTCCTATGTGTGGGTATGCTGTTAATAACGCTTAACAACAGATGCGGTACCAACATTTACCAGTCAGAGCAGATACCGGCCCCAGGGGTAGAGCAGGGTCCTGTAGGTTCCTTGTGACACCTGGCATTTCTCCTTTTTCTGGATCTTGGGGAGAGCTGGAAGATCCTCAGGGAGGAGGAGCCTGGGACAGCTGGAGAGTCAGGGACACATTTGGAAGGCACCAGATAGTGCTGATTTATCAACCAATATAAAGTTTTTCAATAGCCTAATAAGTCGTTTGGCTCCACTGAACTCGTAGGTTATCGGCCCTTGCCACGTGGGGAAAGTAGACGCTGTGAGGGGACCATAGAAGTGCAGATGGGGTAGGCCTATAGCTGCAAGCGAATGGATTTTAAGTCCACTGGAGATCTCCTTTTAAAACCTATTCTTTAACCCTGCATGGGTGAAACAAGACACACCTGCAGAATGATCGTGGACATTTGTCATCATATGAGACTTTACGCTCAGGTTCTAAATTAGCCAATGCATTATAACACAAACATCTCAGATAAGAAACTTCACTTGTTTTGGACCTCTTTATTCATTCATTTCTCCATTTCTTCACTTATTTATTTGACACTAATGGAGATTATTTTTGTTCTTCATGTTTTGTCGCTTACTTCCTAATATCTTTCTCAGGCTACCCATCTTCAGCTCTCATTTAGCTTCTCAGAATAGTACCTGAGTCTTTCCTGCACTTTGACATTGTACAGTAAGTCCAAAGTTCCTTTACTTTTGTGTTTATCTTACTGG
>NW_011888879.1:2832016-2834266 GCF_000151845.1 Pteropus vampyrus
CATTTAGCTTCTCAGAATAGTACCTGAGTCTTTCCTGCACTTTGACATTGTACAGTAAGTCCAAAGTTCCTTTACTTTTGTGTTTATCTTACTGGACAACTTCCATGCACCGGGCACTGTACTAGGCATAGTTTTTCTTCGTGCTCTAAGGGGCTTACTACCTAACTCAACACAACTACCCACTGGCGAAGAGTTACTGAGATGCTGCAACGGTCGCTATCACCGTCCTCAGTCCTTAGAGATGCGGACCGAAGGGCTTTCTCTCTCATTTGTTTTCCGCCTCCCTCTCCTGTGCTACCATAGCTGTTTCGCCTCAGGGCCTCCTTCTGCTCTGCGTTTCAAAGTTCTTATCTTGCTACCTTGGCAACCCTCATCTCTGCAGCCCCTTCACGCCCTTCTCCCTTTCCTCTGTGGCTTTTCAGACTTGCTTGCTCACCGCCAATCCCTCTTTCCCCTCCTACCAGTCTCGGGTATCCAACTTCACAGGAAAAAATTTTACCAGCTCCATTCATCAAGGCCTGGGGAGTATTTCTGCCCTTTGCCCTTGGCTGGTACATAATGCTGACAAGCTTCCCAAAGGTTTGGGTGGATGAGAAATATCACACCCAGTGGTGGAAGGATGCTGCTTGACAAAAAGGAACAGTAGATACTTCGGACTGACTTAGGGAATTGAGTGAAAGACAGAATGGGTGAAGGACAAGTGCACTTTTTTTTTTTTTTACTTAAGGCAGGCTTCCTTCATCTGAACTTCGGAGGGGCCGTGAAGTTCTGCAAGCAGCACTGTGCAGGCCGGGCCATGGAGGCTGCTCCGGTTGGGAGGCTTGTCGGGTTCCATGCACTCACTAGGTTTCGTTCAAAGTTGCTTTCTCTTCAGTTTACTGCCAAACTTGCGCCAGACTGAGCAAAGACACCAGGCAAGGTTAAACACTAGCGGATGAGGCTTCCCGATATCTCCCGCTCAGAGGTGCGTGGTCATTGCTGTTTACGTGAAAATGAGAGCCCGCCAGGCCCTCTGCCCTGGTCCTGCTGCTTTTTAAGGATTGGAATGGGAGAAGGGGCCCGGTCCACTTTCAGGAATGTGCCTACTTCCATGCGAGGAGGTAATTGCTATACCAAATGTTCTGTGTTAAATTGTGTCCCTCCAAAAAAGATATGTTGAAGTCCTAACCCCTGGTAACTCTGAATGTGACTTGACTTAGAGATTGGGTCTTTCCAGAGCTAATCAAGTTAAAATAAGGTCATCAGGGTGGGCCTAATCTAATATGACTAGTGTCCTTTCAAATAGGGGAAATTTGGATATAGAGACAAACGCAGAGGGAAAATGATGTGAAGACACACAGGGAGAAGATGCCACATTCCTCTAGTGATGCCTCTACAAGCCAAGGAACGCCAGGGATTGCTCGCAAACACCAGAAGCTAGAAGAGCCCAGAAAAGATTCTCCTCTAGACCTGTCAGAGAGAGCACTGCCCTGCCGGCATCTTGATTTTGAACTTCTAACTTCCAAACCTGTGAGGCAACACACTCCTATCGTTTCAAGCCCCCCAGTTCCCGGGATGGCAGCCCTAAGAAAGTAGTACTCCTTAATCGACAGCCCCTCAGCAGGCCTGCCTCTGGCCTACCACGAGTCATATAAGAAAGATAAATTTCTTCCACTTGCAGTGCGGAAAGAATTACCGTGTCTTGCAGACACGTTTGCGTGCAAAGGCAGTGTTTGTCAATGGGCTTATGATATACAATATCTTTTCTGCTATGTTACAGCAGCACTGTCCAATAGTACAGTAGCCACTAGTCACATCTGGCTTTTAAAAATAGAATTTAAATTAATTAAAAGTATTAAGTAAAAATTCAGTTTCTCAAGCATACCAGCCATATATCAAGTGCTCAGTAGTCAAATGTGGCTAGTTGGTACTGCATTGGACAATTCAGATACAAAGCAGATTCGTCGTTGTAGAAAGTTCTACTGGACAGCACTGTTCTAGAGAGAAGGGTATTCTAGTTAGTTGAATGTTCTTGTACTATATATGCCTAAAATAAGAAGAAGAAGAAGAAGAAAAGAAAGAAATCAAAAGGAAAAAGGAACCAATGTAGTTAACCCTGAAACTGTATTTTGATAATTCTAAAAGGATGTTATGATCTTGAAATATTTTAGAGACGGGAGTATCAATTTCAACACTCACTGTACTGACAGAGGGCTGTAATGCTGGCAAGTTTGACGTGGATAGATTGAATGCTAAATAAATCAGCGTTTG
>NW_011888879.1:2834316-2836611 GCF_000151845.1 Pteropus vampyrus
CAGGGAGAAGATGCCACATTCCTCTAGTGATGCCTCTACAAGCCAAGGAACGCCAGGGATTGCTCGCAAACACCAGAAGCTAGAAGAGCCCAGAAAAGATTCTCCTCTAGACCTGTCAGAGAGAGCACTGCCCTGCCGGCATCTTGATTTTGAACTTCTAACTTCCAAACCTGTGAGGCAACACACTCCTATCGTTTCAAGCCCCCCCAGTTCCCGGGATGGCAGCCCTAAGAAAGTAGTACTCCTTAATCGACAGCCCCTCAGCAGGCCTGCCTCTGGCCTACCACAAGTCATATAAGAAAGATAAATTTCTTCCACTTGCAGTGCGGAAAGAATTACCGTGTCTTGCAGACACGTTTGCGTGCAAAGGCAGTGTTTGTCAATGGGCTTATGATATACAATATCTTTTCTGCTATGTTACAGCAGCACTGTCCAATAGTACAGTAGCCACTAGTCACATCTGGCTTTTAAAAATAGAATTTAAATTAATTAAAAGTATTAAGTAAAAATTCAGTTTCTCAAGCATACCAGCCATATATCAAGTGCTCAGTAGTCAAATGTGGCTAGTTGGTACTGCATTGGACAATTCAGATACAAAGCAGATTCGTCGTTGTAGAAAGTTCTACTGGACAGCACTGTTCTAGAGAGAAGGGTATTCTAGTTAGTTGAATGTTCTTGTACTATATATGCCTAAAATAAGAAGAAGAAGAAGAAGAAAAGAAAGAAATCAAAAGGAAAAAGGAACCAATGTAGTTAACCCTGAAACTGTATTTTGATAATTCTAAAAGGATGTTATGATCTTGAAATATTTTAGAGACGGGAGTATCAATTTCAACACTCACTGTACTGACAGAGGGCTGTAATGCTGGCAAGTTTGACGTGGATAGATTGAATGCTAAATAAATCAGCGTTTGCTGTCTAAACTGCGGCCCCTAAATAAAACCTAACTAAGTCTGGGGAATAATTTTGGAAGATTGAAAGTCATTAGACTCATTAGTTCTGACTCGAGCAAGACAAAATAAACAACCCTCACCGCCTGACTTGGAACCAACCTTCTAAGTCAAAGTTAAACCCTCTGAGTTTAAATGTATCATGAATGTTTTTCTTCATTTGACTATGTTTCTTTTCTGTTTTTTCTTTTTTTCCAGTGTTTGTTCCATTGTTTTCTGTATCCTAATTGCTCACTGTCTCAGAGGTCTAGGACTGTTAAGGATTGAATAGCTAAGCGTGGCTCTCTGCCTCTAGTCCAGAATTCAACCGAACAGACAGTCTCAACTACCTGCGTTCTAAGGCCTTGTCCTTGTGGGACCATAACCAGCTCAGGAATAAAGCCAGTAGTTTGATAACACTGCCATGATTTCTCTCGCCCTCTTATTTTGTCATAATGTAATTTTTACATTCTTTCCAAACCTTTGGGTCAGAGTGACATTCAGTTTTTGCCCCTCTGACCTCTAGCTGCAATTTTCTTTGTCTGGGTTACAGGGAGGGAGACTAGATTTTCCCTTTTTATTGTGGTTAGAGGGTTCACCAAGGAACAATGGCAGGAATGCAGCTCTGAATTCTCAGATCACGGATAACTAAATGACACTTTATAGGCAGAAAGGACTCCACAAATATTCTTAACCAACTGGTTGTCTTAAAGAAATTAACACTCTTCTATAAAAAAATAGTTTTGTCTGCATTTAAGAAATAATGTGGTACTCAGATTTGAAATAGATTGCCAGAGAAGGACTTCACCCCAACTCCTAAGGGAGAAAAGTCACTATATCTGGCTTCACTGATAACAGTGATTTGGACATTTACTTCTTTTCTTCCACCAGAAAAATGCTCTGTCAGTTATGTTGCCAAGAGCTACAGAACGGACGGGGCTCTAATGAAGGCTTATTAAGATGGTACGATGAAGAGACACTCCTGGTGAACACAGGGTCATTTTCTGCTGGTGCCCTGTGGGAGAGGCCAGTGATTATTACATCAACCAAGAGGAAAGATGAACAGATGAAGCAAGAGAGAGAAGTTTAATGGGAGAACAGTTTCTGTTTTCAGAGTGGAGAGGTTCTACCACATTTTCAAGCCACCTCTCATCCTAAGCTTTCTCTCGAGTACAAAAGGTACACGGCATTTCTCGTTTTAAGAAATTCAGTACATAAAAATCCAAACAAAAACACTCAGAACATCCTTTGAAAAATAGCCATTATTATCGAAACAAACAAACAAACAAACAAACAAAGCCCTTTCCAAATTACCAAAGTATAGGTATGCAGGATTTCTTTGACTAATGAGATTTGGCAAAAATCT
>NW_011888879.1:2838746-2841918 GCF_000151845.1 Pteropus vampyrus
GCGATGCTTGATCACTGCCCACGGCGAAGCATTGTCTACGTATGAAGCGAAGTGTTCTTAGCGAACATGCTACCAGGAAACAGTTATCTTTCCAGTAGCATCCAGGGAAAACGCGGCAGTGTGGCGTGCTTTGGGGAATGTGGACCATCTGTAATGCCTCGGAGCTGGGAGGCGCTGTGCACAGAGCTGGGGAGAGAATGTTCGGAAGAGCAGTCGTGCTAAGCATTCAGCATTAGCTCTTGTCTTTTTCATGTCTAAATGCTGTGATATTGGGAAGTTATTTGATTTCTCCAAGGCTCAATTTCTTTACCTTTAAAACGGTATGATAACAGTACGTTCCTCATAGGGCTGTCGTGAGGATCCATAGCTTTGTACGTGTGATAGTGTTGGGTGTATCATAGTGCTCAGAAAAGGTAGCTATTATTAATATCATTACCAGTAACAAAAGCCACAGAAAAACAGAGGACGAGCCCTCTAGAGGTAAACTTTTAAAAATTGCACAGTGTGGTTTTTTTTTGCAATTAGCGTTATGACTAGCATGTGGCTGTTGGATGTCATCCCCCTATGAAGAAACCAAGCTTCTCCCACAAAAAAGTCTCAGTAGAAAATTAATAAAAAATATTTCCATTTCCTACTCTTTTCAAATAACATTCACCGCAAAGTAGTGTCTAGTATAGAACATAAATCAGATTGCAAGCGTGAGGATTGTTTTGAATCCCAATAATCTCTGGATTCACAGGTATGTGAAGCACCTCCCTGTGAAGGCACCCTCATCTCTTAGTACTGACGCCAGCTTCTAAATCAAGGGTGCGGGTGGTATTTCAACCAAACTCAACTTCTGGAATATTCTCTCCTTACACAAAGAAATCTCTTAGTTTTAAATCTGTAAAACATTAATCTAAGATTCTCAGTGCCTGGTTTACTAAAAAAAAAAAGAAGTTTGGAATACCTTAGAAATGCATACTTCTCATTAGTTCTTTGATGACCTGAATGAAAAAGCTAGATTCTTACTTAGAATATCTTTTATTTACATTTATTTCTTTGTTTAAATTGTGTACCCCATCTTTTATATCGGGGGGCAAATGAAGCCGATAAAAGCCATTCTATCCACAGGATTTCTTCTCAGAACGGGCTGGGAAGGCCGTATCCTGGGGTGGCTCTCAGCAGCTCCCCGTTATAATCAGTCTTCACTATTAAATATTTTGAGGTCATTCTCTTGGTCCTTTTTTTTTTTTTTTAAAGACAGTCACTCTCTTTGACTATGTATATTTGATGTGATGTCATTTTCTCGTTTCCTCAAGACAACTAAATTAAGCTCCAATTCAAGTATTTTTGGTCAGTGCTTATGAAAATTTAAGTAACATATTTAGCAAGACTCCAAATCCACGGTCGCTAGTTTGCTCATGACGATCACGTTTCTGCCGCTCACCGGAAGCCTAGGGTTCTTGTGTGTACTTTGTTCCTCCCAGGCTGCACTTATGAACTGTCAGCTGTAGCATGTCAGGGAAACTGTTCCGAACCTCAGGGAGCCCTGTGGCCCAGGCAGGGCAAGCCCCGGGGGGGCCTTTCTGCCCCGGGTCCGTTTCGTGTACATCTTTCTCATTTTCTGCATTCACTCACTGAGGGTGCTACTCTAGGTTCAGAGTAAGAATGCCAGAGGTGGGGGAATGTGTTAGAGAAAGAGACCTTCCTTTCCATCTCTTAGTTCAGTGAGATGCCGGTCAGGGTGTTTGGGGAGGAGGCTCACTTAGTCACTCTCCTCTCAGGACAAGCCTTTCTTGTCACCCTTCCCAGTTGCCCTTCCTCCCTTTACCCCAAAAGGTTTCTCCTGTCGCACAGCTGTGGTCTGTGGCACCTCAATGTTGTAAAATGGCAGAGAGGGAATGGGATCAAAGGTGACCCGTCTGAATTTGAAGTGCTGCCACCGAAATGCAGATTGTAGTAGTCCACATTCGCGATGTGAGCTGGAGCTGGGTGAACCTGCACCACCGCATAGGGCGACGTAACCAGAATAACAGTGAGAGAGAAATTTCACTTGAAGGTTTACTGGTCTACTTTTAGTATTGGCAACTAACTTCCCAATTAGGTGTTTAGGTTTTGCTTATAAAAACACTTGGAAAACACTTACATTGGAAAAATGAAATTATTTATTTATTTACTCATTCATTCATTCATTCGTGCAGTTTTGGTCAGTGAAATTTATTAAAACTGAGGGACTATATTTTCCAGACATCAGTGCTTACTATACTGAATAGTGTTATAAAAATAGTGACAGATGGCCTTTTGACTGGTAATTTTTAGGTCCCAAACGCTTCAAAGTATCACACTTCTAAAGGAAAAAAAAAACATGTCTACTTTCAGATAATAAGGTTAATATTATTGTTTTAATAATTATCACTATGAGACATCTACAACAATTATTTAAATATTGTAAACTTAAGCTGGTTGAAATTTTAGACAAAATAGAGAAAAACCTACTAGGGTGTCTTTTACAGCTTCTTCATTTAAAAAATTAAAAATACATAAGAAATATAAACTTTTCTCAGTTCTTCAGAACTTTATATAAGTTTTCTCAATGCCATAAAAGCGAATGACATTTTGGATGGATAGATTAAAAAAATGGCCTGACTAATCAAAATTGCCCTTTTAATGATAAATTCCTTCAGCATTGAATTATATGTATATTCTATAAATCTGATGATCTGGAGACATTAAAAAAATGAAGTATCTTAATAGCAATTTCCTTTGAGAACTTATAAAACCCATCATAGTTGTCAAAAGCATGGTTTATGACATTTAGGAGAGAATGCAGATATGCCAATATTGTTCCTTTTCTTTTAGAGAATGTAGGCAAAGTACAAGGTATTGTGAAAAGAGCTAATACACATCTAGTGTTTTATTGAAAAAGCTGTGGTATGATTCAGAAAGAAGAAAGCCATGGATTATAAGATTTTAGAACATCAAAACATAGATAAGTTTTGTATTTAAAAAGTAAGCCTATCAAAATATTAGATAAAGGAGAACATTTCTCTACTCTTGAAGAAGGGAGAGAGGAGAAGTCTTCCCAAGTAGACACAAGAATTATAAAGAAAAAACTGGCAGAACTGACTCTAAAAATTAATTTCTCATTGACTTTTTCTTTTTAACTAAGCTTTTTATTTTGAGAAATTTG
>NW_011888879.1:2843658-2862618 GCF_000151845.1 Pteropus vampyrus
GTGGTCTGTGGCACCTCAATGTTGTAAAATGGCAGAGAGGGAATGGGATCAAAGGTGACCCGTCTGAATTTGAAGTGCTGCCACCGAAATGCAGATTGTAGTAGTCCACATTCGCGATGTGAGCTGGAGCTGGGTGAACCTGCACCACCGCATAGGGCGACATAACCAGAATAACAGTGAGAGAGAAATTTCACTTGAAGGTTTACTGGTCTACTTTTAGTATTGGCAACTAACTTCCCAATTAGGTGTTTAGGTTTTGCTTATAAAAACACTTGGAAAACACTTACATTGGAAAAATGAAATTATTTATTTATTTACTCATTCATTCATTCATTCGTGCAGTTTTGGTCAGTGAAATTTATTAAAACTGAGGGACTATATTTTCCAGACATCAGTGCTTACTATACTGAATAGTGTTATAAAAATAGTGACAGATGGCCTTTTGACTGGTAATTTTTAGGTCCCAAACGCTTCAAAGTATCACACTTCTAAAGGAAAAAAAAAACATGTCTACTTTCAGATAATAAGGTTAATATTATTGTTTTAATAATTATCACTATGAGACATCTACAACAATTATTTAAATATTGTAAACTTAAGCTGGTTGAAATTTTAGACAAAATAGAGAAAAACCTACTAGGGTGTCTTTTACAGCTTCTTCATTTAAAAAATTAAAAATACATAAGAAATATAAACTTTTCTCAGTTCTTCAGAACTTTATATAAGTTTTCTCAATGCCATAAAAGCGAATGACATTTTGGATGGATAGATTAAAAAAATGGCCTGACTAATCAAAATTGCCCTTTTAATGATAAATTCCTTCAGCATTGAATTATATGTATATTCTATAAATCTGATGATCTGGAGACATTAAAAAAATGAAGTATCTTAATAGCAATTTCCTTTGAGAACTTATAAAACCCATCATAGTTGTCAAAAGCATGGTTTATGACATTTAGGAGAGAATGCAGATATGCCAATATTGTTCCTTTTCTTTTAGAGAATGTAGGCAAAGTACAAGGTATTGTGAAAAGAGCTAATACACATCTAGTGTTTTATTGAAAAAGCTGTGGTATGATTCAGAAAGAAGAAAGCCATGGATTATAAGATTTTAGAACATCAAAACATAGATAAGTTTTGTATTTAAAAAGTAAGCCTATCAAAATATTAGATAAAGGAGAACATTTCTCTACTCTTGAAGAAGGGAGAGAGGAGAAGTCTTCCCAAGTAGACACAAGAATTATAAAGAAAAAACTGGCAGAACTGACTCTAAAAATTAATTTCTCATTGACTTTTTCTTTTTAACTAAGCTTTTTATTTTGAGAAATTTGTAGAGTCACTTGCAGTTGTAACAAACAATACAGACAGATGTGATACACTTTTATCCACTTTCTCTTAAAGTAACATCTTGCAAAACTATAGTACAAACATATAGTACAATATAGTGCAGGATATTGATATTGCTATTGTCAAGATACATAATATTATTTCCATCACCACAAAGAAGCATCCAGGTTACCTTTTAAAACCACATCCACTTTGCATGTACCCTTCACTCCCTACTTAACCCCTTATAACCATTAATCTTTATTTCTATAATTTTGTTATTTCAAGGATGTTATAGAAATGGAATCATGTGGCATGTAATCTTTTGGGATTTAAGAAAACTCAATATAGTGTCTGGATATTCATCTAGGTGGTTGTGTATTAATTGTTTGTTTGTTTCTTTCTTTTTCTTTTTTTTTTTTTAGGCAAGGCAACCCTCGGTTTGCCTCATAGATTGCAAGGAACTTGTCAATTTACAATCCCTTATTTGTTATTTTTATTTTTTGCACCTACAGTACCTGGTCTTTCTAGGTGGTCTCCCATCCAAGTACTAACCAGGCCCGACCCTGCTTAGCTTCTGAGATGGGACGGAATTGGGCTTGTTCCGGATGGCATGGCCATAGACTTTGTTTGTACTTTTCAATTGAGTAGTATTTCATGGTGTGCATGTGCCACAGTTCATTTAACCATTCACTCCCAAAGGACTTCAGGGTGGTTATTTAAACAAATGTAGGACAATTAAAATAGAAAGAAATATGATGGGCTAAAACTATATGAAATTTGATATTGAGTTCAATTTGAAGTAAAATGATGACATAGAAGTGCTACAAATTTTAAGTTTTGAAGTATAAAAACCTTGATGAAAATATTTAGTATAAATATCAGTCAGTTCATAGTTTCCTGTAGTTATAAACTTCAAAAATATACTTAACTCTGGAAATTTTTTATCCTAATGTCTCTAGTTGTAAAAAAAAAAAAAGAAAATTATAAACTAATTAAGATTATCAATTTACACGACTATCATAGGGATATTGGAGATTCTAGTTTCTTTTAAAACTAGAGATGTAGAGAATGTTTCAGTTTTTGTTATTTTTGTGAAATCTACAAAAGAGACATAAAATTAAAGTACTGGGAGTACTTAGATTCTAAGAATTCCTTTCAGAGGTGTAGAATTCTTGGTAATCTAGGTAAGATAAAAGGTCTCTGTGAGTTAAATGATCTTTATAGGGTGTAAGAACCATACTATAATTTATTGAATGCATCAAAGTGCTGGGCCCCACATAAAGAAAGAAGTATTGCGTAAATAGAAGTTTCCTTTTTGGGTAGTGGCTTACTTTTCCTGTTTTCCAAGATGTCTTCAGCCTTTTATGTGCTTTTCATATGTAGTCTTAATTTTGTAACACAATGCTCTTGAGAATTCACAGCATATCTAGTTTCCTCATAAAAGTATTTTAGAGGATTACATTGCTTGGTTTTGTGTTACTGGCCCCAGATAATCACATATACTGTATTTGGATGAAAATTACCTTGGAAGGTTTGGGAAATTTTATGGATGATAATGTAGATATCTATTTCACCATTATATCTGCAACTAGCATTCAATTTTCTCCAAGGAAGGGGACTTAGGCACTGGATTAATCTCTAAGCCTCATTTCAGCTTTGTTCATAACAAAAAATTACCCTACTGTAAACTATCAGGAAAACTAGTTTGATTTATACTTGCCTCTATCTGTCTATTTTCTGAGACAGTTGCTCATGCACTATTGGGTAGGAATAATAAAAAAAGTGACTACATTAGCCACAGTTGGCTGGAAAATTCCCTTCTCAAATGATAGAATCTGAAATACCAATCAAATGTCTTCATGTCAAGATGTAGGTATAAAGTAAAAGTGATGATATGTGATTAATTATTGAATTGAGGAAAAGTGGTAGTAATGCAATATTTGACAGCTTGAAAACGAACATTTCTTAAACTAACAGTATATTTCACTGTACTGGATGGTGGTGCTTGAAAAGAACTTTTAGGCTGGAATCATAAGGAATTGCCATTTTTGTAGGTCAACTATTGACAATTTTATGTATTTCAATCTATACACATTGCCTAAACAGACCACACATATTGGGCAAGACATTTTTAAATAGCAAAATCCTAGGTTGCTCTTATTGTGGTAGGTGAGTAGGGATGAGGTTGGGGAGAGAAGGTGTAGCATGTTGGATCACATGACACAGACCTTCTCCCTCACCCCACACTCACCAGCGCCTCCGTGCAGATGTGTTCACAGGTGCATGGAGAAGTGAGTTTGGATCAGTCCAGAGGAAGAGGCACAGCCACTTCCAGCATGACAGGGACCTGCATGCTGCATCCTGCATGAAGCAGGATGAAAAAAATAACATGGAAAACAGAAAAAGTAATCATCGGAAGACATAGAGCTATCATAAAAGGAGCAGTGCCTTGCATCTCCTTCTGCCCTGGTGTGTGACATGTTACATTTATTTGCTGCTTTACAAAATAATTCCTGGAAATCTCTGGTCTCTTTTTCTCCACATAGACAGATCTGTGCGCTGTACGTGTTGTGTCACTCGAGTTTGTATTTATGAACCAGCATGCTCCAGTGAGGAACAAAGGCACAGTTCTCTATTTGAAACGTAGTCGGGTTTCTAGAACGAGCTCTTCTAGCCGTTGGCACAAGTGGGCCATGTAAGTGTTAAAAATCATACAGCCTCCTGGATCTACATTTCTGTTAGCTGTTCTTTGCCCAACGTATCTTTGGTGTATTGTTAAGAAGGAGGACATCACAGACTACAGAAGTCTCCTGAATATAGAGTACTGGCTACACACAATAGAGTGATAAAAGAAAAAACAGTCATTTTGTTTCTTTTACAGTGTGAAGTAATTGTCTCTGTGTATGTTCACTCTAGTTGAAGAAGGAAAACAAAGAAGCCATGAAGCCAGCCAGAGTTTAGGAATTATTCTCAAGGAGATTTCCTTGTTCCCTAGGGAGCACATATGGAGAAAAACTACTGCACATAGTAAACAAAATAAAAATTTAGTGCACATTATAAGTCCCAAAGAAATATATCACTTTGTCCTGTAGAAAGGGGTTGGGTCTATATCCGTGTCTAACTCTTGAGTGACTGTGAGGTAAAGTCTGGTGCTGGCTTGTAAGAGAAGGTTCAAATTACGACAACCAGTTGAAAATCAACACTGATGTGGAAGAGAAGCCATTCAAAACAACTGTTCCCGAGAATAATTCTGAAGCGAGACTAGGAACTGGGAATGCTAGAATCATTGTAGGCACTCGCAGTTTCTGTCTGTCAAAAAGATTAACTGATTTTAGAAGATTTCAACTTATTTTTCCTTAAAGGACCCTTTACTGCCTACTATATGTCATTCAAATTAAAATTTAAACAACCACTTAAAACATCAATTCTATACAAATTGAGACCTCATGAAGAATCCAAGACTATTTTTTGCATTTAGTACACTTTCAAAGTATGTAGATTGTGATTCAATGTTCATGCACTGTGCACATTTCACTCCCACGTATCTATCATGTATAAGAACGTAAATCCAAACATCAGGCTGCTGACACTGTGTATAAAAAGATCATACAGGAAGAAAAAAGTTACGGCAAATCTTCAAAAAAGTAGAGTCAATTTGATTCTTCCACAATTTGAATCACTTTAAAACCATATCGCATTCATTTCAGAGATGTCCTCTGCTTCTGATCTGGTTACCAGAAAATAGTTAAACTCACATGAATATTATTAGAGAATTGTGAGGTAGCTATTACATCGATTTGAATATATTATTATAATTTTAGATAAAATAAAATTGGTTGCAAATGCATTTCCTTGAGCATAGATTTCTGGCTGATTTCTTGGAGGTCACATCCTTGTGGTCAAAATAAGTGTAAATATCTATCATTCTACTGTATTTTACTAATCATTCGCCTCCCTAGGCAATGTGAACTCAGTAAAGTAGATGAAGCCAGCTTCTTCTGTACCACCTGACATGGGCTGGCCAGACAGTGTGTATGCAAATTGTAGCACATCTGCTACAGATTGAATGAAGCAGTTGTTTGCTGATCAGTTTAGCAAATTGCAGCATATTAACCACGTGGTGGGATTTCACCCTCTCACTTAATGTTTTTCTATATATAATATTTATTTAAAAATATCTTAGGGCTGGTGAAACACTATAGACTATAAGATTTCAAAATGTTTCCACTTTCTTAATGTTTTCAACTAAACTCTGTCTATCGCTCTCGACGAATAACCTCGGTTTTAATTACATAGACAAGGCTGAGTTCCGTATCACGTGCATGTCTTAATTTTCCTTCTTGCCACTTCTAAAATCCCTGTGTACATTCACTAGATCTCTGTCCGCTTCTTTTCTAGGTATAAATGCCCCTTATCCTTGCTCTGTCCAAAACTAATATGTGAAATTGTAATTCCATGTTGTCTGTCCTCCCACTTGGTCACACATCAGTGTAGTCCCTAGTCTCTTTTGCATCTTCGTTTTTGCCGTCTCTGCTTGCTCTACCTCCTCTGCCTCTGAACAGATCAAGTTTTCTAGTTCAACGTATTTTCCCTTGATCTCACCACCTTCTCAAGTTCTAAGGATCTCAGGACAGCCATGCACCTCATAATGATGTTTTGGTGAACGGCGGATCGTATATACGAGGGTGGTCCCATCAAATTATAATAGAGAAGAAAAACGCCTATCGCCTGGTGCCAGTCACGGCCTTCTTATCGTCATAGCGCAAGGCATTACTGTTTGGTGCGAGCTAGTCTGTTTATCGATAGTAATGCTATCATCTAGTAATGCCTGGGAGCACTCCCCTGGCCCCTGTGAGCTTCCCGCAGACACCGCCCCTTTCTAAGCCAATATTACAACTGGAAGCACCCTTGTGGTTCTCATTGAGTATAGGACTCCCATTAGTGATAATCCCTAAGAAACTTTGAAGAAAAAAAGGGTTTATTACTTATAGTCCCTGGAGCGAACAAGGCACGCCGGGGGACCACAGCAGAGGTCGTGAGTAGAGAGAGCACGTGCTCAGGCTCGGGGTACTGCTTTTATTGGGGTTGACGATGGGGACCTAGGGTTTGGCGGGCTCACTCTTTATTGGTGAATTCAAAACAGAAGAGCGGGAATTTGAAGCACAGGAAGAGAAAGAAAACAAGAAACTCAAATAATCTGTTCATGATACCAACCAAGATCTGTAAAGGAAGGACACTCAGTGGAGGGAGGTGGCTTGGCTGTTTGGTTTTGTCGCTGGTGATGCGTTTATTCTAGATGGCCTTCCTTGAGGTGGCTGCGTGGCGATCCCAGCCTAAGCCAGACGCTTGCATTACATAAAGAAAAGCCAGTAGTCAGGGCTTACACTCCAGTCCCTCCTGTGTTCGCGGAGATGCTAGTGTAAACAAACCTACCTGCGGCCAGTCTCGTAAAAGCATAGCACATACAGTTAGAGTGGTGAGCTGTATTCCACCTAGGTTTGGGTGCTACACTCTACGATGGTCGCACAGGGATGAACTCGCCTGCCTACGCATCCGCGTTGTCATTAAGCAGCATGTGACCGCATAGCGCAAGGGTTAAACATCTAGAATCTCGATATAGCTAGACTGCTTGGGTTCCACGTCCATCCTGCCTCATTAGCTGAGGGATGCTGGGCCCGGGCTCCCCCTCTGTGAAATGGGCATGCCGTTGATAGTGCTGTTAATCAGGTTCTGGGGGCAGGAGAGAGAGGAAGTTCTAACCTGTAAGTGTGCCAGTTTCCACGGTGTAAGTACTTCCACACCGACTGATTCCAAGCTACGAACATGGCCTCACGGAATTCTGAGTTTGGGTGAGATGTTTACCTTTGGCTCTAAGGAGCAGGTACCACGGGCTCCAGCACAACTCCTTTCACAGGGCTGTTGTGATGATTACGATCATATAAGCAACACAGAACAGGAGCTATCACATAGTAAGCGCTCAGTTAGTGCTATTAGTATTTCTTTATAAGGAGCATTAAAAAAATATATCCTTAGCCATCCATTTACTTCTTGAAGCTGGAGAACTTTTGGGGGATAGAGCATAGACTTTGTAGCCAAATAAATCTGATTTGAATTCTTACTTCTTCACTGTACGTTTGCGATAGTCTTTTTTTAAAATCTGTAAAATAGTGACAATGATGTTTACATTTTGGGGTGGAAAAATTAAATGAGGTAATGTGTACAAAATGCTTAATCCATAAAAAGTGTTCATGAAATGTTTATTTCTGTACGTTTCCACACGTCAGTGAAATTGCCTTCAGATCATGTAGTGCAAAACAAAAATGTGGAAATCTGATGGTGATTTCTCTGTTCATCTTTTTGACTTTTTACACTGTTTTTTAAATTTGATTACCCTCTCTCTGGACTTGCGCAATATCGAATCTTTTATATTCCCTGCCTTTTTGTTTTTATGGTCTCCTCTTCCTCTAAAGGTAGACATTCTCTATGCTTCTCTCTCTCTCTCTCTTTTGCTTCCTCGTCAATCCTACCCACTGCTCCTGCTTTGCTATGTGCCTCTTTTCCACACTTGGTCTCTAGTGTTGACCTTCATTTGAGCTCCATCATGTGTTTTTACACAGCACTCAAGTTCAACACGACTCCCCTAGAGAGAGTCCTCTCACCTTGGGGATGTCACTCGTCAAATCCAACAATCCTCATGACCATTTTCAAATGACATTTTTCATTAACTCGTATTTATTTCCCACAAGAATTTCCTATTTTCATCCCCCAATGTTCACACGTCACTTTCTTCAGGCCGTTGGTGACCATGGCTGTGCCTCCCGAGACAGCTCCCATAACCCCCCTCAATATCAACCTCTCATTCTCTTTCTTTCTTTGTAGCACTTTTACTTGATATTATATTTTATGTTTATTTGTCTACTTAATTACAGTCTGTCACCGATGCAAAAAGGCGAACATAATGAAGGTAAGGACTTTGTCTTGTTTAGCCCTGGAGCTCCAGTGCCTAGTTTAGCGTTGAGTACTTAGGAGGTACATAAAAAATGTGTTGATGGAAAAATAATATATACATATATTTGGTTTTGGAATATGGTTCTTTTTTCCCTCAGTGTCAAGCTCAGAGGTAACCCTATCCAGTTAATGGTATACAATCTGATTGATCATGAAAGATCTAACCTTTGCTTTCTTTTCTATTTTTTTACCCTTTGCTCCCTAGCCACACTCTATTTTTCCTCCACCTCTTTCCTCTCAGGCATTCACTCTGATGGGTTTGAGATAGTTCTTTGGATATACCTATCATTGCAAAACAGTGTTTTTATATATGCGGGTTTAAAATGTCTGTGTTACATACCATAGTATTACAGAACCCATCCTGTTTACCTTTTTTCATGGTTATATTTTTAAGAGAGCTCCGTGTTGCTTACTTGCTTACTACATGGCATTCCCTTTTAAAAATGTTTTTTAACCTTTCCACTTCTTCAGTGGTGATACGTAGGCTGACATCAAGTATCTGCTGCCAGAATTATTACTGGGACAACCCCCCCCCCCCCATATATGCTTCCTTATAGATCTGTATGAGGGTTTTCTGGGGTACATACCCAAGAGTAGGATTGCTAGGCTGGCGGTTGTAGGCATAGCACAGTTCTTCAAAGATTACCAGATTGTTTTCAAGAATGAGCACACTAGTTAGTACTTCCACTGACATTTCATGAGAATCCTGTTTTCCTATAGCACCTGTATTATCTTATGCCCCATTTATGCAACCTGATGAGTGTAATGCTTGTTTTACTTTGTATTGATTTCATAACTAAGAAAGAAATTTGAGATTTTCCTTCCGTGAATTGCCTATTTATGTTCTTTACGCAATTTTTTACTATCATGTTTTCGTTTCTCATGTTGAATAGTTCTTTGTATATTTTAGATATTAATTCCTTGCAGTTTTGAAAACTGCTAGTATTTTCTCCCCTTCCTTTGCCTATGGAATGTTGTTCATGGTTATTTTTTTGTTGAATAGAAATTATTCAAATCCATCAATATTTCAACTTATGGCTTATGTATTTGAAGTCTTGTTTATTGCATAATATTCTAATCCAAGGTCATGATGATATTTTTTAAATGCTTAGTTCTATTGATCCTTTCACATTTAGAAATTCACCTTTGTATATGGTGCGAGGTAGGTATCCAACTTTATTTTTCACATTCTTAGTAAATTGTTTTATTGCCACCTATTAAACTATCCATTATTTTTATATATCCATAATTTTATATTTATAAGAAAGTTGTAAAGATAGTACAAAGAGTTGCTGTGTGCCCCTCACCCAATGTATTTCTTTTAATGTCCTCATCACTGTAGTACATTCGTCAAAACTAAGAAACCAACAGTGGTACATTACTATTAACTGATCTCCAGTCTTTATTCACATGTCACAAATTTTGTCCACTACTGTCCAGTTCAGGTTACCATATTGCATTTAGTTGCTATGTCTCCTTAGTCTTCTCTGGTTTATGACAATTTCTCAATCTTCCTTGATTTTCACAACTTTGTTTTAAAGGATACAGTGAGGTACTTTGTAGAATGATCTTCGTTTAGTTTTGCCTGATGTTTTTCTCATGATTATACTGTGTTTATGGATGTTGGGAGGACTGTCGCAGCAGCAAATTGCCCTTCTTATCACATCGTATCAGTGGGTACATGATGTCCGCATGATATTACTGGCGATATTGACTTTAATTATTCGTGTATCAGGTTGAATTGTGTCTCTCCAAAATTCATGTCAACTTAGAACCTCAGAATGTGACTTTATTTGGAAATATGATCTTTGAAGACGTAATTAGTTAAAGATCTCAAGATGATATTATCCCGGATTTAGGGTGGTCCCTAAATCCAATGACTGGTATCTTTATGAGAAGGGAGGGGGAGATTTAGACACTGAAGTACAGGAGAGAAGGCCACGTGAACATGGAGGCAGAGATTGGAGTGAGGCTGTCATGTACCAAGAACACCTAGAGCTCCCAGAAGCAGAACAAAGCAAGTGAGGGTTCTCCCCTAGAGGCTTCTGAGGAAGGGCGGGTGGCCCTCCCACTGCCTCGATTCTGGACTTGTAGCCTCTGGCACTGTTAGAGAATAAATTCTTGTTGTATTAAGCCACTAAGTTTGTCATAATTTATTATGGCAGCTCTAAAAAAATATAATTTGGGCAAGGTAGTGTTTGTCAGATGTCTTGACTGTAAAGTTACTAGTTTTCTCTTTCCATTATTTTATGGAAACGAGTTACTAAGTCCAGCAACCACTGAAAGGGTGGAGAGTATCTACATATATTATTTGGTTGAAAGGCAAGTACAACTTTAATTTTAAAAGTTAATGCTAAAATTTTTTCCAAAGTGCTTATACCAATTTATACTTCCATTAGTAATGTATGAGAGATTTTATTAATCCATATCTGCGGCAACTCTCGATGTAGTCAGGCTTCTTCATTTTTATCAGTCATATAGTTATAAAACACAGTTGCCTCTGGTGTTGACTTGCATTTCTCTGATTTCTCGTGAAGCTGAGCTCTTTATATGTCATTGGTCACGCGTTGATGCCTATGAAAAGACATGACTGTTCATGTTTTTCTCTGAGCCTGTTTTTCTTTTCAGCTGAAAATTCAGATAATAATGCCTCTCTTATGGGATTTAATCATATACTGTATGCAAAGCATCTGGTTCAATTTCTGTCACATAGCAGATCTTTAATAGAACTGGTTACCTGACTGTCTGTCTGTCTGTCTGTCTGTCTGTCTTCCTCTGTTCCTGAGGTTACCTTCTGGTCTTCTCACATTTTTTTGGATACTTTCCTTCTCCTTCCCTCCTTTCCTCCCTCCCTCCCTTTCTCTCTCCTTTCTTCTCCTTCCTTCCTGCCTACCTTCCTTCTTTCCTTCCTTCTGCCATCCCAAACTCAGAGCCCTTCTCTTATTTTCCAGCTGGTATCTGAGGTTGTGTAACCCACACAGACCATCCAAAGCACCAAAAGGAACTTACTACCTTGTTGGACCTCTAAGAAAACTGAATGAACTATGGCTGCCCCCCGCCCACCCCCTCCCGCTTCACTGGGAAGTTCTTCTATATGGTCTTCAACATATATTGTTGACAGTTTGCTCAGCCTATGTCAGAGACTTCTGTTTTCTTTTGGAATCCGTGCCTACTCTTCAGATCCACTCTTCTCTCTCATATTGGCTATGGAATCGGTTTCCCCAAGGCCTCCCGTTTTTGTCTCATCCTGCAATAGGTTAGCAGACTCGCCCTCAAGTCTGGAGACAGGACTCTATTGTGAGCACAGGGGTCATCTAAGTTTAGGTTTGCAAACTTTGTTGTGCATGTGAATTGCCTGGGGGGTCTCGCTAAATGCAGATTCTCATTCAGTACTTCTGGGTGGGCACTGAGAATCTCCTCGTCTAAGATGATGCTTATGCTGCAGGTCTGCAAACCCCGCTTTGAGGAGCAAAGGTCTGAGTAATTTTTGAAGGTTTCTTCCAGCTCTAGATTTTAATGATCTTTGAGTAGTAAACTCGTGTTTCATTCCTGAGAACACATTGCTATCTTTTCTCTGTGTCCTCTCTGGTGTTTTAGAAATTCATTCATTTATTTAGCAAATGTTTTTTGAGTACCTACAATGTGGCTGATGTTAGTCTACCGAAAGAGACAAAACATAGAAACACTTCTGTCCTTGAGGAATTACCATCGTTTAAGTATAACTTCTAAGTAAAAACAAATGGCATTTATCTTTTATGATACCTTTCTTCTTTTCTCATTTCACAAAATTACACTTTAAATTATTTTTATAAGACAAAAACAAACAGCCCTACTCTTTCTTACTCTTGGCTCTATGTGATGGTCTCTATTTAATGCTATTTTAAATTTCATTAGGATTAAAAAAAATACTCAAACTGCTTATGATATTATCTTATTTAGAGTGAACAACTTATGTCTTTTGGTTGAAAGTTATTAATAGGATAAACTATGAAAAAAAAAGCATGCTGAAACTTTCTCAGAATAAACATTTTTTTTCTTGGTAAAGGAAAATTTGATTTTTATATCTCTACAAGTTTTCTTTCAGACTGACTTTCCCTTATTTATTATTTCGTTTTAATTTTTTACCACAGTAAGTAATTCTCAACAAACCTTAGAATTCAGGATGTCTTGCTGTGTGTTTCTCTCCATAACACATTTCAACGCAAAGCTTTTGAAGTAGAGGGAACTTCAAAATTGAACGCCAAGCTTTTGAAGTGCATCTACGCTGAGACTGATTTTTAAAACAAGAGAATGATATGCTTATTCTCCCCTGTGCTTCACACATGACAGAGAAGAAATTTGTAGTGATAAACAGTGCCTCTACCAAGGCCTAAAGAATTTAAACCGATAAGCACAGTCGCAAATAGTTTAACTTAAGATTTCGGAGGCTGAAGTAAAAAAAGTGTTTAAAAGTATAAAAGGAAGATTGGAGGCTGTCTTTATAATCGGCGAACGCTGAATTAAAACAGCTTTTATTTTCAAGCTTGGTTTGCAAGACAATAAATTACTGTGAGGTGACTACAAAAATGCACATTGAAGGTATTTAAACTAACTCATCCCATTAAGCCTAGGCTTATCTATATCTAGTCTTACTACATGTTTGTAATGCAGTCAAATGTCCTTTGAAATAGAATAAAACAATGAAAAGAGATTATCAGAAAAGTAAAATAAAAACAATATCTAATTCCCTTTAAAAAAAAAAGCAAAAATACTGATAGGATAATTGATTGTGATACAATAGTTATAATAGGTACAAATCATAGCTATGTGGCAGATTCTCATATTATCTAAATGAAGTTGTAATTTTTTAGCGCTTTCTAAACTCTAAATATTTACATTCATCGATGACATGTCAGGCTGGAAAGAATCTAAAACTCAATGTCTTTTAATTTCTAATTTATAGGCTCCAACAAGGGCTAAAAGAATTTACTACAAAGGACATACAGAAGCATAAATATTACCATGCTCAATAAACTATGATAAAAAGATATATTTGTGAAAAATGAGTATGTTATTTTCATCTGAGCATTATCTTGGAAGCCAGGCCTCTGCTGCACATGTTACACATATTATCACATTTTAAAACACACAGTTTCCTAAATTAATATTCTCCCCATTTCACAGGCTGATTGAATTTGAGTCACTTGCCCAAGGTGACATGGCTGAAGAATGAGGAGCTGAATGTGGTCTGAATGTTGGTCTCCAAAGTCTATTCACTCTGCTCTTTGTAACATTTATGAACAATTGTTATCTTTTTAAAAATTTTAATTAGTTTCAAGTATACAGTACATTGGTTAGACATCTATATAGTTTGTAAAATGATCCCCCCAATTGCTCCCTCCCTCCCCTGACCCTCCACCTAGCCAACTGCATTCCCTATGCCATGCTCCCCATCCCCGTGACCATCCATCAATTACTAATTTGTACTTCTTTAACCCTTCACCCCATTCTCCCAGCCCCCAAACCCCCCTCCCCTCTGTCCATCACCAAATTGTCCACTATATTTGTGAGTCTGTTTTTGATTAGTTTGTTCTTTTTGTTCCTTAGATTTCGCATATAAGTAAAATTATATAGTGCTTATCTTTGTCTGACTTAAATACCTTCCAGGTCCATCAACTAACCACCCTCATCTGTGAAGACAAACTGTTGCAGTAGAATTTTATAGATGAGAAGACTAGGGATCAGAGAGACTTTTTTTTTTTTCCGTGTAGAGATAAAAGTTCAGAGTGACTTGCACAAAACCAAAACTACTAAACAGGCCGCAGGGCTCAGCTGTGTTTCTGTCACCATCTCTTCAACATCGAAGCTCACGAGAGTCACCTCCTGTTTTCTGGTTTCTGAGCTCTACATTATTAAGTGCTTTATTTATTTATTTGCTCATTTGTCAACAAATATTTATTTAGTGCCGAGTATTTTATTAGGAGGTTAAAATATTTAAGGGAGTTGAAATATTTAAGATGCTTCTCCCTAATTCTTGTCTCCAGAGATTTAAAGAGAAAACGCACGTTTCAAAACACTGAAAGCTCAAGGTAGCACCTGACTCAGCTTTTATTTTTATTTTTAATTTTTATGTCAGGGGTAGGTTGCATCAAATTTCAGGGAAAATCATTGACTTGCAGTTAGCTGAGACATGACCTAGTTAATTTTGTTAGCAAACTGCCTCCTTGACTAAGGAAAAGTCAAGGCCTGAATGTGCCTGTGGCCAGAATGATCTCTGTATCCTGGAGGACGTGGCCTTTGCTGCTCTAAAGCAAGTGACCATCTCAAGTTGAAGAGCTTTCTTTATGCTTGTGGTGGTACGAAATTGATGTGGGAATGACAGGTGTAATATGAAGAGTAAAATACCTAGGAAGGAGGCAGTATTACTAGTCAACCTTTTCCAATTTTCTCTGATTTTTCAGATGTACCTTTTAAGTTTTATTTGTAAAACTAAGACACATGTGACCACAGTTAGAGCTTGAGGCCCATGTTACCTTTTGTAACACCCATGTCTTTTGCAGGTACGGTGTGATTCTGAGGGGAAACATTTAGTGTGGATGTGCATGTATTATGTATTATTAATATTAAATGAACTAAGGTACACTTGAAATGATATTTTAGAAAATAATGACATGGGAAAAGCTTATTATGTAATGAAAACTAAAAAAATCAAAAGACAATGTCATACTATAGGCTGAGACCACAAGACTAGAAAAAATGACTGGAAGGAAAAAAATAAAATATTAACTGTTATTTCTAAATGGGAATGTTTATGGTGCTTTTAATTTTTTCCTGGTCCTTTACTGTGTTTCTAACCTCTGTGGTGATCACGTATTATTACTTTAGTATTCAGAGAGACGATCCACCAGGAAAAATAGTTATTTCTTGATCTTTGGGTTCGAACAACTAGATTGACGTTATGTTTGGATCGAGTTAAAATTTGGCTCACAAATCTTATTTACCTCATTGTTTTTCTCTTCCTTTATTTCATTAATGAAGTCTGTGTATTCACATAGCATTATTTAAACGGAGATGGAGACAGATGGGACACTTTAAATAACACCCCCAAAGAGAGAAAACAGCAAAGAAGGAGAACATTTTAGTGAAATCAGAGGACTAATGGGGCAAAGACTGGGAATTCTTGCATCTATTTCAGAATATACAACGAATGAGATCCTTCAAAAATCTTTCTTTACTCTTTCCTCACTCGCCCATTTCTTTTTTGGTTTTACCTTTCTTGTTCCTTTCTTATATTCTTCCCTTCTCTTTCAAACCCGTCTCTCTCTCTCTCTCTCTCTCTCTCGCATTAGAGCTACCTACTGTGTGTACTGCAATGTATGTTTATAAGGGGCAGAACCAGGGTTTAAATTTAGGTCCCCCTGACTCCTAAACCGTACTTGCTTCTCCCTACATCATATTGCCTCCTTATCGAACTCCAAGAGAAAAAACTAGTGTTTGGTTTTTTTTCTTCTTAAAAATAAAGGGAAATGTAGATTGCAAAAAATGCTTGTGATGTTTCTATGTCATTTTGATTTGCATTCAAATAAGAAGAAAACCAAACCCAAAGTAACCACATCTTCCAGCTTTCACGTTGTCAAAGGGCATTGCAACATGTGAAATAAAGAGTCGGATGTGTCTTCAAAGTCAGAATACAAATACATACCAGAGAAGCCAAATGCACAAGCTGTTGAAAACAAAGAACTGACCATCAGCCGCAGAACATTTGTATTCATGTTTCTAAACAGCTCTCATTCATTATTCACTTAGATATAATTCTCATCTTGAGCTGAGTTTCAAGTAGGAGAAATTTCCCACTTGTTATAGTGGCCGTGTTGAATGAAAAAGCAGTTTGTTATTTGTTCAAAGATAAAGGTGCTTCAAAGCTTCCCTGTACAAACGTGGCAGAGAGATCAGCATCAGCAAATCCCACTCTCTTGACGTTTATTTCATCGGTAAATTTAAAACAAATTTGCAACTTTGCTTGTTGTGTTAATGACAATGGTGTTTTAGCAATGACGATTGTCATTTACTGTGGATCTAATCTTTTGGGAGCCTTTCTGTCAAAATTTCTGGAGAAAACAAATTGTGTTAATTATTACAAAGCTTAATTAGTACACGACTAATTGGAAATTCACGTCTAAAGCATGATTACATATGGCATCTATTGTTTTTGTTTAATGTTTTTTTTAAAAAAAATGCATGAAAGTGAAATTCACATAACAAAAAATGAACCATTTTGAAGTGAACAATTCAGTGGCATTTAGAACCGTCACAATGTTGTGCAACCATCTTTATCTGTTTCTAAAACATTTCATCACTGCTAAGACCCCTATCCAATAAGCAGTTTCTCCACATTCCTTCCTCTTCCCAGCCCCTGGCAAAACCATCATTCTGTGTTCTATCTCTGGATTTATCTCTTTCGGAAAGTTCATATAAATGGAATCATAAAATATGTGACCTTTTGTGTCTGGCTTGTTTCACTCGGCATAGTGTTTTCGAGATTCTTCCATATTATAGCACGTATCAGTACTCCATGCCTTTTTTGCCCCCCAGTTTTACCAAGGTTTACTTGACAAATAAAGTTATCATATAGTTAAAGTGTACAACATGATGATTTCATATCCATATACACTGTGAAAGGAGTTCTACAACCGAGTTAACATATCCGTCACCTCCATCATCTCATATATTTATCTTTTTTTTTTTTGGTAAGAACGCTAGCAATCTGTCTTAGCAAATTCTAAGTATTCAAAGTATTCGATACAGTTTATCAACTACAGTCGCCATGTTATCCATTAGACCACAGAACTTCCTTCTCTTAGAGCTGCAAGTTTGTACCCTTTTACCAGCTTCTCTTTCCCTCACCCCTGGCCCTTGGCAACCACCATTCTACTCTGTTTCTGTGACTTCGATTAAAACATTTTTAAAAAATTGTTTTTAGATTTCACATGTAAGTGATGTCGTGCAGTATTTATCTTCCTGGCTTATTTCACTTAGCATAATTTCTTACTTGTTCATCTATGTTGTTGCAAATGACAGGATTCCCCTATTTTTTAAGGCTGAAAAATATTCCATTGTGTATACATACCACAATTGTTTAAATTTATTTATCTGTCAGTGGACACTTAGGTGGTTGTTTCCATATCTTGGCTGTTGTGAATAATGCTGCAATGAACAGTAGGAGTGCAGATATCTCTTTGAGATAATTACTTTTGTTTCCTTTCCACCTTTGGATATATATCCAGAAGTAGGAGTGCCAGATCATGTGGTAGTTCTATTCTTAATTTCTTGAGGAAACTTAATACCGTTTCCCAAATTGACTGTGACAGTTTACATTCCCACCAACACTGCACAAGGATCCCCTTTACTCCATATACAGTATATAGATCTTTCACTAGCATTTGTTATTTCTTGTCTTTTTGATAAAAGCCATTCTAACAGGTCTGAGATGATATCTCATTGTGATTATGATTTGCATTTGTCTGATGATTAGTGATGTTGAGCATCTTTTCATGTACTTGTTGGTCATTTGTCTTCTTTGGAAAAAATGTCTGCTTAGTTCCTTTGTCCATTTTTTAATTGGATTATTCGTTGTTTTTGCTACTGAGTTGTGTGAGCTCCTCGTATATTTTAGATATTAACCCCTTATCAGATATTTGGTTTGCAAATGTTTTCTCCCTTTCCCTAGGTTGCCTTTTCATTTTTTGATGGTTTCCTTTGCCTTGCAGAAGCTTTTTAGTTTGATGCCGTCCTGCTTGTTTATTTTTGCTTTTGTTGCCTTTGTTTTTGGTGCCAAATCCAAAAAAATCATTGCCAAGACCTGTGTCAGAGAACTTAACCCCTACGTTTTCTTCTGGGAACTTTACACTTTTAGGTCTTATATTCAAGTTTTTAATCCCTTTTGAGTTGATTTTGTGTATGGTGTTACATTCTTTCACGTGTGGATATCTAGTTTTCCCAATCACTTTTCCCCCATTTATATTCCTGGTGCCTTCTTTGAAAGTTAATTGACCATATATGCAGAGTTTTATTTCTGAACTCTCTATTCTGTTCCACTGATCTATGTATCCGTTTTTATGCCAGTACCTTACCATTTTGATTATTATAGTTTGGTAACATAGTTTGAAATCAGGAAGTGTGATGACTTCATTTTGTCCTTCTTTCTCAAGATTTCTTTGACCATTTGGGATCTTTTGTAGTTCCATATAAGTTTTAGGATGGTTATTTCTATTTCTGTGAAAAATGCCATTGGAATTTTGGTAAAGATTGAATCAAATCCTTAGGCCACTTGGAATTATATGGACATTTTAACAACATTAATTCTTCTGATCCATGAGCAGGGAATATGTTACCATTTATTTGTGTCTTCTTCAATTTCTTTCATCAATGTTTTACACTGTTCAGTATATAAATCTTTCACTTCCATGGTTAAATTTATTCCTACGTATTTTATTTGTTCTGATGCTATTGGAAATGAGATTGTTATCTTAATTTCTCTTTCCCATAGTTTGCTATTAGTGTATAGAAATGCAGCTGAATTTGGTATCTTGATTTTGTATCCTGCAACTTTATTGAATTTGTTTATTTGATCTGTTTTTTTTTTTT
>NW_011888879.1:2863658-2887902 GCF_000151845.1 Pteropus vampyrus
CCTCAGCCCGCAGGTCTCCAGAGCTCAGGTTCTCGCTCTCTTCATGGAGCTCCTCCTCTCCTGCAAACTCGAACCAGCGAGGCCTCCTCCAACTCTGGGCTCTGTTTAGCCCACCGCACCCCACAGTCCCAGCCTTGAAGCCTGGAAATCACCCCAGTCCGGGCCAACCATAGGGCTTGCCTCATTTTCCTCCCATTTCTCAGTGACCACAGTCTTGTACTGCCTGCTGTCCCTGTCTGAAAACCATTTTTTCACATGTGGTTTTCTAGGTGTTTAATGCAAGAGAATAAATAAATCCAGTTGCTGTTACTCCATCATGGCGGCTTCAGAAACCCCTCTCTGAGGATGTTGAGTGCGGATTTTCTTCTTAAGCTTCATTTTTCTAGACAAGTCTACTTTTTTTTTTGTAGTTGCTCCTACCCCCTCATTTATTTTGGTCTTTGTTTTTAATAATAGTAGAGGTTTTTCTCAACTGACTGGTGACTCTAGGCTGTTCATATTTAAGGTGAAGATGATAGGAAGCTTTATAGGCGGAGTTTGTCACATGATGGGTTTCAATAGAAAGTGATCTGATTTTAAAGCTCTTTAATAATTAAAATTGATCTTTAATCAAATACTAACATACTTTGTTTAGAATTAAGAAGTGTGCTTACATCCTTGAACCTGTAGTGACTGAAGTGATGGCCAGCGAAATTCATAAGGGACAGGTGATGGCAAGAAATGGACATTCTCGTGTATGTTAAATTATAAGCCGACTATTCCTCATTTTGTACAAGCACGAAAGTACTTTGTTTTATATAAATTCTTACTTTATCTTGAAAGGGTGATTGTATTAGTCAGCTTGGGCTGCCATCACAAAATATCATAGACTGGGCAGCTTAAACATAGAAATTTATTTCTCACAGGAACTCTAGGGGTTAGGGAGTCAACACATGAATTTGGGGGGACATAATTCAGACCATAGCAATGATCAACTATTTTCTACAGCGCAAGCTCTTTTGAAGAGAGGAATCATGTTTTTTCTCTTGCTTTGTTGCATTGTCTCTCTCCTTTAATACCTTTTTTTGCTGTACAACCCCCAGTCATGCCCTGAGAATCACCTAATCAATAATTGAGTGCTGTGACCAGGTTAATTACAGGTGTAGCCTTTTTAGTTCATAGTTCATGTCGTAAGGTCCTTCAGAGTGCACTCTGTTCGCAGTGGCCCGAAAACACTGAATGACCTACCAAGTCATTACTAGATACTATGGGAGGTGAGAAAGAGAAAGGCTCTTATATATCACAGTGTTTCTGTATCTCCTGACATATCAAATTATCGTCTGGGAATAAAATGGAGAATTTATGGCCCCCTAAGAACATATTAAATGTCATTCTTAAATGGGAGAGTTTTAAGGAAGTGCCCATTAGCATTATAAAACTTTCTTCTGAATCATCTTACCTGATAACATGTGTGTGTGTGTGTAAGAATTATTACAAGATCAAATAGAAAGGTACTTCATAATTCATTTAGCAAGAATGGCGATAATTAACACTTTTCCTAATGAAATATTTTAAATTCTAACTATCCAACTACCAAATTAATCCATGGCCAACTGAGCAGCCTTGAGACTATTTCATGCAAAGGAGCATCAGGAACTGTTAGAGGACACTGTTTTGCATATCAATTGTAGCATCTCAGTTCTTAGCTGACCTTTGGCTAGTTCTGGTCCCTGAATTAAACATAAAGATAAACTCATGACTCATCTGGATTTTAAGTTTTGGATGCTACTAGGAGAAAACATTAAAGTAAACATTGCATTTTAATATGCTTATTTTTCTGAAGCGGGTGAATCGAACATTTCAGATTTTAGAACCCATAATTCATTTCTCTGTTTTTCAAACAGGAACATGAGCAGAGGAAAAAACCTATCTTTATTGTTTTAGCTCTCTGTGTTATCTGGCTTTGTGTTCAGTGAGATCATTTTGAAAAGGTTAAGTGACTTGGAAATTTACGAGATGTTCTTAGTTTCGTGTCCTATTCGGTTCTTCTCCCAAGAGAGGATGTCAAAGGCATTGCCCATCAGTATTTCTGGCCCGTGGAACTATTTGCGTAAAGCTGTACTGAAGAGAAGGAAAGAGAGTGATGAAGGTAATATGTACTTAGAGCTATGGTGGACACAGAAAAAATATGACGTGATTCTATACCTATGGTGTTTTTAATAAGATACTGTAAATCAGAGTGACATAAAAATTAGAGAGCAAAGAAGATAGTATAGAGTTAAGAACTCAATCATGTGATAAAATTGTAAATGCTAAAAAAATTCAAAGAAAGGAGACATTAGTGTGAGTTTAGAGGAGTTGAGTTTATTATTGAAGGGAAAGTAGACTTTGTTCAGAAGATGAGGAAGGCGTGCGTGCTCTCTAGATGGGGCAGCAGCCAGCAAAGATGAGGAAGTGACAAAGGGATATTTTTGCCCAAAAGGAACATACTGGAGGCGGGTCTGAATGGAGAAGATTGATTCATCCTATGAGAATAAAGTTGCAGAAGAAACTTTAACTTTCTCATGATGATAGAACTATTAACCATCTGGAAATAATTTTTTTTCTACCATGCTAATTTTGGAAAATAAATCTGAGGTGCGGGCTCTAAACAAATAACGCAGCAGTTCTGGTGGGCTCCTTCCTAGCTTGGGCCCTCACTGGCGTGCTCTTGGGAGAGCTTTTTCAATTTGTTGAGCTTCTGCTGGCCCCAATGCCTGTCTTCTCTCTAATTATCTTGCTTTACTTTCTCCTATTTTCAACATCCACCTTTCACATGTATCGAGCTGATTTCTGCCTTGGTCCATAGACTTCTACCTTCATACCTTTTACCTGGGTTAAGCTTTTAATTAACGAAAGATATGTCCTCCCTATTTATAACATCTTCATGATGGCTTGAGGCCTTTGCAGGTTATGGGGTCCTCTTCGATGGCCCTCTTCTCTAGACTCTTATTACATTTTGAATCTGCAGCGTGCCCCATGCAGTCCTTACTCTCTTATGTATATTTTGGGTGTTTGTTTGTGAGTCTCACACTTGGTTACAATTTTTTTTGATACCAGCGACCATGATATAATAGTGAACCCAGAGGAGACACTCAGAGTGCACATGTCAGTTAAGTCAATGGACTGATATTTCTCAATTTTTGGTATATTTTTAGTTATTTATATTGACATTCTTAAGGATTGTTTACTGAAGTATGGTTTTAGAAGTTGGTGGGAAGGGAAGAAGTTGCCATATCCACCAGAGTTTTTATTTATTTATTTCTTTTTTGAGATCTTTCATAGCAAAAACTGAAATACTGGAAATAAGCCTAGTGAAACATAAAATAAAATCTATTTATAGTGTGTTTCTTATAAAGTTTTCCCATATGATAGTATCATAATTTTAGGTGAATAGACACACAGCTGTGTTTTTCTCCCTAAGAAATTTTTTATTTTTATTAGTAAATCCCCTGAAAATTATCTTAACAGAGTTTATTATATTTTAATGTTTATCCTTTATATAGTGAGCTTTGAGGGTTATCACATATTAAAAGTAATTGCTATCACATTGCCTAAAATTATATTATTCCTATAAATACCTATGCTTAGTTATTTATATTAAAAAACCAAATTTTTGCCACTAAAATTTTCATCATTCTGTAGATAATCGTGATCAATTCAGAAAATTGTTCACATCTGAGTTGCTAAAATAGATTTACGTGAATTTTTATTAATGAATGTAGACATATCACACCCCAGTAAATATGGAACTTCTCATTTGGAATTTTGGTAGGATAATACATATTTTTCTTTCAATGTGTATTTTCTAAAGACTATAAGATTTTTTTAAAAAGCAGCTAAATTAAAATAGTTTTGCTCTTTTACGTGGTTTACTGAATTCTTCTTAAGAAGCTTACTAGAACAACTGTGGCTTTAATGACAGAGCAAATTAATTTATTTTCCTTCATATAACATTTTACTCTTCAAATTCTGCTTATATTGGTATATTATTGCTAACAAACTGCAGCTGGCAAAGATAAACCTCTTCTTTTGTTGTAATACTTCAGTTTTAGGGGAAAAAAACCCAACTCTTTCACATAGTTTTTTACACTGTATGTTATCAGGCTTACATGGCACAGTAAACTATTATATTTTGAGAAGGTGGCTGCTGTGTATATTACTTTAAAAATTAAGTTTTGAATAATTAATGCATACATGTGACACATAATTCAAGTGATTCAAAAGAGATGGAAGGCAAAGCAAACTTTCTACTTACTTTTGACTATCAGTGACCCAATTTTATTTCCGAGTAAACTGCAATCGGTTTATTATTTATCCTTCCAAAGAGAGTCTATGCTTACAGATATTTAAATATATACATATTTTATTTTTCACTCAAATCATGTACTGTACAGTTTTCCATCTTTTTTATATTAAACAATGTATTTTGGGGATTGTTCAGTTTCAGAACCTATAGATTTGTACTTTCTCGGGGCTGTTTATTAATCTATTATATTATGTACCAAGCTGTTTTTAACCAGTCCCTTACCGATAGATTATCTTTAGTCTCTTTCTTAAACAATGTTTTGCTCATACTCAACAAATAGCTTTGTATCTACAATGTTGAGTTCATTCTGGAACATTTCTAAAGGTCACTTTTGTAGACAGAGTTGTTAGAGCAAAGGGACCGCGCCTTTTAAAATTTGGTAGACATTGACAAACTGCCAGCATAAAAGTTACACTAGTTTTGCACCAGTGAAGAGAATAAGGACCTGTTTATCTCTACCCTTACCCAGAAAGTAGCAGACATTTTGATTTTTGGAATTCTGATTTAGTAAGGTAATAAATAAGATAATAGATGATATAGTTTGATTTAGAATTTCTTTCATTATGAGTAGAGTTCAATATATTTTAAAGATTTGAGCCATTTCTGTTATATTATGACTTATCCTTAGTGTGTATTCTCTGTCCATTTTTTAAAAAAGCTTTTATTTTATTTTTAAATAAATAATTTTTTTAAATGGTGCATTGGTTAATGAAATCCAATAAGTTTCAGCTGGCATATATATATGTATTTACACTGTGTGTTCACCTCCTATAGTTAGATTTCTTTCTGTCACCACATATTTGACCTCCCTTACCCCGTCTACCTCTCCCATTCCCCGCCACCCCCGGTTCCATTTCTTTTTTCTATTGATCTGTCGGCCTTAGTAGAAATTACATTATATATTAATAGCTAATGACATGATGCCACAATATGTTTTCCTGTTTGTTTTTGCCATGAAGAAGTTGATTATTTCCACTGTTTGAATATGTTAATTTTTTCTATTTTGTTCCCTGGATTTTGTGTCATACTTATAAAGGCCCATTGTACCGTAAAATTAAAGAAAAAAATTTTTTTTCTTTGTGTTTGCTAATGGTTTATCATTTCTTTTTCTTTTCTGTCTTTTTAACAGTGTTTTAAAATTTTGTTCTATCTGATATTTACTTGGATATAAAGAATAAAATAGGAATGAAGTAAGTTTTCCTGTTGATACAGTATTCCTTATTGAATAATAAATTTATCCCGCAATTCATCTTTATCTTATGGAATGGAATGACATTTTAATCATATTCTAAAAACCTCAATGTATTTGCCCCTATTTCTGGGTTCTTTCTCCTGACCCATTAATTAGCGTGTCTTGTCTATTTAATATCATCACACTGTTTTAATTAACGTAACTTTAAAATAGATTGCAATATCTGATTGGTCTAGTCATCATTTCTCTTGATTTTTTTTCAATATTTTCCAAAAGAAACTCCTTTTTTATTTTAATTGCAATGACAAGTCATATATATTTACTTAGAGAAAATGGGCATCTTTGCAACATTGAATTTTCCTTTCTAATAATAGTATATGTTTTCCCATTTATTAAGGCCTAAAGTTGTATCTTTCAGTCATGTTTAAAATATGTCTTCATATAGAGTTTTCACATTTGGATTAAGTTTATTTCTAGTTTATCTTTTTTATACTATTTTGAATATGTTTGTCTTCTAGTATGTCTTCTAATTGGTTTTGACTATTTTTTGAATTAATTTCGACTCAGTCATCTTTATGAATTCTCATATTTTTTGCAGTATAGTAGTTTTCTAGAGGATCCTCTTGGATTTTCCAGGTTTATAAGCACCTAATTTTCAAAAACAAAAAATAAAACAAAAGCATAAATATTACCTCCTCCTTTTTAACGTTCACACCTCTATTTCTTTCTCTTGTTTAATTGCATTGGTTAGTAGGTTGAGGGCAATGCTAAATAGTTACGCTGATTGTTAACAGCCAAGTCTTGTCCTTGATTTAATGGAAATTATTGCTTTTTAACTCTTCTAGAAAACAATTAGTTTCCTCTATGTTTTCGTATTTATTTGCACATAATAGAGAAATCTGTGTTGATTTGTGGTTTTATTCTGCATTTTGATTACTTTCTCTTATCTTTATTAATTTACTATTTATATGCAAAGAGCCACCTACTAAAACTGAAAGTTCAAGTTTACTGGAGATAGGCAGCTGCTGGGTTTGGCTTTCATATTCATGATTTTATTTTTGGCATCTGGAGATTTGTCTTACTCTCTTACAACCTCAGCAACACATTTAAAAGTGTTTAAACGATTTTATCTAGCATTTCCAGGTGATTTATGCCCAGTGGCTTTCAGTCTTTTATATGCTGTTAATGGAAATTCTATATATCTTTTAAAGGTTACCAATATTAGCGTTTTAGGAAGTGCTTTTCTTTAGCTACTCTCAGCCCTTTCTTACTATATTTCTCTCTTCCATCCTTCTTCCTCTTTATTATTTTCATTTTGTAAATGTTGGCTTTTTTTTTTTTTTGTACATACAATTTGCTTGCTGAATTTATTGGATTTGAAACATAATTAGAGAAGCACAGAAAGCACAATGCTTCATTGGTTGCGGATTGTGAATGAATCGAAATTGTATTTTGAAAGAATTCAGAAGAAGTTGTCAGTGACAACACCTGGTTCTAAGATGCCAGCGTCCGATGAATGTGGATGCAGAATCTCAGCTGCTTGGAATGAAACTCTGTCTAGCAATCAGAACTTTCACAAAGTCTGAAAAATCCGTGATCTCCCCCACCGGCGTTTTTCAGTGAGATTGCATCCTTTGATCATGGTTGCAGTGTTGTAGAGGATACAGGAGCCTTGGCTAGGTGACCTCATCCCTCCTACATAGTTGGGACACAGACAAGAGCTACAAAATGCTAGCCCTACCCTAAGTTGTCATTGGATGGCATTGTAATAAACAGCTTTAATTTACTGAGTCTATCCTTACAAGCTCAGCAAGACATTTAGGTCCAAATATAATTGGGACTCATTGTTCATAAAACCGGCCTACATACTCCGTTGCTCGTTTTGGGGGGTGGAGGGCTACTGGGAAATATTTCTGAAGATAAGTGAGGATGCAGAGTAAAGTTAAAGCATTTCTTTTGTAGGCGTTTAAATGCTGAGATCAGTTTTTATTTCTTCTGCCGTCTTATCTATTAAATAGAAAAGTGCACACAAAAATCTGGTGTACAATAGTGCCTGTATGATTTCAAAAGTGATGCTTTCCAGTTTTTCATAGGGCACAGTTGAATCTTGAGTCAGTGGTGGGTTGGGGCAGTGTTGTGGGAGGGGTGGGATATGCTGAGAAATCACCGATGTAGCATGATCGATGAGAGTTTGTATCCCATGTAAATGGGATGGAAGAGAGAAGAGGCTACGAACCTTCATGAAAACTATCCAGGGCGTAGTGCTTAGCATAACATACTAAAAAGGCACTGTGATGCTTTATAGCCTAAATTCTTATAGAATATGTGTTTTTACTTTACTAACAGTCATTCGTTGTGTGTCTACTATATGCAGGGCATTTTATAATGCATTAGTTCTGAGCCATAAGAGTTTTTAGAGGAAGAAAAATGATACACCCCCACTGTTATAGATTACAAAAAGGGATTTGGGGAGCTTAATAATTGCCCATTTGCTGCTCTTAGAAAATATTTTAACAACTTGACATTTAGTCACTACCAGTGCCTGTGTACTGCATCTAGCCCATTGGATATAGTGGGGCCAGGAATAAGAACGTGCTCGCTGGTCACACATTTTGGCTTGGTTTAAGAAAGTCTTCTATAGTCTGTTCCAAATGCAACATAGTGCCTGACATGTAGTTGTTGCTCAGTAAATATTTGTTGATGAATAGGTACATGTCTTTCTACTTTTATCTCTCTATTCCAGGAACATAGATGAGTTCATTGTTCTTCCGATGTGAACTGCGTCCTCTCAGCTGAGGAAGCCTGTCTTTGACGTTTAGCTTAACATGCCTCAGCCCCCATCTCGCCTTCTTTGGGAAATCCAGTGTTCTCCTACAGTCTTTATAAATACCTGCAGGCTCTTATCCATACTGTCAATATTGATATGCCTCCTCTTGGTACTACAGTATTTTTAATTTATGTTATTATTTACTACCATGTGCTATAATTTAATTTCTCATTAAAAAAAATCACTCAACTAAATGGTACAATCTTTGAGGGAATGCACAGTCTCTATAATACCTTGACTCACTAAGTGTGCCCTGTTCATATTCATGATTATTTGACTAATGTTGGTCTCACCCTTTGGCCTCTGTGCTCTATGATGGCAAGACTCTTGTCCATTTTTTGCTGAATATTGAATCCGTAGGGCAGAACACAAGAGATAATCTCCATAACAAGTTCTCAGATTATTAATATTAATATTCATTCTGCATTTTAAGGTATTAGAAAATGCACTGATTTTTTTTTGAAATGGACAGACTTTGGTTCTGCCCCTTGATAGCAATAGGACCTTATACAAGTTACTTAACCTTTCTGAACTCAGTTTGCTCCTTTGTAGATGAAATAATAATAGTGCTACCCACACATGGCGGTTGTAATAATTTAGCATTTAGGATGAGCTTAATACATGGTTTGCTTGAAATGGAGACGGCATACAAATTAGCTGTTACTGAGAATTATTTGATGATCCGGAAAGTTCACTACATAACTGAAAGGGTCCTAGGTCACATCCTAGGAGGACTCTGAAGTTCCATCCATACAACCTTCTGCCTTGCTGTTCTCTACCCCAGCATTGCCCAATGGGTAGACCAAAAAAGATTGACATTTAGGATTTTTATAGATGTTCTGTGTGAAAGGAGTTTTGTAGTAAAGAAAAAATTTGTGAGAGCTAAATTAAAAACAGTTAAGTTTTCTTTAAGTGGTACTTCTCATACCTTTTAATATGCCACAAGTGTGGTATAACTTGCAGCATTTTCCACTCTTATTTGACCGCTAAATCCTTTTCTCTTTGCTTGTATTCTGTAGGATTGACTAGCAAGTGCTTTTCAGGCTATGCTTGAAAAAAATCTAGAATGGTTAGTTTCTAGTCTTGTGCCAAAATGCTATAATAGTAACCTCTTCCAGTGAACAAAAATGCTTATCTTTAGAATATAGAAGAAGGGGTTAGAATAAATTTATAGATAAGTGTGACAGATGTTCCTAAAATTTGTGCTTTGTGAGAACAATAGTTACTAAAATAATAAGCAACTAACCAACATGATGCTTAGATAATAAAACAAATAAAAGCCAAATTTTAAATATTTGCCTTAATCTTCTCACAACCCTCAAGGCTCAAACCAGCACCTCCCACTAAGTGTGGAAGTTTTAATTGGTATGCTGGAGAGAAACTGAAAGCTTGTTTTCATTCTGAATGCATGCCTCTTAGAAATTTAAGCACAGTAGGAGAAGAACCCTTCAGGTGGAACTAGATATAAATAAATCAGATTGTAACATCCTTCATTGCACAGCCAAGAGATTTTATTTTTGACTCTTTATAGGGGTCGGAAAAAAACAAAACTCCTGTTTACTAGGAATTATATGTTGCAAGTTGAAGCCTGGTTTCAAAGTTTTGAGATTCTTTTATGAATATAAGAAATTGCTTCTATTTCCACATTGTGTCATGGCTGTGAATATCTGTTGATAGCATTAAATAACACTTTGTAGATACTATTTTAAAGAAACGTCTTTTATTACTGCAGTTTACTTTTTAATGATTTCCAAGAGCTGATATTGAAAAGTTGAGCTGTTCTCAAAATGTTTTACTTGGATTCCCCATGTGATAATCTGAGATACTGGGAACAGTAAACCTAATAATATTACCCCCCCCTTTTTTTTTGTATTTTTCATTTATTTTCTTTACTTAAACCACAAAATTCTTGACTTTGCAATGGACTTTCCCCTCCTAAGGCAGAAACCATTAAATATTCTCTTTTATGAAACAGGCTTTGAAAGGCAAGAGCTGAGAATCTCTTGTGACATTGTCCACACACATTTTTCAATTATATTTGTACCTTAGAAAGGCAATATTTTATCTCATAAGGTCTATAGATGTTTTTCTCAATTTCCACATTTTCTTATGAAGTAGGCAAAACAAAGAAAAATTATGTCTCGAGACCTAATTTTTCTATCATAAAAATATTTATTGAAGGCTTATTATATGTCAGACTTTAAATAATAACCTCATCATCACAACAATCCCTTTTTACAGATGAAAAAACGGAAGAGCCAGGATGTCACCCTGGCAACAGCTCTCAGAGCCTGGTTCTTATTTGTCTCCTTCTAATACCTGTGCCAGGTGCTCCTGCAAAGTTTAAGGGAACTAAAGGGGAGCATAAGCTATACCTTCCACTCCTTCCTCTCACTTTCTCTTCAACCCTTTCCTTAACCTTCAACCTCTGCCTGTAAAGTCCCGTTATTACTCTTGCAAATAAATACCTGAGTTGAGGGTAAAATGCAGCATTGAGGATGGGCAGAGAAGTGATGCCTGCCTGTATTCATCATGTTTGGAGCCCAGCTCAGCCAGCACATAAATGCCTGGTTAGCGATGTAACACAAATTAGCATCCGGCCCTGCCTCCCAAGGGAACTTTGCCAATGTAAAAGAAATATAATAATAAAATGAAAGAAAGTAAAATATGCACCATTGAGAAATTGAGTGAATACACAGAGTTGGTAATAGGATGTAACATGAGGATATTTCCTCCAGTTTCGGCCAGTAATGATGGGAATGGAAGAGGGCTGTGGCTGGGGCCATTAGCTTGGCCCCCGAGCCTCTTGAGAGTTGCAAGGGAAGTGGGGTGTCAGTCATGGCCATTTACTTGCCTGTGAGAGAGGCCCCAAAAGCCCGTTAACCTAGAGGGGCTGGGTCTGGTGCTAGGATGACAGTGAACCTGGAGGTAGCTCTGTTATCATAATTGTAACCTTTTTGTACCCTGTAGGCCGATTGTTTTGGGGAGATTTGGGTCACACAGCCAGACGTTTATAAATCTCTTCATGAGAAATTTAAGATAAGAGGTTCTATACTTTCAATTTGCCAGTGCTGTTTACCGAGCCCTTTGCTCTAACAATTTTCCTTTACTTAGAATAAGAGAATCTACCATGCTTCTGGTCATTTTCATACTCTTCTTTCTATTTTCAACATATATCATATTTTCATTTTCTCATGTCTTATACTCCATGCTGGTAGTCTTTAAAAATCCTATGAAAGATTCACAATATTTGATATGAAGTGGGTCAGAGTCTGCATCTATACATATAAACCAGAATGAGGACTCAAAATATTTAAAAAGTTCTGGTTTCTGAACAACGAATTTCTTCTTAGCTAAAATTCTCTAGTATTGTATTGTCTCTTGAAACTCTTGACCAGGAGAGTGAATATTCTCTTTCTACCAGGAAATTAATTAACTGCCATAATTTTTGGAAACACGTTTGGTAGAATCCCTGATGGGCATGTGAAAACACAATTTCCTTTCACTCTTGAGCAAAACTTTGCCTGGCTACAGTACATCAGGTGACTATTACATGGATTATTATAAACTTTATTTTTTAATCTGTCCATATCTACACAAAGACATATAAGTTATTCTGATTGTTGTTCACATTTGCTAATAAATAAAGGAAATATGTATATTTTAAACATATGTTCATGTTTTCAGGTTTAAATAAGAGAGAGAGTTAGTTATGCAAATAAATCTTGGTTAACTGAACTGCACTTGGGTGAATAGTTATGAATAATTTGTATTTTTTTGTTTTACTAATCGAGTACATCTCCCCAATTCAAATATGGTTATGTCTCTGACTTTCTCAGTTTTAAATTCTATGGCAGAGATGAGTTTTTTCAAACATCACTCTTGTAGTCATTATAAAAACGTCAGTATGAATCCTCACTCCTCAACAAATACTGATTTCTTCCATCAGGTTGGTATCCTGCCTATTTCATAGTCCTGTTGTGCTCAGCCTACCCTGAGGTTTAAAAAATATATTTACATAATCTGGAAGGATTTTCCCCAGGCCTATTTTGCCCACATCCTGTGAGGCCTTGTTCAAGATACCTACATACTTTGATAACTTCCTTCTTTGAATCCTTCCAAGTTTGTCCTCCTTACCCAATCAAAATCTTAATATGTTCGGATTCTCTAAATGTCTGTACCATGAACTTTTACACAAGTAATAATGGATATTAGTTTTGTTCATGACTCATTTCATTATACATTATCTTATTTCTTTGATTATATTATAAGCTCTAGAGAGCAAGCTCCGTAACTCAGTTTATTTTGTATGCTTTCACACCTGGAGGAGGGCTAGCATCTGTGAAAGGTGGTTAATCATTTCTTAGCCATTGGTTTGGTTGCCATTTCATATTTTCCAAGAATAGCTTTTAATTAATCTGTGGGCAGGTTAATTCATAGACTAATTTTAGGTAATTTATTAAGCTTAGGAAGTTAAAAATGTCATTAGCAAGACATTTCTCTCAGTTAAATATTAAAGACCACATTTTAAAGGAGTCTTATTTCAAATATTGTTTATTCAGTTACTCACTGAGTGCTTCCTATGTGTAAGACATTTTCCTTATGTGTCCAGACTGAGAGACTGTAAATTTTTAACTTATGTTCTAAATTTAGCCTAGGGGGTTGGTTAAGCCATAACATGTATAGCCATTAGTACATAAAAAATGTTGAAATTTTCTAAACATTTTTCATTATAAGTTTTTAAAAATTATAAAGTAATACATGCTTAGAAAACTTAGAAAACATGGAAAATCAGAACAAAACAAAACACGACAAAACAAGAATCCCCCATAATCTCACTGGTTTTCTCATCACCAATATCATGGAGTATTTTGGTCCTTACAGGACTTTTTCTGCATCAGAAATGAATCTAGAACTTTTGAGAGGCCCAAATTTTTACATTTTGGGGGGACCTTCTTTAAGAAGAAAAAATACAAAATTATAATTATAAAATTTAGTTCAAAAGGATATTTATGTATAGAATGGTAAAGGAAATCATGAAAATTGCAAATTTTAAAAAGTCGAAAACTACCATAAATCCAGAAAAATAAAAAAATTATTGTTTTTAGTATTTTAATGTTTGACACTCCTCTCTTCTGCATTTCGGGTTGAACACTCACTGGTTGCTTCTTTGTAAGACAATGATTTTGTAATACCATTTTCTGTAGAGAAGCTAGAAAGATAATTTAGTCTCTCTTACAATAGTTGATCAAAATTCATTTATTATTTTTGATAATTTAGAAGTCTTTTTTCTTTTTTAAGCTTCACACTCTTTATTGATATTGCCTCATCTGTAACTTCGTCTGTTGCAGACTGGAGGATGGTTGGGTGTTTCTGGCCAGGAGGCAAGCCCGGCTCTCACAAAGCCTGTCCAGTTTGGAGGATATGGAGGTATCCATGCGATTGGGGTCAAAAGTGGTCTTCTGAGATGGAAACTAGGCAGTGACCCATTCAGATCTTTCTCCTTGGGACAAAGATAGGATCTGAATATTGTAGAAGATTCTCCAAGATGTGTTCTTGCTAGGCTTGGCAGATATAGAGGTAGGTCTGGCAGTCTGCATGTCCTTGAACCCCCAGGTGGCCAGTAGGGTGGAGAGGGTGACCTTCCAGTCTGGGGCAGTGGCTGAAGCATCTCCTTTCTTCTTGAAAGAGGACATGCCTGACCTTAGAATGGCTGGCGAAGTGTGGTAGCTTTGTAGTCAATACACCCCTCTTCTTGATACATATTAAAATAAAATAGTACTTGAGTGATCTGATTTTTTTTTCACTTAGCAATATATTGTGACTTTTTTCCATGCTAATAAATATTTTCCATCACAGAACAAAATGTACCGTCATTTTCTTAGCTATCTTTTATTGCTAGACATTTTGGTTTATCCTAATTTTTTAAAATTGTAAACGATGTTGCATCAAAATTATTATGTACATGCCTGATGCATCTTTGAGAGTAATTTTTCCTTGGGATAAACTTTTAGAAGTGATGATTTTGGGTAAAAGGGTATACATATATAGTTTAAGGCTTGATACATTGTCAAGCTATTCTATAGAAATATCGTCACATGTTAGTTCATGAAAGGAGATAATAGTTTATGAGAGGAAAGGACTTTGCATTTCTTGAATGAGCAGCACTATAAATTAAGACCATTAGCACCCCAGAGAGAGCCATGAAAGAAATACAGACTGTTTTGAGAGAGACATACAGAGGCATGCCTGCCTGACACATTTGTCAGAATAAGGCCACATGGCAGCAGACTGTGTGAACAACTCTCCAAAAGCTTTTTACTGACATCAAAAGCCTGTGAGCTGTCATTAAATTTTGCTGCTTAGGCAGTATGTATGATGTATGATCTGATACAGAAAGAAATTTAAGACTGAGTCTTGAAGGTTTGGGTGTCTTTTGGGAAGCTGAGAGCAGTTGGTGCAATACGAGTTCAGGCCTCCTTCATATTCAGTGTGTGCAATCAGTGTTGATGTCCTTTGGTTTTGAAAAATGGTAAGAGCTAATATTTTCTAGTTAGGTAGGACTGCATCACTGTGGTTTTATGCCAGTAAATTTGATGGTATGATTATTTTCTATCCTATTGTATTTACTATAAAATATAAAGAAGCAAGGACATATAGCATAATAAACACTATAGAATACTATTAGTGAAAGATAAAGATTAGGAAAAATAAAGATTATGAAAAGTAAAGAACAAAAGAGCTGTTACATATTACTAAGAAATTAAACCAGTTAATCTTTAATAATGACTAGAATTTCTATGTGATGCACAGAAAAGATTTAATTTATACAAAATGTAATGATCGTGGTTATTTAAAATCTCATATAGAGCCCACAATTTAAAATTCATTCAAGTCTTAGTGTCTAGGGAAGATACTTTAGTGTGATGTGTTATAAATAAGTCAAAGAAATTTAATCAAAAATTCCATTTTACATTCCAGGAAAATAAGAGATGATTTCTTTTAATAACTGGCTCCTATGTCTTTTTTAGAACATGCAAAATGAAAAACTACAAACATAAGGTACTAGCCTAGGGTAGATACTATAACATTGACCTGGAAAAAAGAAAAAGAACATTGAAATGTCACGTGGCACTGGCTATATTTGGGGCCTTCCAGACTTGAGCATACAAAGGACATAATTATAACCAGACACACATGTCTCTGGCCAATTCCCTGGACAAGGCACACACGTCCACTTCCAACTGTAACGTGGTCGTATTTGCTTTCTTGGCACCCAAGTCACGTGAAGAGCCCTAGCTATAATAGATTCTTGGAAGTACAAAAACTGGCTGGGTTTTTGTCCACGAGTGCTTCTTTTTCAGCCTCTCTAGAACAAGAAGCCATACTTGAAGATAGTATGTGTTGGTTTCGAGTTAACGTATTAGCCAGTCAGGCACAGGTGACTTACCTTCTTTTCACAGAACAGGTATCATCTCATGGGTTGGAGGTTGATGTGTAATGTGCTGAATCCATCCACCAATCTACTTCAATCATATTTTTGGGGTACTTACCAGGTGCTTCAAGATCTACATAGAAAAATATATAAACTACTCTGATTATAAAATAAGAAGAAAAGTGCACAAATAACTATAATGCAGAAATCTATGACTGATCTAATAGAAGAAACAGGATATACTCTGAAAAATTCAAAAGGAGAGATTACACATTTCGTGGGAGAGATTTTTAAGACATCATGTTGGACCTGGCATTTGAGATGTGCCTTAACAGATAGCTAGAATTTTGACAGGTGAAGATGGAATGTTGTCAGTGAAGAGAACAGAATGAGCAGAAGTTCAGTACCATAAATCATGGCATGTGTTTGGAAAACAGGAAGTCACAAAGTTCTATAGAAACACAGAGAAGTAGTGAGCATAATGCCAGAAAACTGATCCATGGTGAGAGGATATCACTTAATTTAGTAGGTGAATGGTAGAGGTGGTGGTAGAGGTGAGGAATGATGGGAGATGCTTATTGAGATTTTGAGCAGTGAAATGTCATGATCAGAATCTAGACTTAGAATACTCTGTTTTGAATGTCTTGGATTGCTTAGAATAGAGAGAGGCCGAAGATGGGAGACAAGAATGGAGGCTATAAACCTTAATCTGGTAGACTCAGCAGAAGGTGGGTGGCAGTGTATGTATATTCATTCAGGATCCTAATTGTGAGCAGTAGAAACATCTCATTAACCTAGGCTAAAAGGCAGTGTGCGAGAAGGATTGATGAAAATGGCTGGAGAAACAAGCATAGAAAACAGGATGGAAGGGAGCTGGAATCATTGCCCAGATGAGCCCACATGCGTGGCCTGGTCAGAGTCCTGCTCCCAGCTCTTGTTGGTGGACACACCATTGGTCTATCGATGATCTTGCCGTTGTGTATACTTTCTAACGTGTTTCTACACCTGTGTATCACTTCTTTAAGTTTCACAGGCCCAGGTAAGAGAATCTGACTGGCTGAGTTTTTTGTCCCTGGGCGCCGGGGCTGGAAGAGAGAGGTGCCTCTACTTTGGCTTTCAGAATGGGAGGTGGGGTACTGCTCCTCCCCAATTCTACACATTCTGAAGAAGAGGGTTTAGTTGCTGGGAGGCCAGAAAAAGAAAAAGTCAGTGTTCACTGGATCCTACCTCTCTGGCTGCTTGAGAGACACATCCTTTCCCTCCACTTACACTGAAAAAGAAAAATAAGTGATATTACTCACACAACCAAAAAGCCATTCACGCCCTCCTTAGTGGAAAGCGATCCAAAGTTTTGTCATATTTCGCATGTTTCAGTATCTCTGAGAAATCCTCCTTTTTTCTTCCAGGTGTCTTTTCATATACCATCCTGATATTCTGCCATCACTGAACTAACTTTGTAAGTTGACCATCGCCAATAAAACTTGTATACAATAATGGGACAAAGAGAAGAAAAGAGAGGGAAAAGTTTGTGCAACGCTTGAGAGGCTGTGGTTAGAATTTATGACTTGTCTTTTCCTCAACCCTTTTGATGATCCCTTGCCTCAGGTATTTGGGGGTCAGGATGATCCTAATCTTTTCTGTTTTTTAACTTCTGTATTCACAGTGCCTGGCACAGAGTAGGTTAATGAATTACCGTTTTCCCAGGACGTGCCTACACAAGGAGGATTCCTCAGATGATGCTCTGGCTTCTAGCCATATTCTTTTCCTGTCCCCCAGGAAGTAGCTCCCTGTCAATTCTTTATGCTGGTCAGAAATAATCATTAGTAGCATAACCTAATGTCCCTTATCTTTACCCTTTGTCAGGACATGCGTGAAATCGTCCGCTTTCAATTTGGTGGAACCATTTGTTCTGTTCCACAGATTTGCTTCATTTCAGAGCGTTTACTGCATCTCGCGCTGTAGCACTCCAGCTTTGCAAACGCTGGGTCCTTTTGGTCACTGGAACTAAGTCTCTGATAGACATTGTTATAGTGTCTTCTGCATGTAGATGTGGAATATGATAAAACCAGTGAATCCCACGGGCACCAGCTATGACCTTACTCCTTTTACTATAAAGTGGGTTTATTGCTCAGAAGGGATGTGGTTTGGTATACTCTTACTCTGAAGGCTGAAAAGAGCTGGCAGAGCAGCAGGAGTAGGCAGGCTGAGAGGGATAAGAAACCTGTTCCAGCAACTTCCTTGTGTCTCTGGGACTTCTAGGGGCCCAGTTCCCTGTATATCTTTTGCACTCGAAGATGGATATGCCAGAATTTATGCCACCCAGGTCATATACACAGCTCAGATCCATGGTCACCTGTATCCTATTATAAGTCGTTACTCTGAACCTGGGTTTAATAGCAAAGCATGAGCATCTAAAGAAGGCCTCTCATTAGAACCTAAGGGGCTTTTTCTCTGATTCTTCTCGAAGAGTTTGTTACAGTCTCTACCCAACATCCTGATCTATCAGAGCCATTGAGTTCCCCCGACATCTTTGGGTCCTAAGGTTGATAACAGAACTCCTAGCTCTACTGTCTACCAAGCCAGAGACCATTATCTTGCTGTTGGCCTCACTCAAGGCCAGTGGCCGTCAGGTCACTTGGTAAAAGTATCAGAACATCTCTCCATATGTGACTTATTCTGCCTTCCATATTTGAAGAAATACACAGTGTGCTATGCCTCTTGTGGGTCGGGTGAGAAGCCTGTCTTTTCCTGTAGAAGGGATGTCTAACACACCTAAAGCCACTGAATCCTGACTTGTCTTCTTGCCTGAGTCGTCAGGCTTCCTTACTCCAATAGGATCTGTCCCCTGCTCCTTAGCACCTGTATCTCTTTCTAAGGCATTGAGAGTACCTGCTATTTCCTATTCTCCAGGTCCTGCCAGCCTGAGGTGATGTCATCAAAGTAGTAACCCAGCATGATGGTGAGGTGGCAGTGTTCTGTAGACTCGGGGATGGCACAGGGCAGAGAACTGATCTCACCCTGGGGCAAGAAAGTTAAGGCGAACTACCCTCTTGCCAAGTGACAGAAAGTGACTTCTGGCATTATCTCTATATCAGGGTATAATAGAAGTACTTGCCAGATTAAGAGATGCATTCTAAGTGCCAGGCCTGTATGTCTTTGCTCCTGTGAGGAGATAACTTCCAAAACAAGTCCTCTTTTTTGCCATGTGATTCAGCTTCTCAGAATCCACTTCTGTTTACAAGGCCTGTGTATCTTCTGCACTGGCCAAACCCAAAAGAGTTAAATGAGGATGTATCGGGTTACCACTCCTGTGTCTTTCAAATCTTTGATGATGATGTTAATCACTACAATAGAAATTAGCTCTTGATTCTTTAAGTTTGGATTTACTGTTTTGGTGAGGAGGAGGAGAAACAGATTCCTACTTCTTTTCTTCCATCCTATCCCTATTGCTGTGGGCTAGTGAGCCAGTTAGGGAGCCTTCCAGTTTGTGAAGATATCTATTTCAGCTCTTGGCTCAGAAACCAGGGGAAAAAAACCCTCAAAAGGTGTTAGAAGACTTACTCAGATTACCATGTCTGGACTCTAGTTACCGGGTCTGAACTCCATATGTTGTTTGATTGTCACGTCAGACTTCTGTTTATTAGGTTTAGAACATTTTTCATTAATAAAAAAATCAAGTACCACCTCAGTGAGTCTTTTGCAGCTCCAGGATCCTTCAAATCCAGCTGAAGTCAGAAATCCCATTTCAGTATAGCATCTTGCAAGTGGACTCCCTAACTTATGCAGATCAGTGACTGAAGAGCTTTTCATAGATGTTGGCACTGTCCTCAAATGACTCAGTGAAGGGAGTGCCTCCTGGATCACTTTGGGGCACATAGTCTGAGAGTGAGTGGGCTTGGGTCACATGATAAATGCATTTCAGCCGTCCTGCCTTCCAGGGTCTTCAGAGTCCATTCACTACGTCACACTGAGGAATTCCTGGCATTTCAGCTTTGCTTAGTGTGGTCCAGAACTGAATCAAGACTTCTGTGAACCAGCTGAGCACACTGTTAGAACCACTCCCAGCTATTGAGCAAGGAAGTCAAACCCAGAGTCTCTGCTAAGTGTGCTTGTGTTGATAAATTTAGCCCCAGTATAAAGCTACGTTCTCTTCTTCTTTGGCTGAATACCTCAACATACATTCTTGTACATATTCCGTAGAGTTTGGCCAACATAAGCCGCTAATGTTCTGAGTTGCTTTTGGCATATAATTCTTTATTTTGGGGTTTGATTTTTTTTTTTGTCAGCCCCTTGGGGCATGCTTGGATCTGGCTGTAGTTATAGGACTGGTGACAACATCGTGTGTGTGCGCGCTCACGTGTGTGCACTCACATGCACGTGCATATGTGTGTGTCTGCCTGTACCCATGCGTGTGTTGGCAGTGGAGTGTGAGGAGAATTAGCTTTATCTTTATAGGTAGCTCTCTAAGGCAGAGAAGATACCTTAAAATTTTATTCCACATAGGAATATACAAACAATTTGAATTTGCAGAGAGATACGTAAACTGTAAAGACATAAAATGACCATTCAGAAAACGTTGCCAAACTGTTGAAGTCTAATTTTCCAAAGGATTAATGATCGCAATTTCTCTTTTCCAGACTAAGGTAGATTTCCCGAGATCAAAGCGGTTAGATTTGGCTGGGTTGGAATTGTTCTCTTACTTTCTAAATCGAAATCAAGACCCAAGGAATTCCACTGAGACCTTGCCTTGAATCTTACAGTCCTTGCAATCAAAGATACCCCTTTGCTCTCTATAACCTTAGTTTTTTTCTGCTTTTTTTTTTTTCCTTGGATCTGATCTTCTTCCCTGAATAGATCAGATGAACTTGTTTATCATAGATAATAACAGATTAGACTTAAACAAGAACTTGATTCTTTTATATCCTCTTGGGTTTATAAGCATATAACGGCAAATTTGAATCAGTAAGGAATTTAATGGATTTGTTTAAAAGCAGAAACAGAAGCCCTTATATACCTTTTATAATACAAAATTAATCAAGTGAATTTTAAGAGCATGCAATAAATCTGACATTCCTTCAGTAACAAATATAACAAATAATTAAAACATTCAGACATGAATTGCATCCTATCCAAATTTTACCAAAAAGAGTTTCTTTTGCCCAAATATAATCTGTACTCACTGGCCTGGGGATCTGTGGAAATTTGCAGCAGAGCCAAGTTCTTTTGATGCCTGTTGAGATTCTCATGATGCCAAGTCACTTCTCACACCCCTGACCTTGGTCTGATACTGCTTGGGAGAATGTTATTTACTTAAGAAAGAACAAAGTAGGCACCAGAGTTTAAATTTTTATATAGTATTTCTTTGTTTTTGTAAAGACGTTATTAAAACAAGTATAAAACATAGTTAAAGGAAATAAAACTCTAATTTCACCTCTAATTTTAACTCCCTGACAGAGCAGCCATTTTCATTCTCTCTTGTTTTCCCTTCATTTCTGAATCAGTCAGTTTATACTTAGGGCTCTTGGGCAGCTCATCTTTCTCAGGCACTGAGTAAGCTTCCCAGCTGTTTGAGTCCAATCCATTTCATGTGTCAATACCCATAGCACAGTTCCTTTCTAGACTTCTAGACTTTTGTACCCATCTTTCCCCCGTCTGTCACTCTGAGCCCTTTGGTCCCATTGAAAGGCTTTCCTGGACACCACAGCCGTAGCTGACCATTGCTCTAAACCATTCGGAGGTTTTAGCAGTGGGTATGACCCCTTTGACTTGATCCTTGCTTTGAGGCTGGGTTTCGATTAGCTTTGGGACTCAAAGCATTTCTAAAATTTACATTTTACTGTTAGGGGCTGAGAAGCAACTCTCTGCAACTCTCTGAATTCATAGACTCTATTACCTTTCTTGCTTGCAAACTGGGCCAATTAGCTTCTGAGCTCATCTCTCTCGTAAACCTTACCAAATGCAACAACAGCGTGAGTACACAGTATTACGAGTTGGTTTTCTTGCTACTTCCCTTAGAGCTACAGGTTCACTAGGTGTGCGATATGCTTCTCAAGGAACCACTGGTTACAGCTTTTTACAAGTTTTTGCCACTGTATAACAGTGATCGCCACCTTTCCAACCTCCATTAACACTTATTTTGCATTCTACCAATTGACCACTAAGCCAATACCATATAGTTTAGGTTTTTATTATGGTAGCACTCTGCTAGTAGGTACCAATTTTTATATCTGTTTGAACAGGCTCAGTTCTGGTGCAGTAACAAATAATTCTAACATCTCAGTGACTTAACATGAGGGAAGTTTGTTTTTTGTTCATGATATCCGAAGAGGGTAGGCTCATCATAGTAACTCAGGGCCTCAGACTAATGGTGAAGCTACCTGATCACATCCTTCAATGGCTGCTGAGGTGGGAGAAAATGGGTTGTGTAGGATCATGTGATGAAATGACACACAGCCATTCTGCACATGTTTCACTGGTTGTGATAAATCACGTGTTCATGCCTGACTTCAAAGTGCAACCCTACTGCTCTGGGTTCAACTATAACTCCTCCGCCAAGGGCGTTCAAGTTCTAATCCCCGGTACCTGTAAATGTGACTTTATTTGGAAATAAGAGGATCTTGGCAAAGACAATCAAAGTTAAAATGAGGTCATTAAAGTGAGCCCTAATCCAGTGTGACTGGTGTCCTCATTAAAAGGAAAAATTTGGACAGAGACGAACGTGCATAGAGGAAAGACAATGTGAAAACATAGGGAGAACATTACCTACAAGCCCAGGTATGTCTGAGGTTAGCAGAAGCTGGGCGAGAGGCCTGGAACAGACTCTCTGACACAGCCCTCAGGAGAAACCAACCTTGCTGACACACCGGTTTTGGACTTCTAGCTTCTGGAACTGTGGGACAGTACATTTCTGCTGTCTTAAGCCATTCAATTTGTGGTACGGTAGCTCACAAATACACCAATTATGTATCCAAAAGGATGAGAAAGCTGGAATATTTGTGAATAGTGTTAACGGCCATCACAATGTCTTTATATATGTAAAATATGCATAATATACATTTTGCTAGTTTTACTCCAATTTTGTAGAAAAATTTGCGTTCTGTTTTCTTCACTTAACATTATTGAACACATCTTTGTGTTTTTATACGACATCATGTTTTCATTATTAAATTGAAGCATTATACTTTATAATATAGTATGAAGTCTTTAATTTTCAATTTTCATGCTGTTCACAAGTACCATGAATTGTAAAATTGAAAATTTAAAAAGGCTTTAAAATTCTCAGTTAACACCAGTTTCCTATAAATCAGTAAGTATGAGGTACCAAGAGTATAAACACATTATACAGTGTTGTAATAAATGTACCTAATGTTAAGTCTTAGAAAGCCAGAGATTATTGCCAGAATATATGATTGAGTTTATTATCATATCAATAACATGTATCTATCTTTTCTGTTACTAGGCTTTCTCAGAGCTGAAATATATATGTGCTATATAATAAAAATTCTCTCTCTAAATATTCCAAGGAAAATTTTAATTTTTTCCCTTAATTCAGAGATAATATAAAGCAAGTCCTGGTTTTCTAGGGAATAGTCAATAAAAAAAAAACAACGAATTAAATTTGTTCTTATTCTCAATACCTGGTATTGCTTAAGAAGAAAATCCTTTGATCTTCGACTCCTACTCAGATACATAATCCTTGTAAGGGATGTTGTATTACATGCTGGAACACTTTCTTCTTTCTCACTCCAGCATTAAATTATGTATGACTCCCTGGTGCATATAAATATTTCCTTCTAGTTGGAATCTCACTTGCAGATAGTAGAAAGTCATAAATATAAGTAAAAAAAAAAAGAAAGTGACAGGCTCAGGGTACTCAAGGTATATTAATGGCACACATATATGAAAAATGCATGAGATTTTTTCTTAGAGTGATGACACCATTTTTATTTCTGATCTATAGCTAACCCTGAGAAAAGTGAACAAAATGACAATAAAACGAAATATTTTCTTCAGGTTACGTTTCATGGTTTCAGGGTTGAATTAAATAAATTCTTATTTACTGCCTTGAAATTTGGGTAGCATGCTGAGACTGTATCAGTACCAAGCCCAATTTAATGAACTAAAAAAACAAAAACAAACCAATATTAGTATAGTATGTGGAAAATAAGGTTCTCAACTCTTGCTCTTGTAATGTGTATATAATTATTATTATTATATTTCACAAAGCTACTATGTTTACTATATTTCCTGTAAGATATGGAAAAGTTAGGGTTTTGATTATTTGAGGATGTCTTAGGAACTGCCATGTAAAATCAGTTTCAAAATTTGAGGCTTTCGTCAGCGTCAACCAACATCTTTGTCACCACTACCATCACGACACAGTTGTTATTTACTGAGCAATTACTACATGCTGGGCACTGTACCAAATACTTTACATAGAAAGTCATGATATTTGTATGCAGA
>NW_011888879.1:2890447-2900422 GCF_000151845.1 Pteropus vampyrus
TTTTCTCCTAGTCTTTCTGCTATACTAGGCTTAGATCTGCATGGCTCCTTTTTAAAGAATTCTTGGTTGATTGATTTTCGGTATTGGGGATATGGGGGCGAAACTACCTACATTACCAGTTTCATGGATTAACCAACAGGTGGCACCAGGTCCCAGTGCAAACTTTTCTCCCTAAAGCTTTAGCACAGACCACTGACCTTCCCTGAAGCTTTATCAGTTAAATTAGGCAGATTAAAGTAGGGCTCATAACCCTGCCTCCTGAGATAGTCAAGGTCTGCTTATTTACACACTTTAAATCAATAAGCAGGGAATATAAAGCAGGCAGGAGGAAATGGAAGGGATGAGGGCTTGGGAACTTACTGACTTTAGAATGTCCACTGTACCGTTGAGAGCTGAGTACTTTGGACAAGCAACCGAATTCCTCTCAGCCCCAGCTCCTCACCCCTCAAGTGAAGTAACCGGCACTTACCTTTCACAATGGTTTTAGTGAAGATTAGTCATAATGTATATACAGTGGCTGACACGCACTAGCTCTTCAGCAAATAATAGTTATATTTATCCATATCTAAAAGAGAGGTAAGGAAACCATGAATACACCTTCATGTAACTCCCGTTTGTTTTCAGAAAGACATATCCAATAGTAGTCTGGTGTCTACTATTTTTTTCTTTTTAACAAATCTACTTCTATTTATTTACTTTCAATAAGTTTGACTCTGTGAGGGGTACAGCATTAAATGGATTCTGTGTCTAGCAGGAAGACTGCTTCGGAATTTGGCGCGAACCAGGCCCGTTTCTGTGAGCACGTGTCACCTTTCCCAGATTGCCCTGGTTTTGTTCCGGTTGCCACCAGGAGTCACTGCGATGTTCTTTGCCTTGTACTCATAAGCACATCTCTTGTTTGGATAAAACTCAGTTTCCTCTAGAGCATAAACACCTTTGATTTTAAGAAGAGCCATGGGTTCCCTCTGGTTCCAGAGACCTCGCTTATAGCAGCAAAAATGGCCTTGGACCTTAGCCTTCCAGACACGTTTGTCAGTTTAGAAGTCCTGTTCCCAGCAGCCCTCCTCAGGCTCCAAGATGGCGAAGGAGCAGTGGCCTATTATTCTTGCAAATGAACTATTTGGAAGAAGATTCTTTTGTGAAGAGTGGACAAACCAATAACCGCCTACGCTCCCCTCTCTTTTTTCTGTTAATATCAGGGTTTCTGCTAACTTATGGTTTAGACTCATGTCTTCTGTTAGCCTCTGAATAACTTCTTTTTACCACTTTTCTCTGTGTCTCCTTCTGTCCAACAACCATCTATGGTTGAGCAGAGGATTTGGTCGTGTTGACCCTCTTAAGGTTGAGCAGAGGATTTGGTCGTGTTGTCCACTCGCCATGGAGTACGGCATGCTGCCGGGTCACCCAATGCGATTCTGGTGAACTGTTTTGTTTGCCATAGATCAGATGTCTTTCCTTAGTTCATTTAATTCTGTCCAAGGTATTAGGGCTATGTGGTTCAGAGCACGGAGACCTGTATGTGCTCTGAAAACACTAGATTATGGTATTTCTAATTGCTACATGAAAGAAACCTTCATAAGTGGGTTATGGTCCTGGCAGCCATTCTGAGTATTCTCGGCAGAGGCAGTATCACTGTAACCACATTTCATGGTGCTCTCTCAATGGGCTGCCTGGATAACTCCTATGAACAAGACATAAGAAATTCATGTTTTGTCTGAGATTCCCTATGGGAACCATGTGCATGTGTATTAGTTTTCTATTTTTGCTGTAACAAATTTAGTGGCTTAAAGCAGCGCAAACTGATTATTTCACAGTTCTCTACATCAGAAGTTCTGTACGGGTGTCACTGGACCAACATCTGGTTGGCAACATGACCATATTCCTTTCTGGAAGATATAGGGGAGATTCTGCTTCCAGCATCGTTTAGGGTGTCAGAATTCAGTTCTTCGCAATTGTAAAATTGAGGACCCCTTTTCTAGCTGTCTGTCAGCTCAAGGCTCAGCTTCCAGAGGCCACTTACTTTCTTTGGCTGGTGGCCCCTTCCTCTATCTTCATAGCCAGTAACAGCAGGTCAAATATCTCTCAAGCTCCAAATTACTCCTGCTTTTTTTTTTTTTTGTCTTCTCATTTTCCCAACAAGTCCTTCTGCCTCCCTCTTCCATCTCTAAGGATTCATGTGATTAGATTGGGGCTACCAGAATAATTTAGGATACTGCCCTCCCCCCCCACACACATCTCAAAGTCTGTATTGTTAATCATATCCGTAAAGTTCCTTTCACCATGTAAAGTAGCATATTCACAGATTTTAGGGATTGGGAACATGGACATGTTTGAGGGGCCATTATTCCACCTACCAAATCATTTTTTGACCTGTACTTGGCTTGGCTACGACAAATATACATCCTTCAGACTCTGTCTCAGTTTTCATGTTCCCCTGCAGCTTTCCTCAGATATTCTTGGCGATCCTGGTCCTTTCTTCCTTTGACTTCCTGTAGCACTTACTGGTTCTACCACGTTTTGTCACATGATCTTATATTACTCTTGATGGCTCCTGACGATCTGTGTATGTATTTTGTATTTCTGTCATTTCCTCAGTGAAATTGAATTCCTGAGGCAATTCATGCATCTTTTGTATTCCTCACAGCCTTCACTCAGTGCAGAGTACACACACAAGCTATTCAATAAATATTTAAAATATTACATAGTCAGCTACAGACCGTGTTCAGATTTCATCCATGTCCTTTTCCTGTTCCAGGACCCTCTCCAGCACCTCACTTGCACTAAGTCTATCTCTTTAGTACCCTCCCATCTGTGACAGTTCCACATTATTTCTATATCTTTAATGACCTTGACGCTTTTGATGAGTAACAGTCAATTATGATGAGTAGCAGTCAGTTATTTTGCAGAATCTCTCTCAATTTGGGTTTGTCTGATATTCTGTCATGATTATATTGAGGTCATGCATTTTTGATAAAAATAGTACAGGTGACATTGTGTTTTTCTCAGTACAGCATATCAGGGGGTAGATATGTTTTATTACTGGTGATGTTAATTTTGATCACTTGGTTAAGGTGGTATCTGCTGGGTTTCTACTGGAAAGTTATTTTTGGATTTGAAGTTAATAAACACAGTGGGGGGGATACTTTGAGAATATAATAATATTTTCTTTTTTCCTCAAACTTTTGTCCACTAATAATAGCATCCGTCAGTGGATCTTATCTGTAACAGATATTACTGTGGTGTTGACCTAATGGTGACTTTCTAATTTTGTCTTTAATTTTACATTTATTAATTGGAATTCCTCTGTAAAGAAGAGATGTCTCATATCTCCAACTTATTTATTTATTCAGATATTTATATCCTTAGGGAGTCATAGATGTTTATTTTATTCTATGGCTTTATAATTCAATGCTGTCATTTTTTTCCCCTAAATTGTGCCATCTTTGGCCACTGAAAGTTCCTTGCAGTTGGCTTTTGTGTCCCTTTGACACGCCTCATTCCTTTTTGTGTCCTTCCTTATTTTCTAGCATCACAGGATGTTCTAGGCTTATCTTATCTTTTCTTTGCACCAGTCCTGGTATCAGTCACTTCTCCAAGGAGAATGGTGTTTAGATAACAAATATCTGGGTGCTACTGGGTGGCCACTGTTGCTGCAGCCTCACTGTTCTCTCGCAGTGGGTGGTATACATACCAACCCTCGCACATGTGCATTTATATTTGTTTCCATAGCCATCTATCTGTAGATATATGTCTTTCATGAGCTAGTCATAGTTTTTGTAGTTTATATGTTCCTGTTCTTTTTTCTGTTCTCCTATTGGTTTGTTGGTGTCATTGATTTTTTCCTGAGGTCATTGTAAAGAGAATAATCCCTTCGCCTATGATATGAATTTCAAATATGTTTTGCCTTGATTTTTCATTTGTTTTTAGATTTTGCTTATGGTGAAATTTTGCCATGCAGAATTTAAAATTTGTTTATTATTAACTTTATCAATAGTTTCCTTCATCATCTTGAAACACTTGTGAATATTTAAAACTAGGAATAGAAACAAAAGAAATGTTTTTTTTTCCTTCCTGCCAGAACAGAAAGGAGGAGGCAGTATCACTGTTTCTCTGAAACTTTACCTTAAATAATTCTTATGTAGGACGATATCAGAGTGGATTTGAAGTGCTGTATACCCAGTTTTCACAGAAGAAGAATTTTCTGGTTTGTCTCAATTTACAGAGACCTACTAGAATTTTCTATATTCCTTCAAAACTAGAGTTTTCTATATTCCTAATAAAAGGCCTCGAACCGACTGAGCTACCTGGCCACTTTTAAGAGCCTCTTAAAGACTCTGCATCCTCCTCGACTGCTCGGGAAAACACTATTTATCCTTCAAAACTCAGTTCCAATCTCACATCTTCTCTGGGTGCTTCATATATCTTTTAGGACCAGTTTTTCTGAAAAAAATAAAGAAAGCAAAACTAATGATGCACAACAGTCACTTGACGATGCTATGCATGAGAAAATGGGCAGGTTTTGGTATAACTATTCCATTTGTGACAACAGCTATATTCTTCTTTGCCCAAGTTCATAGACAAGGGTAATTCAGAGAAAAAGAGAATATAGTGCATTTAGCTTTTATTTCTTGACAAACTTCAATGAAATCGAAAAGGATATTCTCTAGAACATGTTTTAACATTTCTAACACTTTTCCAAGTGTTGCTTGTAACACTTTTTCAAAAGTTCTAGTACGATAATGCTACTAGATTAGGGAGGGTAAGAACTGTCTTCTTAGAAATAAACTTTATTCCTAAATGCTACAAAACCAGAGCTTGTCACTTCCTCTTTTCTTACTAGCATAAGTTAAAAAAATCTGGCAAGGCTATTCAATTAATTGGATGTGTGCTCTCTTGTATGCCTCAAGTAATCTCTTTCATGTTGACAGCATGGTTTATTGTTAGGAACAAAGTATGGCCTTAAAAATAAGTGAGCTGGTGTGCTCATTATTGTCAATAAGAGTGGATTAACATCAGCTAACTAAAGCTGAAATTGTAATCTTGGTTAGAAATGTCTCCAAATGTAAATGTAATGTACGTCTACAACCACCTCTCAACAAAATGTAGCAAAATAAAAAAGGAAAAATATAAACATTTTGCATTGGAGCTTATTAAGTAGGTAATTGTGGTACATTATCTTTTAAAATGTTTAAAGCCACACATTGAACAGTATTTACTATTTTTTAGAAACCCTCAAACTCTTCTGAGTATCACATGCATTCCCTAATGAAGGCGAAGGAGATCCCCGACTTAGAGATCAGAAAAGAGTCAATCAAAACTGCCAATTTATTATATTTTCCTTTAAAATTATTTGGCTCCCATGTAAGATTTTGTTTTCTGTTCCTTTGTAGCATTTGGAAAATTACTGTTAAATGACATAGACTTATGAAATTGTGACTAAGCGTCCAAGTGCTTAAGCAGATTTAATGCTTCAAAAAGAAAAATCTTGGTCCCAGAAACACTATCCCAGTGTTTCTTTTACACAGAAGAAAACATAGTCACCTAACTTTTAAAAAAAATTTGCTGCGAAAACTTTCAAAATTTGAAATTCAGTTCTAATTTACATGAGGCAACTTGTTGATGGACTTTTGGATTGTTTCCAGATTTTTGCTGTAATAAATAAGTTTGCTGTGAACATTGTTGTTCGTATCTTTTTGTGGATATATGTTTTCAGTTCTTTTGGATAAATGTGTAGAATGTAATTGCTGGCCATGGGGAAGATATTTGTTTATAGAAACTGCCAAACAGTTCACCAAAGTGGTGTATCATGTTGCATCCTCAGCAGCAGTCTATGAGAATTCCAGTTGCTCCACATTATCACCAACATTTGGTATTGTCAGTTTTTGGTATTAACTGTTCTAATGAATATGAAATGACATCTCATTTTGATTTTATTTTGAATTGTCCTTTCAATAATAATGAGCTGCTTTTTTATATCCTATTGGTCACTTGTATATCTTTCTTTGTGAAGTGTTTGTTCTGATATTTTTTTCATTAAAACAATCAGGTTATCAGTTTTTTTTTTTTTAAACTGTTGACTTGTAGGAGTTTTTTATAAATCCTGGATGGCAGATTTTTAAAAATAGATGGTTGTTAAGCAAATATTTTTTCCCTAGTCTCTGTTTTGCCTATTTTATAAGTGGTAGTTTTTAATGAGCAGAAATTTTTAATTTTGATGTATCTAATTTATCAATTTTTTTTATTTTCTATGGTTAGGGCTTTGGGGACCTTAGAGCCTTATTGCTCTAGTTTTCAAGTTTAGGTCTGTGATCCACTTCAAATTAAGTTTTGCATATGGAGTGAGGTAGCAGTTGAGGTTTATTTATATGGATTCTAAATTTTTTTGCTACCATTTGTACAAAATATTTTCTTTCCCTCATTGAATTTCCTTGCCATTTTTTGGGAAAACCAACTGACCATATAAGTGTGGCTCTATTTCTGGAATCTGTATTTGTTCCATTGATCTATTTGTTTATTTTTGTAGCAAGATAGCACACTATCTTGATTGATGTTACTTTATGATATGTTTTGAAATCAGGCAATACACATCTTCAAGTTTGTTCTTTTCCAAAAGAAGAAAACTACTTCAAAGTTTTTGCATTTTTATATACATTTTAGAATCAGCTTGTCAGTTCCTTCAGAAGAGCCTGCTGGGATTTGGGGATCGTATTGAAGAGATCAGTTTGGGAATAATGGACATCTTAACTGTATTGAGTTCTTCAATCTATGAACACAATATATCTTTCTGTTTATTTAAGTCTTGAATTTCTCTCAAGAACTTTTGTAGGTTTTAGTATAGAGCTCTGGTACATCTTTGCTAGAATTATTCCTAGGTATTTGGTGTTTTGTGTTGTTATTGTAAATGGTATTGTTTTAAGATTGTACTTTACAATTATTTGTCTTTAGTATGTAGAAATACAATTGATTTTTGCATTTTGCCCAGTTGTTCTCCAATCTTACCAAATTCACTTGTAAGTTTTAATAGGATTTGTTTTTGTAGATTCTGTAGGGATTTCTGGATACACAATCATACCATCTGCAAATAATCAGTTTTATTTCTTCCTTTCAGAACTACGTGCCTTGTTTTTTCTTTTTCTTGCCTTATTAGTCTGTTGCTTCTAGTACAATATTACTAGTGTAATAAAAAGTATTTTGGAGGTTGTAATGAATATGTAGACATCTGATTCTGTTTTGATAACTTCTAAATTTACATCTCCTGCTCAGACTTTCCTCTAGTTCCCTCTCGTATACCCAACTGCCTACTCAATGTTCTCACATGTATCTAAGTGGCATCTCAAGGTTAGCATGTCCCAAACTGATTCCCCAACGTGCTTATCTTCTCATTGTCTTCCCCTTTTAATAGATGGCAAGTCCATTCTTCTAATTTGTCTGGCAAAGCACCTTGGAGCCATCACTGATTCTTCCATCATACTCATGTCCCACATATGATCCACAGTAAGTCTCCTCCGCCATATCTACAAAATATATCCCGAAACTGACCCAGTGTAATCACCTCTACTATGACCATTATGGTCCAAGTCATTATGCAGTGGTTCTCTAACTGGTCTATCTGCTTCCATCCTGTTCTTTTTAGAATAATCTAAATAACTTAAAGATCTTGCGAAAATACAGGTCAGATTTTACCACGCCTCTGCTCCACTCGCCTGTTCCAAAGTCTTCAATAGCTTTGTTTCTGTCAGACTCACAGTAAAAGCCAGAGACTTAATGACGGCCCATGACATTTCCATGATCTGCCTGCCCACCCCCTCTCTGAGCTCATTTCCTTCTTCTCTTCCCGCCTTTCATTCCACTCCTACCGCACTGGCCTCCTCACGGCTCTCGAAACATGCAGGGCTGCTGTCAGGGCCTTTGCACGTGCTCTTCCTCTTGCCTGGAACAGTTTCTCCAGGCAGCATCACATATTACTTCCTCGCCTCCTTCAGTCTTTAATCAATATTACCTTCTCATTGAGGGGTTTCCTAGCTAATGTAACATTGCAATCTCTCCCCGGGATTCTTTGTTCTACTTCACTGATTTTTTTTTTTTTTTTAGCTCTTAACTTCACTCAAAAATTATGTTAGTTTCCTTGGGCTGTGGTAACAAAGAACAACAGACCAAATATCTCAGAACAACAGACATTTATTCTCCTAGAGTTCTGGAGGCTAGAAGTCCAAAATCAAGGTGTTGACAGTGTTGATTCCTTCTGGAGTCTCTGAGAGAGAACCTGTTCATGACTCTCGCCTAACTTCTGGTGGTTACTGGCAATCCTTGGTGTTCCTTGACTTGTAGCTGCATTATTCCAATCTCTGCATATGTCATCAGTGCTGTTCTCCCTGTGTTTCTCTGTGTCGAAATTTTCCTCTTCTTAGAAGAACATCAGTCATGTTGGTCTTAGGGCCCACCCTAATCCGTATGATCTCATCTTACCTTGATCACATCTATAAAGACTATATTTTAAAATAAGGTCATAGTCACAGGTCCCTGGTAATATGAATTTTTAGGGGACACTATTTAACTCAGTATGCTAATATATTTATCTTGTTTATTGTCTATTTCCCTCACTAAAATGTGAGTTCATGGAAACTTTGCTCATCACTCCAACCATTGTGCATAGAATAGTCTAAGACACACAATAGAATTTAGTCATGTTTGTGAAATAAATAATCCCTTTGGTTGGTCAGGCTAGATTTCATTTTGGCTACAGATCCTCAGACATATTGCAGCTGGTGATTTCAGTGTTATAAAGGGAGGTCATTTTTCTAGGAAGTACAGCCTACAGGCTAGGAATTCAACCGTAATACTTTATTCTTTATTTTTTTCCCCTGGATTTACTCACAGGCCTTGGACTAGCCTCCAGTCACCTCTAAAACTATAAAATTGGAAATAGTACCTGTTGTAAAAGACTCTGAGATATGGAATAAAATTATCACATCCACGCAAGGACCATTCTTTTAGGTCTGTTCTACTGTCACCCTATGAGAGAGGACACTAAAGAAACTTTTGATGTACTTCTGCCTTCTCTAAATTCCCTGGATAATAGAAAATCAAATAAGACAGTCCAAGAAAAATATTTCCAAACAAAGCAAATAAAATCTCCCAACATACTTTTGACTTCAAAGCAAAGCCCTGCTCACATTTAATCCTAGTGTGTAAACTCTTGGGTACAGATGAGTCAACAGCAGCTAAATTAATAGATAAAACATTAAACTTTGTATCTCAATATGAGCCTTCATATCCCATTCAAAGAATGCAACTTTAGGCCATAGACATTTTTCTCAATTAACGAACTTACATTTGATTAGCAAAGGTTGGCACCGATGATTTTTAAAAATTAAATGATTGCTTTTTTACTTAAAAAAAAAAACCTCTCAATTTTATTACTTGGTTTTATTATTAGACTGGATGAAAAAGAACATTTTGGTACTGATGTCAGTCATTCTATAGCGAGTTATTTAGTTGCTGAAGTTGTAGGTTATTCACCTGAGTGACATTTCTTGCCAGGCTTTCATATTTATTTTTAGTACAATCATAATTGGAGTGGGATGGTACTCTGCCAATGGGGGTTCCTCCTAGAGATTAAGCTTCTTTTCCCTTTGGTGAAAGACTGTTATGGGATAACCTGTATGCCCCTTTCCTATTCTCCCCAGTTCATATGTTCAAGTTCTAACCCTCTGTACCTCAGAATGTGACCTTATGGGAATAGTGTTGTCGTGATATAGTTAGTTAAGATGGGTTCATTAAGGTAAGCCCTAAATCCAGTATGACATGTGTCCTCGTGAAATGGGGAGACTTGGACACAGAGACACACACATAGGGAACACCACATAAAGGCAGAGGTTGGGGTAATGCTTTTACCAGCCAAGAAATGCCAATGATTGCCAGCAAACTGGCCGAAGCTTGAAGAGATTCATAGAATAGATTCTCCCTTAGAGTTCT
>NW_011888879.1:2900472-2918928 GCF_000151845.1 Pteropus vampyrus
TCTACTTCACTGATTTTTTTTTTTTTTTTAGCTCTTAACTTCACTCAAAAATTATGTTAGTTTCCTTGGGCTGTGGTAACAAAGAACAACAGACCAAATATCTCAGAACAACAGACATTTATTCTCCTAGAGTTCTGGAGGCTAGAAGTCCAAAATCAAGGTGTTGACAGTGTTGATTCCCTCTGGAGTCTCTGAGAGAGAACCTGTTCATGACTCTCGCCTAACTTCTGGTGGTTACTGGCAATCCTTGGTGTTCCTTGACTTGTAGCTGCATTATTCCAATCTCTGCATATGTCATCAGTGCTGTTCTCCCTGTGTTTCTCTGTGTCGAAATTTTCCTCTTCTTAGAAGAACATCAGTCATGTTGGTCTTAGGGCCCACCCTAATCCGTATGATCTCATCTTACCTTGATCACATCTATAAAGACTATATTTTAAAATAAGGTCATAGTCACAGGTCCCTGGTAATATGAATTTTTAGGGGACACTATTTAACTCAGTATGCTAATATATTTATCTTGTTTATTGTCTATTTCCCTCACTAAAATGTGAGTTCATGGAAACTTTGCTCATCACTCCAACCATTGTGCATAGAATAGTCTAAGACACACAATAGAATTTAGTCATGTTTGTGAAATAAATAATCCCTTTGGTTGGTCAGGCTAGATTTCATTTTGGCTACAGATCCTCAGACATATTGCAGCTGGTGATTTCAGTGTTATAAAGGGAGGTCATTTTTCTAGGAAGTACAGCCTACAGGCTAGGAATTCAACCGTAATACTTTATTCTTTATTTTTTTCCCCTGGATTTACTCACAGGCCTTGGACTAGCCTCCAGTCACCTCTAAAACTATAAAATTGGAAATAGTACCTGTTGTAAAAGACTCTGAGATATGGAATAAAATTATCACATCCACGCAAGGACCATTCTTTTAGGTCTGTTCTACTGTCACCCTATGAGAGAGGACACTAAAGAAACTTTTGATGTACTTCTGCCTTCTCTAAATTCCCTGGATAATAGAAAATCAAATAAGACAGTCCAAGAAAAATATTTCCAAACAAAGCAAATAAAATCTCCCAACATACTTTTGACTTCAAAGCAAAGCCCTGCTCACATTTAATCCTAGTGTGTAAACTCTTGGGTACAGATGAGTCAACAGCAGCTAAATTAATAGATAAAACATTAAACTTTGTATCTCAATATGAGCCTTCATATCCCATTCAAAGAATGCAACTTTAGGCCATAGACATTTTTCTCAATTAACGAACTTACATTTGATTAGCAAAGGTTGGCACCGATGATTTTTAAAAATTAAATGATTGCTTTTTTACTTAAAAAAAAAAACCTCTCAATTTTATTACTTGGTTTTATTATTAGACTGGATGAAAAAGAACATTTTGGTACTGATGTCAGTCATTCTATAGCGAGTTATTTAGTTGCTGAAGTTGTAGGTTATTCACCTGAGTGACATTTCTTGCCAGGCTTTCATATTTATTTTTAGTACAATCATAATTGGAGTGGGATGGTACTCTGCCAATGGGGGTTCCTCCTAGAGATTAAGCTTCTTTTCCCTTTGGTGAAAGACTGTTATGGGATAACCTGTATGCCCCTTTCCTATTCTCCCCAGTTCATATGTTCAAGTTCTAACCCTCTGTACCTCAGAATGTGACCTTATGGGAATAGTGTTGTCGTGATATAGTTAGTTAAGATGGGTTCATTAAGGTAAGCCCTAAATCCAGTATGACATGTGTCCTCGTGAAATGGGGAGACTTGGACACAGAGACACACACATAGGGAACACCACATAAAGGCAGAGGTTGGGGTAATGCTTTTACCAGCCAAGAAATGCCAATGATTGCCAGCAAACTGGCCGAAGCTTGAAGAGATTCATAGAATAGATTCTCCCTTAGAGTTCTCAGAAGGAACAAACCTTGCTGACATCTTGATTTAGAGCTTCTAGCCTCTAGAACTGCAAGACAGTAAATGTGTGTAGTTTAAATGTGTGTGGTACTTTGCTGTAGCGGCCCTAGCAAACTAATACGGAGACCTTGTATCGTATATAGATGGAGACAGTTATCATCTTGGGATTGCTGAACTTGACCTCCTTTTGTAGGGTGCCTACAGGACAAGTAGACCTGATTGTTCTGAGAAGAGGGTGCATAAGACATTTTGTACTTTGAAGTTAGAAACAACCACCTGCCCATCCCCGGGGTGCTGGTCCATGGGGAGGAAGAATTCTCTGGGGTTCTGGGTTTCTGTGACGTTGGGTGCTGGAATCAGGCCCGACCCTATGCTCTGGGGCCTGGTATGTTCATGAGAAGTGACTGGGGGAAATCAGAGAGTGGATCACACAACGAGAAGGCCTTAGACTCAAGTCTACCAGGGAGCAAAGGCCTTGTGAGTGGCTACTGTGAAATTAACTTTCCTGGCAGAATCACAGTGAAAAGACTGGGGCGTGAAGGACTCATTCGCAATTACAGAGCAATGGACTTGATTTTCGAGGACAGTTTGAATGGCGCAGGCAGTACTTCCCCTCTCAGAAAGCCATGGGTTCTTCAAGAGAGTCTGATTTGATACTTTTCCAAAGCAGGCTTGTGTCTCCTGCTGGCGAAACCCCATTGTCTTCACATCTCCGAACTAGCTTGCTCCCCAGCAGCCCTGGCCCACAGCAGGCCAAATTCAGAAACCTAACTTTCATCTCACATCCAATTCAACCTCTTCTCCTTTCCCTAGATCGGGTGTGACCCACAGCTCTGCATCTCGCAGTGGGAAAGAAGCTAGTGGTTTGTCGTCTCACTCTCTTCCCTCCACCTTCCTCCTCACCCTCCAGAGTTGTCTTTGGACCTTACAGAAGAGAAAGAGAGGAGCTGGTAATAAAGGTCTTTTTCTTTAGCTCTTCTTGCTTGTTAGTTAGTTCTCTTGGCTGTCGAATGTCAGGTGTCTGACTGAACATTCTTCTCTCATGAGGTTCTTCTTGTCCCGTACCATCCCGGGCCTTGGCGATGTTCTTTCTCACAGGCCTCAGTATGCTCCCAGATCTTGTGCTCTGGAAGGACATGCTTCACGGGTTCTTTCTGCCGGGAGTCCTTAATGCTGGACTAGGAATGGGCCGAATCGTGTCTTTCCAAAATTCATGTATTGAAGTCCTAACCCCCAGTGCCTCAGAAAGTGACTGTATTAGGAGACAGAGTCTTTAAGAAGTAATTAAGTTAAAATGAGATCACGAGGATGGGCCCCAATCCAGGACGACTGGTAGTTTTTCTTTATCGGAAAAGGAAATTAGGACACAGACTCACACAGAGGGAAGAGCTTGTGAAGACACAGGGGAAAGGATGACTATCTATGAGCCAAGGAGACAGGCCTCAGAAGAAACCAGCCCTGCCAACACCTTGCTCTGAGACTTCCAGCCTCCAGAATTGTGGGAAAATAAATTTCTGTTGTTTAAGCCACCCAGTCTGCGGTACTTTGCTATGGCGGCCCTGCCAAACTCATATAATCCGGAAGGCACTTGGGTGGGACTCTTTCAATACGGCCCTAGCCTGGCTGTCTTCACAGTGTCTACTCGGCAGAGAGGAAGATTTCTGCCTCCCTTTTCTTCCACACTTCCAATCTCACCCTCTCTTTCCATGCCCCATAATCTCAGGAAACTTCATCTAACTCCTCTCCTCAGGTTCTGTAATTCAGCAAACATGCAGCCGGGGCGTGATGCCAAGCTCTCCTTTGGCAAAACGCCAAGCTCTCTTGGGGTCCCGCTCACCTAGCTGGGAAGGGGAGGCAAAAGAACCCTCAGAAAGGGAAGAGGAAGCGCCGCACTGCTCTCTCTTCTGAGTCCTCTGCAGCTCCCTTTATTCGCCTGCTTTCATTCACCATCCTCTCTCCACTCATTTCACTGGCAACTATTTGTTGAGTGCCAGGCCCCATGCTTGACACAGGAGTGAACAAACAAGATAGTCAGCAGTGAGGACAGAAGCTATGAACAGGGAAACAAGATGCATGACACGGCAGATGTTGTGAGGTGCTAAGAACAATACAACAGAATCCGGGAGGAGTTGGTAGTTCTAGTTTCTCTAAGGCGATTTCGTATGAGACGGATGGCCTCTGTGATACAGAAACATTTGTACGGGAACCGGTGGGAATTGAGAGCAAAGCTGTGAGGCTATTTGGAGGAAGAACTATCCACGCTGAAAGAGCAGTCAGCACAGAGGCCCAGCGGTGAGCGCGTGTCCGGTTCGCCCACAGAAGAGGAGGGACGGTGGTGTGGCTGCAGCCCAGTGACCACAGGCAACGTCCGTAGGAGGTGAGTTCCGAGAGGTAGGGCGGCTGCAGATCTGAAAGAGATTATCCACAATTCAAAAGGACTTTTGATTTCACTCTGAGGGAAATGGGAAGCTATTTTGAGCACAGGACTAACATGATCTGATGAATTTTAATGAGAATCACAGTGGCTGCAGGTGGAAAATAGACTGTACAGAGGCATGAGAGAGGAGAAGGGAGACCGGTGTGAGAAGAGTCTGTGTCTCTTCTTTCCTACTTAGAAATCTCGAATTTCACCTGGGTGGTAATACACTCAGAGAAAAACAAAACGAAACAAAAACCAAAAGATTAAAAAAAACCGACAATGACATGACCCAATCTTTCTTGCATCTAGGAGAGGCCTTGTGACTAGTTCTGGCCAGTGATGTGCAACCGGAAGTTGTCGGGTGGGGCTTCCATGAATGACACTGAAAAAGAGGGCCACCTCTGCTAGCATGTGCTTTTTGCCTGTGTTTCCCCTTTTCCTGCCTAAAGTATGTAAATGGGAGTGGAACCGAAGGGTCATCATTGGGAACATGCAATTTGAAAGCACATCGATATACCTTCTCACATCTACTAGAAAGGTTACAACTTAAGAAAAATGATAGTACTAAGTGCTGGTGAGGATGTGGAGCAACTTGCACTCTCATACATTTTAGATGGAAATGTAAAATACATAACTCCACTGAAAACTTTAAAAGTTTTCTTGGAAATTTTAACTTAATGGATGATCTAGCTATCTCATTCCTAGGTATTTACTCAAGAAAAGTAAAAACTTAGGTTTGTATAAACATCTGTATGCAAATGTTTATAGAACCTTTATATGTCATCTCCAACAACTGAAATCAACCCAAGTATCCTTTAGTGGGTGAATGGATAAACAAACTGGTGTGTACTCCACAACCACATACAAAAAGGTGAGCTATTGATGCATGCGACAACTTGCATGAATCTCGAATGCATTTTGCTAAGTGAAAAAGCCAGACACAAAAGGCTATGTATTGTATAATTTCATTTATATGACCTTCTAGAAAAAGCAGAATAGTAGGGATGGAAGGGAGAAGAGTAGAGATTAGGGTGAGGGATGGATTGATTACAGAGGGAGAGCATAAGAAAATGTTAGGGGGCAGTGGAACTGTTCTGAATCATGATTGTGGAAGATAATACAACTCTATGCATTTGTCAAAACCTGTAAAACTGTGCATCATGTAGTAAAATTTATAGTATGCAAATTAAGAAATGAATTAATTAAAAATAGGAAAACTAGTCTGGAAAAATGATCACTACGATTCTTTCCTTTTTATTAAAAGAATAAAGAAACCCAACGTAGGAAAATAAAGTCATTTTGATTCCTGAAATTCGGTGTTGTAGTTCAGATAACAGATAACTTTATTTCCCTTTCTGGACACATAGCTGGTTCTCGTTTTTTTTTTTTTTAAATCAAAAAAGAAGCACTTGTGTTAGGAAGGCTATACAGGGAACAGAATAGTCTGAGAAGTTGAATTTTGGTGTATTTTTTTCCCATCTTAATATCTACTAAATACATTTGAAGAGACTCAGAACTGATGGCAAGATAAGCTATATGTTTAGCTTCTTTTCTTTCCAGTACATAAAAGTTCATATGCCAGTTGGATTTCACTGTAATAGTTGAATGGGGATAACATAGGGATATAAACTCCGCCTCCCCACCCCCAGAAATCTCTCTGAACGAAGAAACATACATAAAAGGTTTTTATATGTAAACAATTTAGAAATACTGGGCTATTTTTGTTATTAGACATGAAATTGATTTGGAAGAACTATTTGGTGCCAAGGAGCAATCTAATGAGACAGCTGAAATCCTACAAAAGGATGAAGAGAAGCAGCATCTGAACAAAATAAAGCTGCAGTCTGCTCAGATCACCAGATGGAGATCACTGCAAGTCTCTTTCCCTGTCGCCAATTACTCCTCATCAATTTCTTTCCAGGGACAAGCTAAGAAAGTTCTACACTTGAACACACATATTGAAAATCCTCAAGTAATTCCCTTCCTTGCCTTAAGCTGCTCTGGGTCTCTCTCCAGGAGAGTGGTGAGACCAGAAGGGAACCCCAAAAGCACGAATGACATTCAGCAGGCATTGTGCCATCATGGGGTGCAAATGTCATAGGAAAAAAAGGTAGATCTATAGGGGGAGGAAGATGAAGTAGGCCTCAATCACTGTTTTTATGGAAAGAGCTTTATTAGAGGCTAATAGATGCTGTGTTTTATCCACTTAGATGAGCCTATAAAATTTGTGATGATGCCCTCATGTAGAAATGAGTATTTGTGGTATCCAGAGTTGATGTACAGAAGGCAGCGATGAACTCGTTGTCTTTATTAGTGTAACTCGAGCCGGAGATTAAGGAGGAACCAGAAAAGTGTATGTCTAGAAGGGTAGCAAAACCCCTCTTATTATTCTCCTGTCAGCTGGGGCCCCCACCTAATGGCATCTGGACTTTTTACTAGGCTGCTAAACGGTTCAATATTCTATTTTTAAAGTGATTCCTTGGCCCTCTGGGCAGTAGTGGCACCCTGGCCCCCAACAGTCATCTTTTCCAGCTGTGCAAGTGCAGCGCTTTCCAGAAGGGTGGGGCTGAGGGAAAAAGAAGGTGAGATGGGCCAAGCAGAGAGAACCTTGCCCATCCCCGGGTACAGAACCCTTCCTTTGTGACCTGAAATACACCTGACGCACAGGCCAGCACACGAACATTAGACTTAAGTAGAACTAAATCCAATGATATTTGCTAAATTGTGATTCCACATAATAGTTTCCACAAGCCATCAGTAGGGATGGAATGAAAAGTCTGTACAGAAAGGAAAAGAGGGAGCGTTTGCCTTGTGCAGAGTAGCAGTTGTCTCTCTCGTCCGCACTCTCCACCCCGGGCCCCGACTTCTTTCCATCTCCAGTGGGCCGTGGCCCCGTTTTCCTTTGCTCCCCCGACTCCCATAGCAATCTTTGGACTGCAGTCTCTCGCTTCTCTGTTGGTTTGTTTCCACAGTGTGGCCAGAGTGATCTTTTTATGATAAACCGATTTTGTCATTCCCTGCTTAAGACATCCAGAGGTTTCTTTTGCTCTTAGACTAAAACCCAACCTTCTTATCGTAGCTTATGAGGCCTCGAACTCACAGGGCTTCCGCCTACGTCTCCACAAAACATTTGCCTACTCACTCGTGATATTTCTGGGCAACGCGTCCGTTCAACAACATGCAAAACTCTTCTCCATTCCCAGCCTCTGCCCTCGCTGTTCCATCTGCCTGGGACATTCTTTCTCTGGCTCGTTGCGTAGCGGGTCCCATTCTCAGCTCGAAGCGCGAGCCTTCCCTGACCACTCCATCTCGAACAGCCGTTCTCGGGTACTCTCTGCTGTCACCCCATTTACTTCCTTTATGGCACTTCCCAGAATGGGTACTTATTTGTTTTAGGGTCTTCCCTACAGGGCTGTACACACTCAGGGCAGGTGACTTGTCTCGTTCAAAGCTGTCTACCCAGAGCCTAGACTATTGAAAGGAACTTTTAAAATATTTGTTAGATGACTCAATAAATATTAGTAGAATGAACAAATGAATGAATGAGTGATTAGAAGGAACTGCTGGTTTCCTGATCTTTTGTTTGTCATCTGAGAAAGTTTTTGATGATGTGTAGCTATAATTCTCAGCTAGCTTTTCGGGGGTCACGACCTGAAAAATGAAAAATTCTCCAGGAATAGTATATGAAACTGAAAATACTGAAGTTTCTTAAATTAGACAAAGTAAACAGTTTGAACTATTGAAGAATGTCTCTCCAGGAGGAACGGGGGAAGTATATGTCTAGAAGGACAGCAAAACCCCTTTTATTATAATTCTCAAGCCAGATGGGGCCCCCACCTGACGGCATCTGGACTTTTTACTAGGCTGATAAACGGTTCAGTTTTTAAAGTGACTCCTTGAGGGATCCAGGGAGGCAAAAGCTCTTCACAAATACCAACTAATTAATTTTCAGGTTAAAGACAGAGTCAGAGGTCCGTGGAAGGTGGGGATCCAGTCACGGAACTGTGGCACAAGCAGCCTGACCCCTCTGTGGACAGAGCTCGGGCATTCTGGAGCTGAAGAGCGAAGCAAAAGTGATAACTAAAAGGATAGGGCAGAGGGGAGCACGGGGCTCACCTTTCTCCCATCCTCCTCCCGTATCCAAAGTTTCTTTTCTGAACTTCACGGGCCCTACCGTCTGCAGACAGGGCAAGCTTATCGGCTGAAACCTCGGAGCTCTGATTCCATTATGAGAATCTCCTTCCCACTCCCTTCTCCTCAGACATCTTTTCTATCACTTGCAGTTTGACACTTACCTCTGAAACATCAAAAAAAAAAAAAAGTCACTAAAATTGGATCTTTTTTTTTTTGAGTCAAAATGTCAAAAATAATATTCGGAGACGAAGGAGTTTGTGGTAATAATCTTGACCCTTTTGCTACCTCCTTTGGCGTTCTTTGGCATTCCTTTTCAACATTGCCGTAGAAACCACTGACTCGTTTCTTGTCAGGGAGATTATACCTTTTCGGATTTTGAAAACTGGAAGATACAAGTGAAGGAAGCCTAGAATCTTTAATTCCAGCTCTCCCCTCCCGCATTGGTGTTGCTTATGCAAATTGGAGAAAATGAGCTTTGTTATGTTTTATTTTGTATTCTGCTAACAAATACAGTGCATCTGTTAAGTGCATGTGTGAGGGAAAGAATACTGGTTATGCAGACATATGGGGAAGCATCAGAGTTTTCTCGGTTTTGTGTTACTTTAACTATCTGCTTGACAGATACAGTAATCATTACAGGTTGGAAATACCTTTGTCAGACAGCAATTTCCTGTGATGGGCAGCCTCGTAATCCTGCATGATATATATTTTATTGGGTTGACAGCTTTCAGGGAGATGGGGGGGGAGAGGGAGGGTGATGCTGTGAAAGAGAAAAGCTTATTTTAGCCAACAGACGTGGAAATTTCACAGACGTTATAGGATTCTTTTAAAGCTACGCATGGTTTCTCCTCCTCAGCTGCTAATTAAGGACGTTAATTTATCTATTTGTTTGATACTGGAAACATAAGGCTTAGTTCAGCATGAGTTATAATTTATCATGGTTTTAGCATCTTTTGAGTAATTCAAAATTATGCTTTGCAATAAATGATTTATGAGGAGTTTATAAGTATTCTTATTAAATCAGCATTTTTTATGTATTATTCTCTGGCATTACGTACCTCTGGAGACTATTAAAGTTTATTACTCAGTGTTCATTTTAATAAGAACCTTCAAATGTTCCCCAGGGCCTGAGAAAGAGTTTCTGCCCAATACTGAATGTGGCTCTGGTGATAAGGCAGTCCTCTTCATCAATACTTTTAAAGGGGGAATCAATGGAAGGTGCAAATTTGGGCTTTTATGTAAGGATTTGTGTGGAGCTTCCTAGTCATTTTTATTTCATGACTCACTTGTAAACTTCCAAATTTGCAGCATCAACACTGGCATGCAGTGAATGGGTGCATCTGGCAAGCAGCCGTGCGGATAGCTTCCGGAGAGGCTTACACTGTATGCCACATGCCCCATGCACCTGAAATCGACTGGGCCCCGAGTTCTGACTCTGGAGGGAGTAAGGAAGGACATGGACCTGTGGGGATATTGAGGAAGGGCACAAGAGTTTTGGGCCTGCATTGTTCCGGAAGCATTTTAATTGAAAAAATTGAACATCAGACAAGAAGACAGACTTGCTTCCTAGACAGATACAGAGACAAAGATAGGCAGACAGACCTCTCTCCATACACCCTCCCCGCCACACACACGTGATACCATTGTATGTACCAGTTAGGATGCTGGGGACTTAACATTTGAGACTGAGACTATAGGCGTTACTTCTCTTCCGTTTGGCATTTTAATTCTTTTTCATACATTATACAATAATATACCCAAATTGCCTTTCTTCTGTTGAATTTGGCATGACTTCCACTGGCTATCGCTACCGCTTGCCAGCCAGTAGCTCAGTGTTGGCGGTGTAGTGTTTGTTTCTGTAATTATTTGAATAAATATTTTATTACACTTCATCCTTAATATTGAAACAGGAATGTAAAGGAGGAAAACCAAAGCGTTGGCACTAGCGTCGAAACTACTGAGATGAAGACTGTGGCCCCCTCGCCCCAGGGCATTTAATTTTTTAGCATAAGTTGGACACTCATCAGACCTAAGAGTTGATGGCAATGTTCGATTTTAAAGGAAGAGAAAAATTAAATAGGGAATATGTTGTTGAAGACAGTCTAAAAGACAAGAGGTAATTAGGGGTTTTACTTGATTCCTCAGCCTTTTTAGATGAGTTCTTCCTTCCCCTTGTAATACTTAAAGGTGCTGTTCAATTTTCCTGTTTGATTTTAATGTTTTCTGAGGTGTTCATTATGCGTAAAACTAGAAAATTGTCTCTCTACCCCTTTCACCTTTCTGCCTTTTCGCAAATGGGCGCATCTTTGTCCCGTAATACACTAATATAGCTGCTTATCATGATTTGTGTTAACATCCATGCATCTATCTTGCCAATTTTCAAAACTCTGAAAACTCAGTTTAATACTTTGTTAACCAAAAATTTTATTTTTATTTTTTTTATTGCCTGTCTACCTTTCATTAGATAGGGGAATTCTTCCTGTGGAGACAATGTATTAGAATTATTGAAACTCAACAAAAACTACCGTGAGACTTAAAAAAAGGAAGTAAAGCAATAAACCCACTAGGTATTACCAACATAATTTTAAAACGTTCATTTTCTAAACATTTTTACTTTAATGACCTTGAAAGGAATAGACAGGAAGTAGAAGTAGATGGGTAGGAGTTGATTATTTCTGTAGGACTAAGTCGTCAAAAATAAATTGAAATTAAATCATTATTCATTTTCTTTTAAAAAAAGGCAACATTCTATATTTTACTGGGAATTCAGAGAATTAAGGTCCAAGTATATATCTACCACTGAAAATGTGTGCACTTGAAGAAATTATGTAACTCTGGGTATTCAAAACACTCCAGTTGGTAGCTTTTAATGGACTTTTACAAGCAGGAGAGAGCGTGGCGAAGCACAGGTTAGGGATGCTGGTACACCTGTGTTTACACTGAGGCTCATTCCTCACTTCATGATCATGAGCATTCTGCATATCATTCTCCTCACCTATAAAATGGGGACATCGCCTTTCTCAAAGTGTTAGTGTTAGTCTTATATTGGGTAACAGTTGTGAAATGCCCAGTAGAGGGCTCTATATATGGTAGTCACTAAGTGACTGCTGTTGTGGCAATCATTTATTGTCCTTTAGAAGCCTGGCTGTGATAGGCTGCATAATGGCCCCCCGAAGCTATGTACATCACAATTCCTGAAAACTGGGAATGAGTTATGTTACATGGCAAAAGGGACTTTGCAAATGTGATTAAATTAAGGATCTAGAGGTAGGGAGATTACCTTGGATTATCTGGGTGGGCCCAGTGTGTTCATAAGAGTCCTTATGAAAGAAATGTAGGAGGGTTAGATTCAGGAAAATCAGACAGAGGAAGATGCTACACTACTGGCTTTGAAGATGGAGAGTGTGGCCGTCAGCTAAGGAATGCAGGCAGCTTCTAGAAAAGGCAGGTAAGGAAACAAATTCTTCCCTTGAGCCTCCAGAGGGCACTCAGCCCTGTGAAACCTATTTTGGATTTCTGACCCCCAAACTGTAAGATAATAAGTTCGTGTTGTTTTAAGGCACTAAGTATGTGTTAATTTGTTATAGCAGCAACAGGAAATGAGTACACTGATTATTATTGTTATTTTATTTCATAAAAATGAAAGATGACCCCAACCCCCACAGTCCTACGGAATGAGCCAAATTTGGTCTAAGCCAGGGCGTGGCAATTCTATTGGCCTTTGCTGCTAGTGGTTTAGGACTGAACATGTGACCCAGTTCTATTTAATGAGTCATAAAAGGAAGACTGCTGAGTAAGGAGGCTTTCTGGGAAGGATTTTACTCCCTAATAAAAAAAAGCTGTTGACAGTGAGAAAGATTATATTTGATGTACACTGTAGTTTCAGCCATGAATAACATGTGGAGATTAATTATAAAAATGGCTCAGTGGGAAAAGGTACTGAGTCAGACCACCTCAGAATTTACTTATTCTGACTCACTAAAGACCGTTTTATTAGCCCATAAGGAGGGCAAATGTTAGTTGACTCTCGTCTACCCTCTAAGGCTCAGTGAAATAAGTGTGTAGTTTAGTAAATTAACTAATTTAACTTTATGATGTGATTGAGTTTAGAGGATGCAAATAATAAAATTTACTCATAAACATCCTAAAAAAAGAAAAAGCTGTTGAGATGAACAAAGTTAAGGGCAGATATCATGCTTGCAGCTGCACAGAGAGACCGATGTTCATGATGGTGAAATCTGTGATCAAAAGAGGCTGAAAGTGGGGTCAGAAGGACTGACCAGGTAACAACTGATGACTGCTTGAGATGAAGAGGAACTCGATATATTTTCATCATTGAAGCATCAAAAAGGAGCATGGAGTTTGCAGCTCAGGCAAATGATTTTTCTGTAGGGAGTTTGTGGCTGCTTTGAGAATGTTAGATAACGAACTCAAGGTGTTCTCTTAGAGAACAAGCATCAAACAATACACTGGTATGATCGTTCCAGCGTAGGGCTGGAAACACACAAAGCATTCAAAAACATGTCTATTTCTTCTACTGAGCTTTTCACGAAAGGACAAACTGATCAAGTCCCATTACACTGAACTTGACCAAGACGGACTTGCTATAGCGAAGCATTCCCCATGAGAGGAGTCTCTGGAAGTGTCTACCAAGGATTGTTTTCTCTCTGAAGAGCTCTTCCTGTTTTCCTGTTGTGATAGACAGACGCCCAGTCATCTTTCCAGTTATCTTAGAGAAATCTGGGCTTCTGCCCCTTCTCCAGCAGTCGTTTTTCTTGCTGCGCATCTACTCGGTGCCTGTCCTGTTTCCTATCCCTGTGTCCTCCTTCTCTGTCGCTGTGTTGGTTTGGCCTTTCATCATCGCTCGTCTAGGTTACTGCAGTGATCTCCTAACATGTCTCCTTGTCACCCGCGTCTCCTCCTCTAATCCAGGCCTTAAACTTCAGGCAAATGATCTTTTCAATACACCAAGCTGATCATGCCAACCCCCTTCTCCAACCATTTGATGTCCTCTTATTACAGAGTAAAGTCCAAACTCCTAAGCATCACTACTAAATAAATCCAAGGCGTGGCTCCTAATTGAGTCTCTGGCTATGACTTTCCGGCTTAGCATCCTGAAGTCTAGTCAGTCATTACGCCTAGCTAGGGCCAGGCTGTTGTGTGTCTCTCTGCCTTCCATCACGCTACCTCTCCTGCTGGAAATGAAACCTGTCTCTGCTCTGCACACTCAGGTCGAGCATCACCAGTTCCTTGATGCTGTTCTGGCCGTCTTCTCAGCACTCAGGGGAAACTGGCTATTTCCTCCTTTGCGTGTACGCCCTGAGCCCAACACAGCTTTCATCTATCTCGGAGTTACTTTCTTGCTATGCTCTATTCCTTACAGTCTTAGACACTGTTCTTCCATGTCGATGGTGAATTTCCGGGGATAGGAATCATTCCCGAGATGTCATCTTTCCTGGAGCTTAATACAGTACTTGACGCAGGATGCTCAATCTCACAGTCAGACAGACAAGAAAAGAATGAGTGTTGGCGAGGTATTCGAAAGTTAGATTAGCTTCATAATGTTATTTGGAGCAAAAGGAAACTTAATCTAACCCTTTGATTTTATAGTTCTAGACTGCACTGTTCAAACAGCCTACTAAACACACGAAATTGGCTCTTCTCAATTGAGGTGTGCTATAAGTATGAATGTGTACCAGATTTCAATGAACCCAAGTGAGAGTGTATATTTCATTAATAATTTTTCTATTGATTACATTTTTATAAGAATATTTTAAATACTTTGGATAAAATAGATTATTAAAATGAATTTTGCCTATACGTTTTTACTTTTTAAGTATATGGCTACTAGACAATTTTAAATTACTTACGTGGTTCAAATTCGAGACTCCTCTTATATTTCTGTTGAACAGTGTTCTTCTGGAACAGGCGTAGGCAAGCTAGGGCGCATGGGTCAAATCTGACCAGCCACCTGTTTTTTCATGCCTGTTAACTAAGAATTTTTTTTCACATTTAAAAATAATTACATTTTAAATGTTTATATAAGTTCCTGCAATTCTTGTTTTGCTTCTGGAGAGTTCGTGAGGAAGCTTAGGAGGCAAAGTCTGGGGAGATTCAAGAGGCTAGAGCATTGCTTTTCATACCTTTTTGTAGGTGGGCTGGAAGGTATTTTTCTTTGTTATTTAAAACATATACATTTATTTTTAAATAGGTAATTCATTTAGTTGCATATAATTTAAAGGGTAGACAATAATACACCATTTAAGGAATTTCTGTTCCATTCACCCTGTCTGCCAACTACCCAGACCCTTGCTTCAAAGGCAATCACAGCTACTCATTTGTTGCACACTTTTTTTTTGTTGTTTTTTCCCCAGTTTTATTGAGATATAATGGATGTCTAACATTGTATCGAGTTTAAGGTATACAATGTGTTGATTTGATACACTTGTATATTACAAAGTGATTAACTATCATAGAGTTAGCTATACTTTTTTATATTTGTGTGATTCTTTTCTCAGAGGGAGGGAGTTTTTTAGGAGTCCAGTCAGTTTAAGTAAGAATATCAACTTTGACATTATCCATGTTCGTGCATGGAGGGCTCTGTATGTTAGAGCTCTCTAACTCTGCGTCATAAATGCACTTACAAGATGAAGATTATATCTGTGAAATGTAGAGTGAAGTCATTCAGATGAAAAGCACCACTTCTGAGGATAAAGGAAGTTTGTTTTGGACACTGATAGCTCTGCCCAATGAACAGTTTAATTTTTTGGTTTACATCTTCGATTTAAAAATATTGACAATACTTGGAAGCATAAATGTCATCGTTGCAACCTAGAAGACTGCAGTTTTTTGGGGGGGTTAATACTGCTTATTGTGAACTTTCTTTCTTAGTACAGATCAATCCCTTTCATTTAATAATTAGTTTTTCCTTTAATTATAATTAATCTTATTTAATAATTATTTCTGTTAAAAAAAGGATACCATCAACTAGCCATGTAAATACAAAATTTTATAGATATAAGATTTTAAAAATTTACGTCAAACTTTTTTCTTTTAATTAGGAAACAAAAATCAATCTTCGATTCAGAAAATTGCAGCCTCATTAAGGCACAGGTTAAATTCACTCGTGGGTGTCAGCTAACCATGTGTGCCAGGAATGAGTTTCCATCAGAGTTTTTATTTAGGAAAGAAAAATCTCGTATTTTTCTCAACGTTTATATAAATCACATGGTCTAATATGTGGAATTTTTCTAGACCATTGAGGCATTTGGCTGAAGGGTTTGAATATTCATTATTTTAAAGCAACTGTTTAGTGAGCACTTTCTCCTTGCCTGTCACTGAGATAAGAGCTTTTACATGTTTCATGGCATTGAATGTTTATAGTAAACATAGAAGTTATTATTAGTTGCGTGTTATATGTGAGGAAATTGAAGTTTAGTAAGTTTTATTAATTTGTCCGGATTCAAACTAGACCTGCTTGACTTGAAAGTTCATGCTTTTTATTGTCGTAAAATACTGCCTCTTTCATGACTGACATGTTTTAAGTCAAGAATTATTTTTTAAGAACTAAGGAGTTTTCTGTGCAAAGGAATCCTATGGCGTCTTTTCATAAGTCATCTAAACATGTAAGAATAATCCTTTAAATTAAATATTTTTAGAATGCACACTTTTATCAGTAGCAATTGACAAGCAGCCATCCACCTATTCATTTCATTCCATAAATATTTACTGAATGCCTACTTTAGGCCAGACATTATGCATAGGGATTCAACTTACAGTGTTGAACTCATAGCTATGGTCTCCTTTCTGATGGATTTTAAAATCTTGTGAGGAAGCTATATCTTAAACAAGTAAATTAAACCTATAAAACCTGAGAGGAGGGACGACCTACCTGAATTAGCAAGAAATACTGGAATAATAACTTTTAAGTAATGCCACATAACCTTAATGCTCTTAAATTATTGGAGTGAAGATCTAACCAAGCTTTATTGATCAAAACAGGTTATAGCAAGTATTCATGTAAATGATACTTAAAATTGCTTGAGAAAACTTTTTTCTCTCAAGTTACTTAAACATTCTTTCTAATATTATATTCATTTTTCCATTAATTAATTAGTCAATTCATTCTTTCATTCAAGCATTGATAGAACTTTTATTGAAGGCCAATTGTACAGATTGTATAGCATAGTCTTGGACCTCAGGAAGCTCAGAATCCAGTAGGGAGGATTATCATACGAGTAAGTAATGATGATGCCAGATGAATAACGTTCGAAAGTAAATATGACCAATATATTGTAAGAACATGGCGTTGGACAAGCAATCTATCTGGAGGTTGAGAACATTTTTTTTCAGAGGAGATAATTACAGCAATTCTTGCAAAATAAACAGAACTTTGCCTTAAATAAAAGAGGAATGCATTCTAGGCAGAAGGAATAGCATGTATAAATAATGGAGGTGGAACCTATTTAAGAGAGATGAAGAAATTCAGCTTGGGGGAGTGAAAAGGAGGGGTGAGCAATGAGCTTGAGGGGAAGCACTGGAAACTGATCGTGGAGCATCTGTGTGTGCTGCAGAACAGGCTGAAATTTCTCATTGGTGATGGGAACCCTCTGAATTTTATTATTTATTTATTTAATGACATAATTGAATTTTTCAGGTTTATCTTTCATTGAAGAGTAGGGGTAAACGTGTGGCTTGGAAGCCAGTTATGAGGCTGTTAAAATACTTCAAGTGAGAAATGATGAGAAAACAAAATTAGGGAGGATGAGGAATAGATTTGAGAAGCATTTGAACCCATTTCCCATTTAGAAAAAAATGCAGCTCAGTGCCAGCATTAATTTAATTTTACATAAACACATTCTTTGAGGCTTAAGCAAATCTGACTGGTTTTCAATGTGCAAATAAAATATAAAAAGTGTTCTTGGAGGTATTTCTAAACAGAACTTATCTCTAATCCTAATGTAACAAATGTATATGTAAATCAGATTCATCAACTGAACCTTTGTCTAACAACTGTTCGAGAATGATGTTAACATCACAAGTAGGAATGCCGTGTTTTCTAGGATTTGACGTTTTTGGCGATTGAGAATTACTATAATTTGTTAATGGAAATAGTACTACTGAAAATGGATTATAAATGGAATGATGTCATCTGTTTCCAAAGATGTCAGTCTACTAGAGCAATGCGAAAATAATAATAGAAGTGAAATATTTCGTGGCGAATTTTGGAGGTGAGATTCGGCCTGTAATCCGTGAGTTATCTCAGGTAAAAGTTAACTCGGGATAAAAGCTGCAGCCACAAGTTCCACTGGCAAGTATTCTCGGGGCAAATGAGAAATGGATTAAAGGTAAAATTAATTGATTTTTTTGTTATCGTTAATAATTATATGTATACAGAAAGGGCAAAATCAAGATGGCCACAATATTTCTGTGTTGAGAGCCACTGGAGTGTGACATCATTAATTTAGAGAGAAAACAGGAAAAGGAGTGAGCATGGAAGGGAGCTGGTGGTGAATTGTATTTGAGACACTTCTGAGTGGAGCTCTCTCTGTGTGGGGAACATGGATATGGAGGCACTGCTAGGGGCGAAGGATGCAGAAATGAGTGAATTATAATTCCTGCCTTGAAGGGGAGGGTATGATCGAGGGGAGGTGGCAGGATGTGAGCAAATTATTTCGGTAGAGCAGGTGTCTCAGTCCACGTGAGCTGCTGTAAGAAAATATCACAGAGTACGTGGCTTACAAACAACAGAAATTTGTTTCTCACGGTTCTGAAGTCTGGAAATCTGAGATCAAGGTGCCTGCATGGTCTGGAGAGGGCCCTCTCCCTGGTCACAGACCTCTCATTGTGTCCTCACAGGGTGGAAGGGATGAGGGAGCTCTGTGAAGTCTCTCTTATAAGGGCACTAATCCCGTCATGAGAGCTCCACCCTCGTGACCCAAGCACCTCCCACAGGCCCCACTTCCGAATACCGACACCTTGGGC
>NW_011888879.1:2919788-2928314 GCF_000151845.1 Pteropus vampyrus
GAATGAAGGTGGTCAAAAGGGACAAACATCCAGTTGTTAGATAAATAAGTACTGGAGGTATAATGGACATGTTCACTGTACTTAATGCTACTGTGTGGTATATATGGGCATTAAAAGAGTAGAGCCTCGGAATTATCACAAAAAAGTTTTTTATCTATCTGTATTAGATGATGGATGTTAGCTAAATTTACTGTGGTAATCGTTTCTCGAAATATGCAAGCAAATCATGATGCATACACCTAAAAACTCGTATAGTGCTATCTCCGTTATATCTCAATAAAACTGGAAAAGAAAAAAACTGACATGGGGTCACAAAGTGGGTTCTCCCTAATCCTCCAGATCATTTTCAAGGTAGAAGAAACAAATGGAAATTCATCATTCTACATTGTTAATTGAGACGTGGCTAATACTGGTAAGAATACTGATAGGAACATGTTTTCTGGCCCCCCAGACAAGTCTCTTCTCCTCGGTTCCTGTAACGGTAAAGTGAGACATGATATCTTGTTCAGGCTTGTGAACTGCATCAGATTTGACATGTGAAAAACGATTTCGTAGTATAAAGTACTGTAGAAGTATAAGCATTTATTCAAATATATCTATGTTCATATAAATGTATATTTGACATGGTGAATATAGTGTCATATATGTTTATATTTATGTAAATATATGTTTCTATAAATATATAATAGGTTTTACAATTGAATGAGGATCTCTGTAGGTTCCGATTGATGTTTTGGGGCTGGATCTGTACAATTTCATGTTTGTACAGGAATTTCTGCCTTTGTTTTTGTGCCTACATTGTAGATATTTCTCCTTAAGTATATAAACACATAGATTCAAAGTTCTAGAGGTACTGAGCAAATTGTAGAAATCCAGAAAGTAAGTACAGTATAGAAAAATAAACTCAATTTATTCGGTGCTTCCTGTGTGCCAGGTAATGTAGTAAGCACTTTATATGTAGTCATTCATTCATTCCTTGCAACAATCCTAAGAGGTTGTTGTTATCATTTTCCCATTTTACAGAGTAGGAAAGTGAGGCATATTGGAGTTGTATATCCTGTCCCAGACACACAGCGTGTGAGTGGAGGAGCTGGGATTTGAGCCCATTTTCCAGCTTCAGTGAGTACTTACTTAACCAAGATGTAGATTCGCTTGGGTTTCATGTGATAGGGTATGTTATTTCATTTTAATATGTTCGAGCCCATTTTCCAGCTTCAGTGGGTACTTACTTAACCAAGATGTAGATTCGCTTGGGTTTCATGTGATAGGGTATGTTATTTCATTTTAATATGTTCAAACAGAACAGATTATCCACAAATCAAATTAATGAAATGGTCATTAGCAAGTCAGTAGTATGAAAAAGAGGAAAACTGTTGAGACATTTTTGAGGTGATAGATAAAATGAGAACATGGGACTGGGTACTAGATGAAATTAAAAGATTTTTTTTTTAGTGTTTTAATGTATTGTTATGTAAGAAAATGTCCTTATTTTTTAGAAATTCACACATCGTAGTACCTTGGATTTACTTTTAAATAGTTAATGAGGAAAAAAAGCAGAGAGAGAGAGAGAGAGAGAGAGAATAAATAAAGCAAGTATGGCAAAATGCTGACAATCATTGAATCTCAGTGATGGGTATATGGTAGTTTATTTTGCTATTCTCTCTATATGGCGTATATTTAATAGTTTCATAATAAAAATTGAAAAAAAGAATCAGTTCACTTAAGTTCACAGAAGCCCAGTGGTAATGCCAACATCAATATGTGACGAATGTGGTACATACAGAACAGCTTAATAGCACCAAGCAATTTACATGGAAGTGTCATTTTAAGCCACAAAATTGCGCTGTTTACTTTTCATGTGTTAGTGCTTTTTGGAAAAAAAAACTAGGAAGGCAATAATATCATCTAAGTCTGTTTGTTTACTAGAAATAACGCTTGTATAATTATTTTAATGTGTTGTAGCACCACATTTATTTTTAGCATTTTTTGTTTTATTGGTTAATTCAAAACATAAACACTTCCTGGCTTGAGCAAAATCAGCATGTCACTTTCACACCAGAGAAAGGTCATAATCACTTGTTCCGTCTCATTTGAACTTTGTGAAAAGACAAATTTTCACTTTTCAAAAGTTCACATGTAGGAGGTAAATATATTTGCAGAGTTTTTTTCCTATTAATCTGTAGTCCAAACTACCAGAATATTAAAAACATTTTTTTATCATATTCACAAATCTGGTTTTATGAGGAGATAAATGAAAATTAAGCATTTGATGAAAGTTCTTTATGTTTTAAAAAGTCTATTTCTAGCTGTATTACATAAGTCAGTATAGATTTTGCCCAATCGTTTTTATTTTATTTGTGAGTATTTGTCTTCCCAAGTTTGATCCAGTGACTTCTGAAATACTTTAAAAAATATTAACATTTGCATATACAGGTCCACAACCTTTTCTCTGATATCCTTGCAGTCAGGTGTCTTTTGGAATTTGGAATATTTCAGATTATAGGGAAGTAGTATTTTGCATATACTACTATATACCACATCGTGCCCCCAGCGGTATCTAAGAGAGCAACTTGAAGTCAGACATTCATGTGTCTGCAATGAAAAGTATAAATATTTGCATCAGGTGGGCATAAGTTCTAAGGAGCTCCACGTCAGGTTAGATCAGATTTGGCTACCAGATGGAAATAACCTGATTCCAGAATGATGACTTTGGGTATTCAGTGCCCATGGATTTCTGAATTGCAGATGAAGGACTCTGGAGCCATATCCTGTGGGTCAGAGGATCAACTTGAGAGGCAGACAGATTCTGGTCTACATCTTAGCCGGGACTGTTATTAGCTGTGTGACTCACTGGCCCTCGTTTTCCTCATTTATAATATGGCAATAATACCTACTACATATGATTGTCGTAAGGATAGTTTATGCAAGTGCTTAGGGGAATGCCTGGCTCAGTGTAAGAGGTCAAGAAACAGTAGCTATTATAATGTAATAGTGTTATTATTATTATATATAAGAAAGGTGTGAAAATCAATTTCTATTCTTTTAAGTCACTTCCGAAGCTAACTTTAAGCACTAACAAATTATTTGATATATTTCACACATTTTATTTGATTTATTGAGCACATACTGTGTACGGAGCATTAAAAATTCAGAAAACAATCTCTACTCTTGGTTCTGTTTCTTGACCCATCGTGTATCATTTAACAAAAATTAATAAAGTAGTCATATCATAAAAGCATGTCAAATGCATCACATTTAATTTGTAAAATTACTATTGTGCTTCCAAAATATAGCTATTTGTAAGCTTCAAATTAGTAAGCACTCAGAGTTTGGATTTTCTCTAAATGGGTAAAAAACCAGATCTCTTTTCTTAGGCCTGCTATATTTATATTTTGGTTTTTATAAATATGTATGGGAGGTTTATATTAAAGATTTTGGAATTGTTGGTCCTTTGATTTAATTAAACATTTGAAAGTGCATTTTTTCCACATTCATAAGTGATCATACGATTTCCTCAAATTTTCCAGTGGAGAAAAAAATAACTGTATTTGGGTGGAGATAGAACATGGAATGGAAAGTTTTAGCCCCAAAGACTTTTTTTTCATCAAGTTATGAACATGTGAACATGGAATTATAATTGAAACCATTTTGTATACTTCATCATCAAATTCATACTGAAAAGAATGTTTTACTAATTTAAACAACAGATATAGACAATTCTCACTAGTCCACAGGGTTTATTAAATATCTTCTATGTAGCACCACTGTGACTATGGTGGAGAATAAATGAAGTAACCGGTAAGCTCTTAGGGGTGTTAGGTACACATGGAACAGCCGAATGAAGCCTAGAGAGAAAGCATGTTTCATACTGAACCCAAAAGTTTTGAGATGGTTCAGTGCAAGACAATTAAGTTTAGCCGGTGTCATCTCCTGGAGCTGGTAAGTAAAATTTGTCCTTTTCTTTTCATCCTCTCTATTTGTATTGATCGCCTTTTAACGATGATTTAAATGAGTAACGAAGAGACTGAAAACAAGGTGATGAATAGATATAAAACGAGCATCTGAAGAGAATGTTAAGGCAAAGAACCTTACCGATAATTTAACCTAAATTAACTCAATTCACCGTAAATATAAACGGATGTGCATAGAATTGAAATGTGCCTCGTTAAAAGCAGGTCAGTTCGAAAACCCGGACTTCCGAAGCCCGCCTTACTGCTCTTTCCTCTCCAGTCTTGTTCTGCTGTAGTAGCTTCTATGCAGCAGATACACAGAGGGAGTTGATGAATGAGTAATTGGGAATTGATTTTATATTTGTAGGTAGCGTTTAGATGATCGGAATATAAAATAGAAGCAAATGGACTACAATGTAAGTTTTTTTTTACAAATACTTAAAATGTTTTTCTTTACACTAGAGTGAAAAATTTTAGCTTCATTTCATTGTTGGCCTTTGCAAGTTTAATAAGATTCTCCATCTTTGCTGACGTTTCCTTTCAGAGGACACAATGTACATATATCACTCTCTACTCCCATCTGGATGATCATCCATTCGTATCCTGGCCACATACCCCCAAAACATCTACGAATTTGTCACTTGACCCAAGTACCCCAATTCTTGCATCATCCTGGGCAGTGCTCATGCACATGACACTTGTTACATGCGTTCTCGTAGTTCCTTGACTTAACACCAAGACCGTCGCCTGTATTTGACTTACATTCCTCTGTCCTCTTCCAGAGCCGCCTTTCCCCTAACCCCTCAAGTTCCCATGTGTCCACTACCTACCCTTCTAGGTTTTTCTGTTCCTTACTGTGCTTATACCTATTCTTTGACCTCCTCAAGTTCTCCAGTCTCTATAGCTCTCCTTTCGCTCCCCAAATGCCAGCCCATCCTGGCTTCCCTGCCTTCTTTCGAAAGAGCCTATGGTCCGTATCATAATACAGTTTTGCACATATTCGTGACTCGTTTACCATATTTCCCTCTGTCATACCCTCTCTACAAACCTTTACATTCTGTTGAAATTAATCACCTTATTTCTGTAGTTTTCTGTGAAAATCGCCCCCAAGTTGACAATGAGTGTCCTCAATCTCAGCTTTGTCTTCTTTGCCGCCCAGAGGTAAATGCTCGTGGCTTTTTTTTTTTTTTTTTTTTTTGCGAGTTCTCATTTTAGTTTCCTTCAGACACTGGACTAACCTCTTCCCTCTTCCTAAGCTCTCTTGCACAGTTAGGATCCTGATAGACCCTTGAGGTTAGCTATCTCGATCTCCGTTAAAAGATACTTTAAAAAATTTCCAATTACATCCAGTACTATTGTCATACAATATTGTATGGTTCATCTTAATCTCCATTTTCAACTCCTCTCTATCTTGCCAGACCTACTTATACAGGTAATAAAAATGTAAAAACTTGATTTTTCAGTCTCCCTTATAGCTAGGTGGCCAAGTGATGCAATTTTTTCCCCAATTAAGCACAAGATAAAATCTTTGGGTCTTGCTCTTCTCCATCTTTTTCCCCTTCCTTCCTGGATCGTGAATGTGGTATCTAGGGCCGCAGCCATGTTTGTCACCACGACTTACGAGGCAACATGGGAAGGACAGGGCAGCAGAAAGCCAGAAGAGCTGGAGACACTGATGATTTTGAGGAGCCCCCGGGCCTGCAGCTCCCCCTGCAGCAGCCTAATCTTTCAAGTTTAGCAAAAGAATGGTTTACATTTGTCATGCCTACTTCCTCTCTTATTGACTTCTCAAACCACTGTACTAAAATTGTTCTTGAAGAGATTACTTCTAACTTCATTTTAAGTTTCCAGTTAATTTAATTGAGTTTCCTAGAACATTTGCATTATTGATGAAACTCTCTTCGCAACTCTCTCTGCCTCTGGCTTCCTCTGATTTTAAGTCTAAGACAAATTCTCAGCCTCTTCATAATTGCCCACTCGATTCTCCCCATCTCCCCATTCCCTCGATTTCCAGTTTTGCTCTTTTCTTAACTGTCCTCTGAGTGATGGTGTTCTGGGGCTCCCCCCTTGGCCCCCTCATGCTTTTACTATTGACACGCTTCACGATGAACCATCTGCTCTTTGGTTTAAATACCAACAATATTCTGGAGACTTCCAAATATGAATCTCTTGTTTAAATCTCTCTCTAAAGCTGCATCTGTAGTTCCTTAAGAAGCAGCTCCATTTGGATGTTGTCTTGGTCAGGGTCTAGTTAGGAGATAGTCGACATATCAGTAATTTAGAGAACACTTAATATGTCAAAGGTGATTAACTGCTAAAAGGGGCATAGAGGGCTCTAAAGTTACAAAATTAGTCATCGTAGGAAACAACTACTACCTCTAGGATTGGGGTAGAGTGAAAAAGTAAGAAATTAAGAATTTTGAAGAGCTCCCCTCTTCCCTCTTCCCCCATCTCAGGGCTGAAGTTCAGGCATCTTCAGAGATCATGGCTGCAGAGGAAGAGGAACCGCAGGAGTGGAAAACCTTGCCAGAGGGCACGGTGCTGGAGCTGGTCCGAGAGGGTTCTGAGGTGAGTGCCCCCGGCCCTTCTCAGGGCTGATTCGCTTCCTGCTGCTGTGGCCTCACAGATTCGCTCCTGTGCTCTCTGTCAACAAAGCCTAACCTTGAGTCAGCTGGCAAAGGAGACATGTCTACAGGGTCTGGCTCTAGTACCCACAGTAAAGAAGGAAGGCTTTGGGGGCTTAGAGACAAAACGTTGATAACTGGCACAAAATGGTACACTTGCAGCTTCAAGTCAGTCTGTCAAAGATAGAACATTTCCCTCTGGTTCCTCCCTTACTGAATGGTCTCTCTTCCTAGTCTTACAAACTGGAAACCTTTAAGGTAGGCTAGGCTCTTCTCTTTTTCTAATCCTTACATTTAATCAACCAGCAAGTCCTGTCGATCTTACTTCCTTGAGATGTATTCATTTAATAAATATCTACTGAGCACCTACTATGTACCGGGCACCATTCCAGGCACTGGAGACACAGCAGTGGCAAAAACCAGATAAAAATCCCTACCCACGTGGAACTTACAACCTAGGATTGAGGGGTGGGGTACAGATGAGAAACAAAGAAATACATGAAATATTATATAACATATTAGTAGATAATAGCCATAAATAAAATTAAACAGGGAAAGGGACTAGGAGGTGTCAGGGGTTGGATTTTTCTACAGAGTGCATTTGAGTAAAGATTTGAAGGAGGTGAGGGAAGAAATATTTTGGGAAAGTAAGTTCCAGAAAAAGGGAGCAACGAGAGAGAAATCTGTCAGTCAGCAGTGTGCCTGGTGTGCTTGGGGATGAGTAGTACGAGAAGCCGTCAGAGAGGTGACAAGAGACAACGATTTGTGGCCTTGTGAGCCATTGAAAGAACTTTGGTTTGTGTTTACAGTAGGATTGGAGGCCTTTGAAGGAGAGTTATGGAATCAGATCAGAATTTTAAACAGAATCAGTCCAGTTGCTGAGTGAGAAGGGTCTGAAGGGAGAAGTGAGGAAAGTGGGGAAACCAGTTGGAAAGTTTTTGAGAACCGTCCGGAGAGTGTAATGGCTTCCCCAGTGTGTGTGTGTGTGTGTGTGTGTGTGTGTGTGTGTGTGTGTGTGTGTGTGTGTGTGTGTGTGTGTGTAATGGTCTTACCCTGATATAAATTGAGGTCTCTGTTATCGCGCCCCACATGGTCACTGTCTTAGGACTTGTTCTTTGTCTTCCGTATTACCTCTTAATTCAGGTCCTTGCTTGCAAGCTCAGTCTCTTCTTTCATCCCTCACTAAATAAAGTTTACCTTTCACACCGATGCTACAGTAATCTTTCTACGACACAGTCTGATTTTTTTTTAACGACTCCCCATCCCCAATAGGGTAAAACCCAAATTCTTAGCATGGCGTACAAAAGCTTTTCATGCTCTGAATTTTTTATCTCCCAGTGGTGTGCCACATGCTCTACAATCCAAATTACTCTCGGATCTTCAAACTGGCCGTGACCTCTTTTTTTTTTTGCCTTTTCACATTTCGTCCCTTCTCTCTAGAATAATTTAGAATAATAGTTTTGGGCACTTCAGTGGTTCAGGAAGTCTTCTCTGACCCCATTCAACCCAGGTCCTTTGCCCGTCCTCTGACTCTAATTACCCCATATACTGGTTTATGAGAACACGTGTACCCTATTTTTGAAGTCTGTCTCCCTCTCTAGACTGAGAACTCACTGAAGGCGGTGTATGTGGTTTTCATCTCTTTGTTCACATTTAAAGCACATAAACATTTAAGGAATGAATAAATCAATCTAGTAAATAAGAAGTACACGTTAATACTTCTAAGACTGATGCCCAAAACATATGACTCTCATATTGGGGTTGCGCCCCAACAAAGCTCCTTGGAAACCAGTTATGGGCCAGAGCTTAAAACAATCAATTGGGTCAACTGCACGACCTAGATCTCTGGATGAGGATGGGGCAGGAAAAATGAGGGAGAAGCGTGCTTCTCTAACGATGAGAAATTCTGCCACTGACTTGCTATATCATCATGTGGCTGTAAGTGGGGATTC
>NW_011888879.1:2936669-2939046 GCF_000151845.1 Pteropus vampyrus
TTTTTAAGTAAGTCTCACATGTAATGACGTCCAGACCCTTTGTTGTCCTATATGCTATTCTGAACACTCTGGTTTCAGGGTTGCTGGTTGCCAAAACTTGACTCTCGAAGTTGATTTTCTCAGCAGGCACCAGTCCATGGAGAGTACTGCCTCACTCTGAGAAGCATCTATTTCTATTCCTTCTTATCCACTCACTCCAAGGAGTCTGCCTGAAAGCAGGCAGGACTTCAAGTCTTCTGGATGGAACTTTATTCTTCACTCGTTTGTAGGTAGCTGGCTTGAAGTCTGAATACATTTTTGAATTTTACTTCCCACCATGTCTTTCCACCTGGCTTGGATCCCTGAAAGCTACATTTCATCCATTTTCTGGATACTTAAACTTGTTCATGTCATCTGATTTGCTCTGATACCCTGGATTCTGACCTCATCTTGCCCTCAGCCCTCCCAATAACATTCTGCTCCATGTGCCCATATCCCAGGCCTCGTTCCTCCAGAGTTGCTTCTCTTATGGTTATCTCAAGACTAGAACAGCAGTCTCTCTTTTCTCTCAATTCCTCCAGGTCTTAATGGCTGCACAATTTATTTCACATTTAAAATACACGGGCTTGTATTATCAGTTACCCTTATAAGCACATGTCTTATCTATCTAGGTGGATTATACTTATTCTATAGGTAAGAACTAGAGTTTTTTGCATCTTGATATTCAACGCAATGCTTAATGTCAATGCTTGAACAAATTAAATGCTTACTAAATATTAGTTGGGCTAAAGCAATGGCAAGATATTCCTTCTGCTTTATGATACTTTGAAAAATTAATACTTTTTAGACCAGTCACTATATTTATACTTCGAAGAATTTGTATGTCTCCTCTTTGATGACTTCGTAAGTTGTATGACATATTAGGTATCCTTTTTAGTTTTGATTGTCAGGAAAATTATAACTGACTTCACTTACTGTATTGGCTACTTGCTTCCTGTACTCTCTTCAATCCTAATTTCTCTGTTTCTATTATATTTTTATTTTCTGCCTCTCTCTTTTATTTTTTTAGTAAGATGTCTTAAAATTTTTGAAGAGACAAGATATTATGAATATTATGTATACATCTCTTTTTAGTGGAAATCAGATTATTTTTCATTTTGACATTTAGAAAGCATTAAAGGATCTGATCTGAAGAAAATATATGAGGCAGGGAAGATCTAGATGCCTATTTATTAAAGAAATATCATTTTTGCAAAACAAACTGATTATAATGCTTTTTTTTTTTTTTGAAAAGCAGTCTAATCTAAGGCATATGGAATAATTGGAACTTCAGTTGGAAAAGAGACTAAAAGATTCATGTATTTCACATACTACTACTAAATTACTCAAAATAGAGCCATGTGGACAAAGTCCATATTTGTATGTGAAAGAAAGACAAGTAATTTCTTTGGACTAGACATGTATGAAATACCTTCCGAAATAGACAAAATATGAGTTTGAGAAACGATGAGAAATATTGAACCTAAATCAATGTTAATGACTCTAAGGAATATGGAGTGACTATAAAATCATCAAAAGTTTTGTGTGTTGTTTTTGAAGTTAATCTTATTTATGTTGGAGTCCTAACAAAGTAAAAATGGTAAGTTTCATATGACTAGTTCTGGAAATTAGAATATTTTATAGGAATTTATTTTCTATCAGCTATTTCAGCATGTTCTTATATTGTTCTCTGATTCAACAAAATATTAATATACAGGAGACACAAGTAAGTAAGACCTAGTAATTGACCTTCAAGAGCTTACCATAGTAGGGGGCTCACGGTCTGAAATTAATGTAATTATATCAGTTGCATTTATTGCCCTTCTTCAAATATAGGATGTGTGGCCCAAGATAAGAATGCTGTCATTTTATGCCTCTAGACCTCCCTGTTGTGTTGGGTAGCAGTAACAACCCACAGAAAAATAAGCAGAATTTTAAGAAGATGGTATAATATTGCTATCAAACTTTTAAGTTAACCCTACCATAAATCACTGTAGTGTTTCATTCCAGAAACAAAAGATTACAACCTTAAATAATTAAAAAGTAATAAAAAATGTTGTTTCAGTCTCAGCTAGCATACAGATAGTTCTTAGAGTAACTGGCACGGTGTGATCTAAATAGTTGGTTTTCCACAAACACTCGTTATTTGATTGATATAGAGAAGCAGCTAATCTACTGGCACCTTGAGATCGAGGTCTCTATAAACAACACTAGTTTATAAATCACTGTATGTGTACATTGCAGAAGGAGTGCCCTTTTCTGCTAGGGGCATAAAGGATGTTGTTAGACATCAGGATGGTGGTGATAAAGGATAAGTGTATGAATGATGTTTGCAGCAACTGTGGAGTCTGGGTCTGAT
>NW_011888879.1:2939096-2941735 GCF_000151845.1 Pteropus vampyrus
GGGGCGGACTTTGTATTCCTTCCACAAACAAATGCTGAGCTAGTAGATGAGCCTAGAGATAATGTCATATTATATGCCATATAATATTGTCATGTTATCCCTGCCTCGAGCTTATCAGAGGAAGACTGGTGCTTTCCTATTCATGTGGTGTAAGGGCCTCGCCCACCAAGAGCTGAGTCCTTTCCCAGGCTCTGAAGTCAGCCCTTCTTGATGTCTTGCAGTGGATCATAGCCACCCTCACATCAGCTACTGCTCCTGTCTACAGCAGGTCTTGGAAGGAATACTGCTAGGCAATATTTCTCTATTTGCATGATATTAAGTTTATTAACAAACAAATTAAAAAAAAAAACACCTAAACTTCTGACTTTAATTTGAATAAAATAGACAAAAATTTCTAAAAATAAGATAAATAAAAATTGCTTTCTATTGAATAGATGAGAATAATCTTCCTTGCATATAATTTAATGCCACTGGAGATTTATTGAGATAGGTAGACTGGGACCAGATACTTATTTAAGACCCCAGGAGGAGACTTTAAGCCATGATGGAGAAGAAGTTAGCATAAAATTTTAGTGATTCCTAAAAAGCTTTAATCAAGAAGTATGCTGCTGGGCATTTTGGCTGGACCTCTGAGAATACCATCTCCCCCTTTCTAGTCTTAGGCTATCTGTCCTTGTTCGCCACATGGATCTGACTCATGTCTTTACAAAGTCGCCTTCCTAAGCAGTCAGTGTCCCCTAGTGATGTTGAAAACCACAGACCGTGATGGAGGGAGCATGTGACAGTACATCAGGTTCAATCTATAGCTCAGTATGAGAGCTCAGACAAGCAGCGGGGTCTGTGAAGGGAGATCACATGAGGCCAAGTCGCATGTGGTTCCAAAAGGAATACCAAGGACAGGGGTGGGACTAAGCTGGAAATAGAAATTTGAGCCAGGGGAGAATAAGTTCAAATTTGAACCTACTACTATTTTGTGAAGTGGCTTGTTGCCCTTTAAGATGCTTTTCTTGTAGCTCGGAGTTGCAAAGCTGCGGTAGCTTCAGCTCTGGAAATATCTTCTCAAATTAATTTCAATTTTAGTCTAAGAAATACAAGAAAGCATCAAATATTGTCAGAGTGCTAAAAAGGCTTATAAAAAATAGTAATCCCTCTCTTTAGTTTCCTACCTCTGATGTACTCTTCAAAGGTAAATTCTCTGTAGTCTTTTAGTAACTTTCTTTTGTATTTATCTTGATATTTCTAAGTATCATTTATACTGTCTCTTGATTTGCCTTTTTTAGACATTGTTTTTATAACTTTTGACTAAGGAAGATTAGGATTTAGCTCTCTTATGCAGACTTGCTGCCCAGCCTCCCCGCTTTCTACATACATTCTGAGTCCTCATATCCCGTCTTTCCAATATAGTTATATCACAACTTAAGCTAATCAAAATTTAGGGCTTACATTTTTATAACTCTATAAAATTAATTTTATTTATTTTCTGGAACAAACATTTTTCCAGTAGTTAATTATTACCTCATACCTCATTTCTTCATTCGTTTGAGTTTTCTTTGTACTTATTGCTAAATATTTTTATAACCTGCCATGCTGTCCAGATACAATTTTTCATATTTGAAATGAATGAGTCATCGATCAGATTCTTGGTTTTCGCATGAAGATGCCTCTGTGGAGGTTTTTTCGGGGTCGCATCCTCCAGTCTGCTTCGTAGTTGGTGCCCTGGGATTCACACTGGGATCCATCTTTGAGTGTCTTTGTTGGATTCTTTGCTTCTCTTATCCTATATCTTTTTCTTTCTTGATTTTTTTTTCTTGCTTATTTCAGTAAAAACCCAGCCTTCGGTGGTTTTTGAGAAAGCACATGGTAAATTAAATTAATGAGACATCACATATGTGAAAATGTGTTTATTCTATAGTCACATCTAATATATATTTTGATTTAGGGTAGAATTTAGGCTTTACAATGATTTTCCTTCAGATATTTGAAGAATTCATTCCATTGCTTCCTAACTTCAAATGTTGTTGACGACTGGTTCAATGTCATTTTTTTTTTTTTTTTTCTGATCCTTTGCCTGTGATTTATTTTTTCCTCTCTGGTGGGTCCTTTCAATCTGGAGACTTCTGTATTCAATTAATTGAAAATTGCTGGTATTCTTTCTTTGATAATTTCCTCCCCACTCTTTTATTGTTTTCTCTCTTGAACTTGCCTTAGTAGAATGCTGGACCCCTCGAATGTGTCTTCTCATTCCCTTATCTCTTCTGCGTTTGTCCAACGTTCAGTCCTCCTACCCTATTCTATGAGATTGATCAGCTTTATCTTCGAACTATGCTATTTAGTTATTTATTTTAGCCATTGTACTTTTAATCTCCAAGAATGCCTCTTTCTTTTCTGATCGTTCTTTTTCTTTTAATGGTGGGTTGGGAACAGCCTAACTGTTCCATATACAATCTTCATCCATTCTCTGAAGTTTTCACCGCTGTAGTTCACATCTGCCTTTTGTCGCATGTGATGCTTGTGAGTCCTGAGCCTTCCTCAGACTCTCTGTGGGTGGATAGCATTGTTATTAGTGCTACAAATCTGTGGGCCTTTGCATTCCACCCTCCTCCACTATCTGTCCTTTGCTACTGCTCTCCATTTAATTT
>NW_011888879.1:2941785-2943929 GCF_000151845.1 Pteropus vampyrus
TTACCTCTGGGCTCAGGTGGAAAGAGTATGATGATTGGTGAGTGACATCTATATTTGAGCAGAGGAAAACCACATATTCATGCTAATGAGATAATCCTGTGTACAATGTAATTTTTGCTTTTAAGTTTCTTATCTGATTTTTAAAGCAGTCTTTTTCCCTCGTGCTTTTTAATTTATGGCATAAATTTATTCGCTTCTAAGAAACTTATAAGAAATCCATACTTGTTTCAAAAGAATAATTTTGTGACTTATGCATATTTTTTTGTGTGTATGATAAAAATAAATTCCTTGAGGAAAGGTTCTTGGCTTTCATGCTCACTACTGCATATTCAGTGCCTGCATATATTAGGTGCTCATTCAGTATTTATTGAATAAATGAATGAATGAATGAGAATCTAAGTGGTTTTCACATTTTTTTTGAAACTGTGATTCCTTTGTGTTACTTTTCATGAATTAGAAGCCCAAATCCATCTTACTGTGGAGATTGGATATACTCTGAAAATATCAGAATCAAGTTAAATAAGACATTTAATTTCGGTGAATTTCTAGAGTTGTCTTAGAGCTTTGTGATTACATGGATCAAAATTTATAAGCTACTTCTTGACCTACTGATTAGATTAGACATATTTAGTAGAAGAATCACGTAGTTCCAGCCTTGAAAGGAGCTCGATAGTTGATTCATTTGCCATTTTCTCGAGTAGTTTGAGGGTATGATGTTGACCTTTGTATCAGTAACACCAGCATAGTGCCTGGCTCTTCCTGGGGAGGAAACTTCTTCAATTCAGTCTCAGCTTGCTTCAAAAATGGAGGAAGAATTGGTAAGTCCATTAGTCAGAACCACTTTGCTATACAATTAACTTTAAGGGCATTAAAACCCAGCACTCACTCACAGCTTCTTTTAAATATATCTGTACCTCCATATATCTCCATCTATGTCCCTCCGTATCTGTATATCGTTTCTGTTTCTTTTCTGGGAAAATCATGGCCATAGGTGAAAGTTCCTCATTTTCTTCTCTCTTGTTTATTATAATTAGGTGGTCAAAGAGATTCAAGGCCCCTCTTGTGACCTGATCATCTCTTTTTCTCTGAAGACAACTAATGCATGCTGAACCCTAAGTTTATGTTAGGAATAGGAGTGGGACTGAAAAATAAAATGTCACAGTCAGGTCTCAAGGTTAACTAAAGAGCAGTTAACTTTTGTCTAAAGGGCATTAAACAATCGATAAATTGGTATTTTGACTTCCGATCTGCTACTGCTCTTTGGATATTGAATTGCTAATCTGAAATCCTTTAGGGAGGAGCCGCAAGTTGCACGGAAAATGAGGACATTCCACTATCATTGGCTTTACTTCCTCTGACAGCTGTAAAACTAGGCTCATAATCTAGTCTGGCTCATTGTAGTCACTCCATAAATGTTTGTTGAATGAATCAATAGCTCATGTCCAGCTCATAACCTGATGTTGGTTTCTCTTCTAGAACATCCCTCTGAAAAAAATTGGCCTCTGGTTGAATGATAAAATGTCAGCTATCTTAATAAGACGGAAATTTTAACTTAGAAAATGAGAGTTCTATACTATATTTATTTTAGAGAAAAATATGATCATCGTAGAGGCAGATGGTAGAGTTCTCACCTTAAAAAAAAAAGAAAAGAAAACGCAAATATGAGCTTTTAGAAGCCGAATGCTAACATCACATGGGAATAGAAATTAAGGAAGAAAAGTTGGGATCTAGGAGATTACTTAAAGGCATTTTAGATATTTTCAGTTCCACACAATGACAACCAAACTTGTCAGTCATCTTCGGTACTAAGTACATAATTTTTGTACATGGAAAATCTGATGAAGGCAAAACTTGTGGCTCTTGAAAGTGCTCCAGCACACATGGAGAAATAAAAGTAAACATGAGCGAATGAAAGGTAATTCATTGGATCGAAGATGTGCTTTAATACACTCCACTGAGGCAAATGTGAACATCTGACATTGGAAAATAGCATCTATTGATATTGAAGCAGTTTTTTATAACTGAAGAAAAACCTACAGTGAAAATTGAGACATACTCAGAACAGGAATTTTCAGTGTTTATTTTATCCTATAGTCCCATATTTCTCCCCACGTTGCTCCCGACCCCCGTTTTAATCCTAAGAT
>NW_011888879.1:2943979-2945539 GCF_000151845.1 Pteropus vampyrus
AAGCCCCAAGGAGGCACATGGTCCCAGCTATGAGAGCTGCAACACAGTGCTATTATATCAACCACAACAACAAGAGGGCAAAAAGAAGGTTCAACATATATTTTCAATTTCTTTTTCCTCAAATACATTTTTCCACTTTCTGAAGAGTGACAAAATACTGACTAATCAACAGTTTCCTGCTCCTTCTGTTTCAAAAAGGGGACCAGTTTGTGTCCTGCCTAGATCCTCATTCAACAAGGATATGCTCTCTGCCCTTGCTCTTGCCTTACCATACACCTCTCTCATGGGTTCTTCCTTCTGGAAAGAGAATTGATACTAATAAACTGACCTCTTTTAGCCTTGGTTTTCTGCAGTTAGGAGGGATTCAAGACAGAAAGATCAGCCTTGGGAACCGAGGTACCTATGAAAGGGAGCGAGTATTCTCTGATTGGAAGCAGATAATGTTGGAACGATATGACTCACCAGAAGACAGAGCTGGAGGTAACTGAAATTGGCATTTCTGTGTAAGGCACCGCATCACTGCCAAAGGATCATCTACAACGTTCCTGACAGCTCTCAGGATGGAAAACTCATTTGTTTTTAAAAGTAGACCACTTATTCACTGAAGAAAAATTTGAACTAAGACTACATATTTAATGCTTGAACATGAAGAAATGGTACACAAACGTATCAAAAAATTATTTACATTTATAGATGTACATGGCAGCCCTTTAAAGGGCTGAAGACAACTGTTATGCTTCTTTTTGTCTCCTTACGTAAGATGAACACGCTCAAATTTTTAAGTAAGTCTCACATGTAATGACGTCCAGACCCTTTGTTGTCCTATATGCTATTCTGAACACTCTGGTTTCAGGGTTGCTGGTTGCCAAAACTTGACTCTCGAAGTTGATTTTCTCAGCAGGCACCAGTCCATGGAGAGTACTGCCTCACTCTGAGAAGCATCTATTTCTATTCCTTCTTATCCACTCACTCCAAGGAGTCTGCCTGAAAGCAGGCAGGACTTCAAGTCTTCTGGATGGAACTTTATTCTTCACTCGTTTGTAGGTAGCTGGCTTGAAGTCTGAATACATTTTTGAATTTTACTTCCCACCATGTCTTTCCACCTGGCTTGGATCCCTGAAAGCTACATTTCATCCATTTTCTGGATACTTAAACTTGTTCATGTCATCTGATTTGCTCTGATACCCTGGATTCTGACCTCATCTTGCCCTCAGCCCTCCCAATAACATTCTGCTCCATGTGCCCATATCCCAAGCCTCGTTCCTCCAGAGTTGCTTCTCTTATGGTTATCTCAAGACTAGAACAGCAGTCTCTCTTTTCTCTCAATTCCTCCAGGTCTTAATGGCTGCACAATTTATTTCACATTTAAAATACACGGGCTTGTATTATCAGTTACCCTTATAAGCACATGTCTTATCTATCTAGGTGGATTATACTTATTCTATAGGTAAGAACTAGAGTTTTTTGCATCTTGATATTCAACGCAATGCTTAATGTCAATGCTTGAACAAATTAAATGCTTACTAAATATTAGTTGGGCTAAAGCAATGGCAAGATATT
>NW_011888879.1:2945589-2960802 GCF_000151845.1 Pteropus vampyrus
GAGAAAAATATGATCATCGTAGAGGCAGATGGTAGAGTTCTCACCTTAAAAAAAAAAGAAAAGAAAACGCAAATATGAGCTTTTAGAAGCCGAATGCTAACATCACATGGGAATAGAAATTAAGGAAGAAAAGTTGGGATCTAGGAGATTACTTAAAGGCATTTTAGATATTTTCAGTTCCACACAATGACAACCAAACTTGTCAGTCATCTTCGGTACTAAGTACATAATTTTTGTACATGGAAAATCTGATGAAGGCAAAACTTGTGGCTCTTGAAAGTGCTCCAGCACACATGGAGAAATAAAAGTAAACATGAGCGAATGAAAGGTAATTCATTGGATCGAAGATGTGCTTTAATACACTCCACTGAGGCAAATGTGAACATCTGACATTGGAAAATAGCATCTATTGATATTGAAGCAGTTTTTTATAACTGAAGAAAAACCTACAGTGAAAATTGAGACATACTCAGAACAGGAATTTTCAGTGTTTATTTTATCCTATAGTCCCATATTTCTCCCCACGTTGCTCCCGACCCCCGTTTTAATCCTAAGATATGGGGACTCCTATAAAGAGATTTCCATTTATTTGGAATGAAGAGAGTGATGATGCGATATCTATTGTTGGAGAAAAGGTGGGGCATGGGGAAGGAAGGAAAGTGACTGTGGGGGCGGGGCTGGGGATAGCTATCATGTCTTGGAGGAGAGGTGCTTATCAAACATGGGCGAAGATGAGACTGGAAAAACAAACAGGCTCTTCATTTCAGCCTCATTGCTCTGAACTCCTTTCAAAAGACTTTCTTTATAAGTAGGATGGCTATATAATTTATTGTCAAAACAGACACTTCTCTGAGTGAGATGGAGTGCTGTTAATAATTATGCCTGAACGATGGTATAAATCCAACTTTCCCGGGCAAACAGGAATGAATGACTGCTTTACCCAGCAGGCTCCCTGAGGCGCCAGCTCCACCTCTCATGATTGACACATTCATCCTCCCTTGTGTATTGCTTTAGCGATATCATGTTCTCCATCACACAGGCTCCCAAAGGGGTAGAAAGCCTGCCTCTGTTTTCTTGCTTCCTCTCATAGCACACAGCCTAATGTGACAGGAGTGTGAGACGGGCCAAGGCTGCTCCCCTTCCAGGTTCCTAGGCTGATGTAAGCCTCAGTAAAAATAATTCTTCAGATGGGTCAATAGAGTTTATTAGAGGCCTGCACTGAAATTTGAGCTCAAAGTTCCAAATGCTAATAAAATATTCCTTTGCCCAGCTTGTACAGAAAATAGATAAATGTACAGAGTCTTTCTATTTTAGTTCCTTTACCTTTTCCATTTTAGCATTCCTGGTACTCATAGTCTGATTTTCTGGAATATTCTGGTTTGTTTTATTTTATGATTTTATTTTATTTTTATTTTTATTGTTTTTCACCTGCCTAGAATCTTTAGGTAATGTCAGAAGTTTTTGAAGTTGTTAAATTGCTCTGCATCACTTTCTCAGACGCCTGTGATTCACCAAGTGGAGCTATTCAGAAATATTTCAGAGACAAGGGTAATTCTTTTAATTTACTTCCAAATACTGTTTCTGCTCGGTCAGAGGTCTTTGGCTGTATTTCTTTACTAGTATATTGAATATCATTTCCAGCCATTCGTGGAGAACTTTTCTTTCCATTCTGTTTATTCCCTATGGCCGCTCCCCAATATATGGTATTGATTTTGCTGTTCTTTTTAATTTATATTTCTCCTTTCTTAAATGTGAAATATACTTCTAATAGGGTTTATAAACATCTTTGTATCTTTTAGAAGATAATAATAAAAAGCCAAATAAGTGTACCACTACCCAAGGAAAAAAATAGAATATCACAGATATGTTTAAAATTCTCCGTATGCCCTTTTCCAATTCTGTCCTCATCTTGGGCAATATTTTGACTTTCGTGTTAATCATCCTCTTACTTTTCAAAATAGTTTTTATCGACTTTGTATTATGTATCAATAAGCAATATATTATTTTAATTTTACCTTTGCTTCTATAAATGGTAATTGTATCAGTTAGCTTTCACTGCAAAACAAACTACTCCAAAACTTACTGCTTTAAAATAATAATTATCTGTTCATACCATTTAGGTCAACGGTTTGGACTGAATTCAGTTAGAAAGGCTTATCTCTGTTCTAAGGGATGTCAGGTAAGCTTATTCATGTATTAGTGGCCAGCTGGTGGTCCATGAGTGATCCATAGCATCCATAGAGCTGATCATTGCATTGATGGGCTGTTAGGAGGGGTGATGGAGATAACCGAGCCCAAAGCCTTCTTTATGCAGCAGGATAGCCTAGGCTCATTCATTTGGTGGTGGTTGTATGGTTCCCAAGACCATCAAGAGAGCGAGCCCCAGTGTGTAAGTGCTTGTTTCACATTTGCTAATGACTCTTTGGCCAAAGCAAATTACATACCCAAACCCTGATTCAAATGGTGCAGACATAAACTTCACACTTCACGGGAAAAGTGACAAAATCACACTGGAAAGGGTCATGCATACTGTAATTTAGAACCATTTTTGAAACAGCATTATTGACCTACCAGTTACGAAAAGTGGTATGTTAAAATCTCCCCTCTTGACTGTGGATTTTCCTATATCTCTTTGTAATTCTGTCAAATTTTGCTCTATGTGTTTAAGGACAGATTATTTTATGTATACAAATTTAGAATTGCAATATTTTCCTGGAAAATTAAAACTTTTATTATTATAAATGAATGGGTTTTTCTCCCTGCTACTATTCTTTTTTGCTTCTCAGACATTCTTTTTTATATGAATATCCATCTGGTTGAAGAACTCCTTATAGAACTTTCTTGGCGAAGCTCTACTGAAGGTGAATTTATTAGTTTATTTATCAGGAAATATTTTTTATTTTGTTCTTGGTATCGAAAGACATTTTTGTGAGATATAATAGCTTGACAATTATTTTCTCTCAACCCTGAAAATGCCATTGCACTATATTATGACTTCTGTTGTTCTTTTTTGAGATTTAGCTGGCAGTACAATTTGCACTTTCTTAAAGTTTTTTCCTTCTTGGCTGCTTTTTACTCTTTGCCACTTGTTTTCAGTGTTCCATAATTTCAATATAATGTGAGTGGATATGGTTTTCTTTTTATTTTGCCTGTCTGGAATTCAGTGGATTATTCAATCTGTGGATTGGTGGCTTTCATCCATATTTTAGCAATGATATTTTTTTCAAATATTGCCTGTGCCCTATTATTTCTCTCCTTCTTTTAAAATTTTAGTTAGATGTACATTTGACTTGCTCACTATTATTTACCTTTTCCATAGTGTCATTCATAACTTAATTCATATATCTATCTCCAAAAATTCTAGGCAGTATAAATTAAATCAAAAATTAGTTGCTTAATGACTTATATTGAAACATCTATAATCTTTTTTTTGAAGTATTTGTTTTTACATCATTCTCTCCCTTTCTGCTCACCTGTGCTCCAGAGGTCTGAGAACTGTGTCTTTGGAACTCAGTGTATGTCAGCTAGGTTAATAAAATGGATACTCACTTGTTAATCTTTCAAATCAAGCCTCCACATCCTGACACGTCAGTACTACTTTTTGAAACTAAAGATAATAATGTGTGTATGTGTGTGTGTGAATTATTTACCTGTCCAAATATTTTTATTAGAGAAAATCCACTCCATTATGCAGCTAAAAAGTTGGAGGAAGAAGGCAGGATCGGAGGGAAAGATTAAGATTTCTTTCTTTATCTCTTCGTTATTTCTCCTCATAGGAGAAGCAACATATCTGTTTGGGAGAGGGGAAAATTTGACCTTCATGTCAACCACATTAAACAGATGATGGGGCCATAGCAAGGTGACTTTGCCAGTTCTTTCTTAGTTCTCTGCTAATCTCTATTTCTGTATTACCAGTTCATAAAATAAGCAAACCAGGTCTTTATTATCTCAGGTATGGCTTCCCCACCTTCGACTTAATGTTCGAGTCAAAGAAGTGTAGATGCTGAATTCTAAGTCTTGAACAGAAAGAGGCAGTCGTACTAGAGTCTCCAATATACCTGGTAGCCAGAGCCCTAATTAAAAGCTGATAATTTGTTCCATTTATCTCCATTTTGAATCCTTTCTCTCTGTAGACTAGAGGCCAAGAAAGAAAGAGGGTAGTAGGATTCAGGCCTCATATCTTACCTTGGAATCTTCATAGATTGTTATAAAAATAAATACTTATGAGAGATAAAGGCTAGATGATTACTGTAATTGAGTACAATCAGTACAGTGAATTGGAAATTATTAAAATAAATGTTAATGGAAAAATATGGCTCTTCACTATTATGTAAAAGTTGGTGATTGAGAGAAAAAAAAGAAACAGGAAGAAAATCAATAGAATGGTTTTGCAGATAATATATTTTAATTCTTTTTGTTTGTTTTCTAGTTTGCTGTTAACTGATTTTACAATTTTTGATGACTACTCACTCCGAGTCAGGGATTAAATTTAGTAGAAGTTCTTGTATTCTTGAAAGAACTCTGTTAAGATTTATTGACATGAACACCTTCAATGTGCTATTCAATTTCTCAATGCTTTTTTCTGAAGAAAAACTCTTGCAACTTTTATAGGTGGAAGAAAAATAATCACTAAACCCAGCAAACAACACTCAAATGAGACATCACTAGTGAATAAAGGAATAGAGAATAATACTAAGAAATAAAATAGCCTGACAATAAGTCCAGGATGAGAAAACACAGGTAAGTATTTCTCTGTTTAAGAAGGAAAAAAACACATTTTTGAGGTTTTATTACTCATCAATGAAATGTGTAATTTGATAATACATATTAAATACCTCCAAAGCCTGCCTTCCAACACACTCATATACACACTCGCAGAAAAGGAAGAGTAAGAATAGTTTCATGAGATTTACTTTGGAAGGTACACCAAACAAACAACCCAAAAAGCCAAAAACAAACAAACAAACAAGCAAATAAAAATCTCTCATAAAAAAAACAAAAAAACAAAAAGAAGTAAACAAAAACCCTATGACATTCACCTAGAATCTTGAATTAGTTTTTCCGATAAGTTAAAACTCTTTATTTTGTGGAATATAGAAACTGTGCTTGCAGAGGTTAAATAGTTTGGCGGAGTTGACATGGGTAGTTGACAAGGAGGGGTCCAGACCCAAGTCCAGGCTTCCTTGTTCTTGATCACAAATTCTTTCAGTTAGGACATCCCTTCAAACCGAAAGTAGAAAAGTCCAAAATATAATGACATTATTCTGTAATGTTAAATCCATTTGTTCTGAATCATATTTTAGGGACATTATCAAACCATATCTGTCTCCAGTTGTATAAGAAATGATTCAATTTTAAGGGGAAATTAAGCTATAACTATTCGATGTCTAAAACAGTCTTTCTGTATGTTTGAGTTTTTTTGGTCATTATTCTCAAATGAATTTTTCTTGTAACAATATAAAATGCTGTTGATGAATTAAATGAATTTTTTTCACAGGTGAAAAAATTGACATCACAATACGGTGCCCTTACTGATGCAACAAAACCAAAGATGCAGTTAAAAACTATGGTAGAGTGAATTACTAATATTGCTGTTTTGTATGATATGTACTGCTTTTTCTGCACATAAGTTTTCAAAGAGAACAGTATACACTCTGATATGCTCTTAAGTCTAACAAGAGGAAAACAGTTTTGTATATCATGAAATAATACTATATAATATGTACATGCTGTTGCGTGATTTTTTCCACATTCCCAAACTTCCCGTGAGCAAAGCTGTTAAAAATTATATCGAACAGTAGAAAAGAACAAAATCGGAAAGATGAAACTTGCTTAAAAGTCTTATTGTCTATTTCCCAAGAATCATCTTGTTGCCTATAGTCCAAAAGTGATTGTTCCATTTCTCCAGTTTATAGAAGGCATATATTTTCTGCTTCCCTCGAACCCTTTCTTACACACACACACACACACACACACACACACACTCACTCACTCACAAACAATGAAATCACTAATGAACTCCACATAGAAGAAAGAATTTGTTTTTTTTACTAATAGGAAAAAATTAAGAAGATACAAAAGCAGTTTATATTTTATATATATTAATATCTGAAGAGAAATTTAATAGATCCAAAATGAACTGTTAGCAGGAATTGCTTCCCGCACCTTAGAGGCATCATCTAGCTCTAGATTGCATCAATAGCTCTCTAGAGTTTTCAGAAATAATTAACTAATCTCAATAAGATAGTTGAACTATAATTTTAAGACTAGGTATCTGAAATAAAGTATAAATTACATTTCTGTTTAGTCATATCAGTATTAAGAAAACATAGATTTGCTAAACAGTTACATAAATTGTGAGTTTTCACATTACAAAGAGTGTGACCTCATTTTGCAAAATGATTAATTACTTCCCTTGATGCATTTAAGTCTTGGCTATCAAGTCATTAACTGCTTTCTAAGAGCAAGGGGGAGGAAAGGTAGAAATTCGGAAAGCTATACCTTTAGGAGCCATGCTAAGAAAAATAATTCAGAAATGGAGCTAAAGTATGTCTGAAACTAATAGGCAATAAAAAAATTAAGTTTTTAGTAATAGATTTCACACATCTTCAGAAATATATCTCTCAATAAATCCTTTCTCATCTTTTCTATGCTAACGAATTTTATGTTTTAAGGGGTTTCCATCCTGTCTCTCTCTCTGTCTCTCTCTCTGTCTCTCTCTCTCTCTGTCTCTCTTTTTCTGTCTCTCCTCTTGTTTTAGTGTAGTTATAAGACATTCCTGAGCAAATCCCCTACTTGGGTCTCTGCTAAGATCTATTTTCCTTCTGTTGCAAAGCTAATGAGTGAATGGTTGGTGGCTGTAATGTATTGTTCTTAGAGAAGGAATATAAAGGAGACCACATAGCATCTGATAGTCCATTGTCAAATGTTCTCTTCGTTTGGAGATCATTCTTATTTTTAAAAATGTCTTTATGAATATAAGGTGTAAAATCTGCTCATCAATGTTTTAAAATAAGGTAAAACACAGCTGAACATCTTAAACATAGAATATCTCAAAGAGTCATAATTTCTTCTATGAAGAAAGTAACAGTACACCTCTGTCCTGTACACTGGTCACCTGGGCTTACTGCACACAGCCTTGGTTGCTTCTGAAGCAGTCCCTCTGTGTCTGACCCTGCTATTCAGAGAGCCACCCAGCTATGGATTCTAAGGCAGAGGGCAGGAGCGGTACTGCATTTAGTAGGGAGTAAAGGGCCACACTTTGCCTCTTGGTGTCCTGAAAATTTTTTCTCACTGTAATCAAAAAATTAAAGTACTGTCCTCAGTTTTGGGAGGCATCTCAATGTAGTAAGGCAAGTATCCATCGAATTCTCATCTGGTGAATAATAGCAAGAAGGTAGTATACTACAAAGGAATAAAACAATCTAAAAGTGATTTTACATACAGTGATATTTTACATTTAATTCACAACGATTTCTCCCCTTTTTTGTAAATGGTACAATAACACACAAAAAAAGCCTTGGGATAGGTATTCAAGGAGAGAAATTATCTAACCAGAATTATAGGCATATGCTCCCTACGAGGCTCCATTTCTTATGTACAATGGTGATAGGATAACAATAAAAGTATTGGATGTACCTTTCCACCAAGGGACTACTGTATACATTTTTATCATTATTATTTTACATTTTCTAGCTTTCAATTTTTCATATTTCAAAAAAAATTTTTTTTTTTTTCCTGAGAACAGCTAATGGATGTCTTGGAGTACTTACTGGGAGGAAGAAAAAGGAGAAAAGAAATATTCACTTTGAATGTCACTTCATTACTATGCTTTGTACTCTTTACATATTCTTTTTCTTAGGTAGAAATTGTTATGATTATAAGACTGGATATATATTCTGTGAGGTGAAAGCAAAATAAGAAAAAATTTCTCTATGAGAAAAGTAAAATTGCTTTGTGTTTTTCTATAAGACATGGATAGATGTGTATGTATAACATATAGGCTTGTAAAATAAGCTGGCAGTGAAAATACTTGCAATAGCCATATCTGAAAATATGTGTATGTAATTCACATAGATATGTAAAATATTCCACGTTAATATCATACGCATCATGTTAATACCTTCTCTGCTTCTTGTGCATTAAATGACTCGATCTATTAGCCATTATCATTTCAAAGGGACCGAGTTCTATCCTGACACCAGAATTTTTATATCTTAGAAAAAATTTGTAAAACTTATGAAGCAAGGTAACCTGATTTGAGAAATCAGTTCCTGTATTTTCCAGATCTAAGGCTAATTGTAGGTTCATCATAAAAGGCTGAGAAGCGTTTTTCCATTCCCATCTGTCATGAAGGTCAGCCAAGAGTTTGTATTGTAGGACCTAGGCCAATGTTTCTCCAGGCCCTGGAACCACCTGTTTACATTTATTTAGGGCCCTTCCTACAAATTCCTGGGATCCGCTCAAAACTGATTGAATAAGGCATACATGTTAAAAGACACTTCAAGTGATTGTCATGCACAGTGTGCTTTGAGAATGATTGATTAAGGGACCTGCTTTCTTCTCTTTTGTATTACCTTCACCATATAACCATTCTTGGGGAAGTCAGGCTCAAAAAAAGATAGAGTGAAGTTGCCTAGAAAAGAAAAGAATGAGGGGAGAGAGGCTGATGGTTGGAAGGAAGAAGAGAAGAGGGATTCATTGAGCTGGGCTGATAGCTGGCCTCTGTTGGGAGTGACTCATGGATGATGGAGGAATGATCCCTATAACTGAGCTGGTAGTCTGGGTAGACAAACTTTGGAAGGGACACCTCTCTAGCTTGCTGTGAAAAGGAGTATCCAACAGATACTTGATAGTAGCATCAAGTATAGCAGAAAGAAAAACAATAAATATAGAAACCACCACAGACCAAAGACCAGACTGACCTTTAGTTTCCTGACATCAAATCATCAGATTTTATACCTTAAACTTAGACTACGTTATAGTCAATTATATCTCAGTAAAGCTGGTGGGAAAAAAAGAAAAAATACTCTAAAGACATTTGACGATTCTTGTATTCAAGAATGTGGAGCCAATTAATATTTTTAAACATGTAGAATTTATATATTCATTGAATAATGAAATTGTATATTATAGGGTTACAGAACCTTTTCTGTTTCTTATTGCAATACATAAAATATAAAATATTTAAAACGTTTACTTTGTGAACCTTACTGAAAAATTCCTATGGCAGACACAGAAAGGAAGCCATCTAATTTTATGTATTGAGATCGTGTGAGAGATTGCAACCTGTAATGTAGATTCAAGGAAAATGCTTTTTTCTTGGAATTTCAATAGTATTTAGTGTCTTTGGGAAAAGCATCAAGTTCAGTACTTGCTTATCATTTAAACTATTGATTCAAGTGTTTATATTTCTGGGAGTAAATAGTACAATCATATAATATAATTAAAACATTCTTTAGATTTCATATAATGGGATGGAAATTGATTTATTTTGATTATACTAATAAAATCATTAAATACCCTGTATTATCTGGACAGTTGGAAAGAATTTTGAAAGGCTTCTTCTTGAACTTTAGATAACTGTTCAAGTTCTCTGAAATACAGCTCAAGTGTTTTGACGAAGCTACAGGCCTGATTTTTTCTTTCTTTTTTTTTTTTTTTTAGGAGAAAGGCAATCAGAATTACATTATAGGCTATTCTAAGCTTTTCCTTTTTTTTCCTTTGAGTATTGTGGAAAGCTTTAATTAAATCCTTGAGAATGAATGGAAGTCTTTTGTCTGAAAAATGTTTCTAACTAGTTAGGATGTTGTCCTAGAAAAAGCAGTACATGATGAGTGAGGCAGCCAGGCTGTTTGTCTCGGTGCTGACACTGATGTACTGTGTGACTCTGAAGTAAGTCACTTCATGTCTCTGTGACTTCATTTTTCCATCTATAAGAGAGAGATAATATCTATTCTGTGCCTATTTTGCAGGATTATCATGAGAGAGCTTCTCTCTGAGGGGCGAGTGCCTCCTGAGATAAAGGCAACGTGGACATCAGCAGTGAAGAGGAGGAGAGTTCATGAAGGGATGCAGAATCCTCAGGGACTCAAACGGACACCGAGAGGATGAAGAACCAGGATGCACTGAAGGTGTAGGTTCAAATTATACAGAACTCGATGGAGGAAAAGATTACAAGGTCAACAGCAGCAGGAACTAGGACTGCAGACACATGAGAGTTGAGATATTTCAAGTCCCAAATATTCTTTCCTTGGTTGTCGCTAGGGTCATTGTCAGTGTCATTTATCAGCTATAAATGGGAACTTTCAGAGGTGGAATGACAGGTGTAAATTAAGAAGTTGGAGGTAGATAAGAAGAAGAAAGAGGAGGAAAAAAAGGCAAAAGGGAAGAAAACGCATTTCTGTTATTTTCCTTTTGTCTTCTGTATAAGGGCTACAGAATGAGAGGAGGAAGAGAAGGAAGAGCGGAAAAGAGACATGGCATCTTGAGGGCAGAGAAGTATGGAGACCTTTTTGGGGAAAGATGTGACTCAAGAATCTGCTGAATATTTAGTTATAAGGTACGGTGTAGCAAGAGAAGATGTAGTGGAAAACTGATTATATATTCAATTTGAATGAGCACAAGAAGCATATTTGCTATAATCCAAATTCCGGAATCAGGAAGAAATGTATTTTCAATCACCAGAGAAGCTAGATCTAATTTTAACATCACTTTAAGAGAGACAGGACCAGAATCTATAGACCTTAGTTGAAGGCTTCATCATCTGTCACTTAGACTAGTATAATCATCTCTATTTTTTTTTCTTCCTACTGTTAGTCACTTATAATTTATGCTAGGCATTGCAGTCAGAGTGATCTTAAAAAAACAAAAACAAAACAAAAAAACCACAAATCTCATCATTGCTTAAAAGTATTCATCGCCTGTAGAATGAAGTCCAAGTTCTTCAATGTCAGATTGCTAATTTTGGTCACACTGTACAGCCCACCTCTCCACCCTCACCTCCCAATCCCCTCGACTGCAGAAAATTCAGTCTATTACCAATTTTGTTGCCCCGTAGAGTTACCAGAAACTCTGAGAACAGATCTGTCCTGGATGCCTCTTGCAGACCTAGCACCATCCACCCCCAGATTTCTGGTCTCCATGTTGCTTTTGGGCCACTGTCAAGATCACTTTCGATGATTTCCAAATTTTACTTGGATTGTAGCTCCTGTGAAGTCTGAAGCTGTGAAAAGTCTGAAATGTTACCTTACTTGGAAGCTAACAAGTTAACCTGCCATAATTTTCTATATCTCCGAATGTCTATCTTTATGCCCATATCTATATCCATCTCTATATTTATATATCAATATCACCTATATATGTATATCTTTATAAACACGAGACCTCAGAATCAAGGAACAGACCTTTCTCATAGACCAGCTCACATCAGTTCCAAGCCCTAAATTATCCTTGAGGTGGCACAGTGAACGCCACATGTACCTGCACATACAGGGTTTGTACTGTAAGCAAGGAATCGCCAAATTTTGAAGCTTAGAATTTATACAGGAGTTGCTAGCACATCTGCCCACCCTCCCCTCTGGCTTGCAAGGAAGTGGGTGAGGATGGGAAGGGGAAAGAGAGAATGTAAACAAATACTCTGAGGAGAGGAAGGAAAGATCTCTCCTTTACCACTGTGTAATCTATACAAATGGTCCCAGTGAGATAAATCTCTACATGTCTCCAGACGCCTCTGTCTTTAGGGTTGCTGTTCAATTAGCCTCTCTTCTCAGAAAGCCCCGACTGCAGAAACATGAACATATTTGTGGAGCATCATCTCCCAACAGCTGCCCTGCCTTGCGCTATTTCATCTCATTGCTTCTGTGTACCTTCTCTTATTTCCCTGGGTGAAAGACGAGGCAAGACTATAACATTTAGCACAATTTTAATGAAAGTTTAGGGATAATAGGAAAAAAGTACAACACATAGAACACGTTATAATTGGCGTTGGATGTGGTCACTTTCAGAATTCACAAACCCTAAAACGGAGCCATTCTCTGGGGTGCCTTTCAGATGATCCCCTGCCTACGTCACAGGAACCAGGTGCCTGAGCATGTCCTACCTCCTCCAAATAAATAAACTGCCTGGAGCAGTTTACTGTGCTTGGAGCACCTGGCATTAATGCAGGAGAGTCAAACAGTGCAGTGGGACATAGTAGACGGTCGTGTCTCAATGTCAGTGAGATATGTGATGAAGCTCATGTTGCAGATCAGTGAGGAGGGGATGTATGATTTAATGAATGGTTCTGGGATAATATTTCATATCGAAGGAAAAGAAAACATATCCTATTTCTCACCATAAGCAAAATCCAGTTTAAAGTAGATTAACTATTTAAGTATGAAAAGTAAAATGTGTTCTATTTTTTTTTTAAGTGAGGCAACCCTTGGTTGACTTCACAGCTTGCAAAGACCTTGTCAGCTTACAATCCCTTATTTTTTTATTTTCTACGCTACAGCGATGGTCTTCCTAGGTGGTCTCCCATCCAAGTACTAACCAGGCCTGACCCTGCTTAGCTTCCGAGATCAGATGGAATTGGGGTTGTTCAGGGTAGCATGGCCGTAGACTGTTCTATTTTTTGGTAATTATTTATTAACAGATCTGTCTCAATATCAGACTGTAGTTTTTGTCACACAGGATGTTTATATTATATCATGTTTGAAAATATATTTTGAGATTCAGAGGAGATATCTTTGTGTCTCTAGAGCTCTGCAAAAAAAGAAAAAAGCAATATTATTATTCTTGACTGCCTTCATTTTTAAATTTATGATATTTCAAATACAATTCCATAAGAATTTAAGATGAAAAAGTATCAGAGATGTGAAAAAACTTGGAAAAGAAGATAAAGACAGAACAATTCAGATGGATAATAGGATTATAAACATTTATTTTTTTCTAAAAAATTTTTTAAAATTTGAATAGTACTAGGATGTTAAATAAAATATTAACATAAGACATTCTGCATGACTTCTCAGGTCTCCTAACTCTAAATTATTACTAAATGTTACAAATTCTGATTTGGCTTTTAGTAGGTACTCATTGAATGGATTGAATGAATGAATTGAAAAGGATTTTTAATATTAGCAAATTTAATTTCCTATTCATCAGGCAATTATATGGCTGTATCTCTTGGTTCTGAGGTAGAAAATGAAGGTGAGTATAAGAAACAACACCATGTTTAAAATGTTGTTGGAATGTGTAGTGGCCAGTTGTTATTGTTTTGTCTCTTCAAACTCTTTCCCATGTTTGGGAATCCCCCACCTTGGCGAGGGATGGGGAGTGTGGGCAAAGACCTTCCCTCTAAAGCAGACCAGCTTGCTCTGTCTGCCTGGCAGTTAGAGTACAGTCAGGTCACCTGGGCTCTGCCACTTAGCAACCCTCATGTCAGATGTTGTGTCAGGAGCCAGTGACATGACAGGGAAGGGAGAGAGAGGCAGCTCTTTCTTTAGTCACAGCAGAGGTAGCAGCAGCTGTTAAGGTTGGGCTCCTGAAGCTAGAAGTGCATGTGGCATGTGGCAGTGGCCGCGTCAGAATGAAATGGTGGCTGGGTTGGTGCTGGTGAGACGTGCCCTCTCCTGAGAGGAGCCTACTCACCACCCAATCCATTATGGTCTTCTTCTGGGGCCTCCAAAAGATAGCCACACCCAACATTGTCCAAAATAAGTATATTTTCTAAACTGTCATTCCCTTTTAAACAATATCCTGTGTTGAACATTATATTTCTAGATCCTTTTTTCCAATTTTTTGTCTGCTCTCAGTAAATATTATATTTCTTCAGTTTTTAGAGTCGTTGCTCCCAAATTTTCCTCTGAGAAAGTGCTTGAACTTGAGTTCAAGTTCACATGCATACACACACATACATATCTCCACAAAAACTAACAATAATATAAAGACAGAACAGTTTCTCTCCTTATAGAAAACAAGAAACATTTATCTTAACACCCCAACTAATTCTTTAGACATCTGTACTTGGAATGGGTGCTGTGCTGTTGAAGGAAGTGAACTTTTCTCCCCCCAGAAAATGAAGGGACAGTTTGCCTCAGATTTTAATTCAATTCTCCATCTGTCAGGAGACAAAAGTACTTGCAGTGTTAAAATAGCATTTCCCCCCAGTTTCTAGCCATCAGATTAAAAGAGGGGGAAAAAAAATTAGCCTAAGCATTTCTTACGAAAAAGAGAAATAGAAAAGTAAGATTAGTAGGATTTAAGGTGCATGAAATAACACAGTTTTAATATAATGGATGTATGTCTGTTTTGGCCAGGCAGGCAGCCCAATACCCAACCAGTTGATTTTTAAATGATCTCATTAGGTGGCCTTAGTGGGAAGCAGATCCATACCTTTCACTGTAGAAAGTGAAAAAAGCGAGTAATTTCCTTACTCTGTCCCTGACAGAGCGCGTGCACACAGCTTCAGCTCCACCGTTAAGATGCCCACCCCTTCCTGTGGCTCCGACCCTGCAGGAATTGCTGTGGAGCTGTGAGGTTTCAGCAATAGCTGTAGCAATGCATGGTCGCGGTCAGGGGCTACACCTGCTAGCAGTTCCCAGAAGCCCCGTTGTCTCCTGTTTACATGTCGAACCTGCACCTCTGTTTTGTGAATACCTCCACTGTTTTATTAATCCCATCTATACGTAAAAGGGCCAGAGTCCCTGTCTATTGCTTGCAAGCAGCAATGCAGATGGAAGAAAAAGGTCACCTTTTCGAGCTATGGGATTGCAAACTCTGGCATCAGTCATGTGGGGCCGTGTGAGAGGCCAATGAGTGCACCTCTGTATTCCTTTCTCAAGTTCTTGACCAACATAATGTTATTTGTTTATCTTATTTATCTCTCCCTACCTTAGTGTTCATGGGAATTTTGACAGATATATCCTTGTTTACAACTATATCCTTAGCATGTTAAATAGTACCTGGTTTATAATAGGCTTTCAATAATTATTTGCCGAATGGATGAACAAATAAATGAATGAATGGGGAAGGCATATGAAAATAAATATACTCAGTTGTCTATTTTTAAATGGTTAATTTTATGGTATGTGACTCTTACCTCAATAAAAATGATAACAACAACAAAAAAATCCTATCCTTAGCAGAATACACAGAAACACATTAATGTCTTGGGAGCAGTCAGTCACCAAAGGAAGTCAGAACAAGTAACACTGAGCTCAGGTTAGAAAGACA
>NW_011888879.1:2960852-2963736 GCF_000151845.1 Pteropus vampyrus
GTGGACATGGACAATGGCCTAGTGGTTACCAGAGGATAGTGGGGGAGGGAGATGGGGGAAAAAAATTTAAATCATTTCTTCAATTAAAAAAAATAAATAAATAAAGACAGCACCACCAAAGCCATTCATTTAACAGGTATTTAATGAGCACCTACTATGTGCCAGGCTCTAGTCTATGTACTTGGGATATATCAGTGAAAAAGCAAGCCAAGTCCTTCCTCTCATGGAATTTGTGTACCCATTAGGGGGACACATAATAAATAAGAGGCAATTTATATAGACTACTCAAAGATGATAAGTGCTATAAAAAATTAAAAAAAAAACCTACAGTAAGGTAGGGGGGATCAAGAGTTTTAAAAATTTTAAATGGTATGATCAGGGTAAGTCTGATTGAGCAGATGACATTTGAGCAAAGATTTGAAAGCGCTAATAGAATTAGCTATATGGGTATCTGGGGTAAGAGCGTTGCAAGCAGAAAGAACGTGCCTGGCCTCTTCTAAGAGCAGCAAGGAGTCTGGAATGGAGTAAGCGAGGAATTAAACAGTAGGAAGAGTGGTCAGAGAGCTAACAGGGAAATCAAACCCTGTAGAGTCCCACAGAGCACTCTAGGGGTTGGAATTTACTACATACTGCATGAGAAGCTGTTGTGTTTTGAGCATAGGAATGGATGATTTGACGTTATGTTTTATAAATACTGCTTTGGCTGCCAAATCGAGAACAGACCGAAGAGAGGCAAAGATGAAAACAGAGTGATGACTGATATCTCTTGCAGTTGTTCTGGTGAGAGATGAGAGTGGATAGAATCAGGATGGTAGCAGTACAGGTGGGGAAAAATGGTCCGATTCTGGATAAATTTTGAAGATGGCACTGACAGAATTTGCTTGCTGGGTTGGCTATTCTTTGCGAGAGAAAGAAAAAAGTCAAGGATGACTCTGAAGTGTTGACCTGAAAACTGGAAAAATGGAGTGACCATGAACTAATATGAGAAGACCACGGATGGAGTTGGTTTGGGAAGGGAGTTCTGTGTCCTAGATATTCCAAAGGGAATGATGGCTACGTAGTGTGATGAATCAGATAGCGATCCAGCGTATCAGACATTGCTGTGTGTCCAGTTGGGCAGGGGCTGAGAATCGACTGCTGGATTTGTCACTGTGATTGTGGTTGGGGACCTTTACAAGAGCAGTTTCAGTGCAACGGTGGCAGCAAGTTCTGCTCGGGTGGGTTTAGGAAAGGATAGCAGGAGAGGAATTGGAGACAATGAGTGCAAGTAATATTTTGGATGGATTTTGTTACAGAGCAGGGGCAGTAGGGAGCAGCTGGCCAGGCAAGTGGCTTCAAGGGGAGATCCGGGTGGCGTGCCACAGCACCCACAACATCCGTTTTTATGACAAATTTTTTCTCAGGTAGAAGAATACATTTTGAAGTGATTCTTTTTTCCTAAAGAATAGTTATCTGTTAACATTAGGCATCCGGGCAGATTATACTGATCTTGTTACGGTTGTCTGGGAATAGCGAACAGAGGAAGAAAATAAGATTAAAAAAATCAAATTACCACTGTCCTAGGGCAGATTCTCCTCATAGATTATTGAATGTAATCAGTAATCTGTATTTATTCTCTTATACAATTTCCTATAACATCTGACCCAGTGACCTGAAAGATTTAATGCAGCTACTAAACATGCCTCATTTTCTCTAGGCAATGGCTTACACTTGATAATTGCTATACTAAAGTTAGATGGGTTTCCTTGGGATTCTCAGCTTTATCAATTAAAATAGAAGAGATGTATGGCCCCTCAGGTACACCTCTGATTATCATTATTCCATAGCTGTGAAAATGAGAAAGTCATATTCTGGAACATTTTTGAATATATTTACCTGTTGATGATGAGAAGTGGGTTAAAACAAACTATTAGAACTAAGAAGAGATTAAAACAGCTGTTTAATTCCAAATCTGCCCAATCTCATTCTGGTTTTCCCCTCTTAACAAAACAGGAGAGGAAAGCCAGTGGACTGTGGTCCCGTTTCACTTGACCTCTGTACAGCACTAACACTAGGACCAGTCCTTCTGGAGACTTTCCTCCCTTGACCTTCAAAGCACTAGTTCCTTCCTGATTATGACGTTGTGTTACTCCATTCTAGGATCTCCTCTAGGCGATATGAGGGCTTCTTTTTCTTTCCTTAATACTTATGCCTAGCTATCTCCCAGTTATAGTGTCCTTTCTCTTCTTCATTCACATTACACTGGTCCAGGATGATGCTATCGTATGGCTTCAAATCTACAGACATTCTGGTGATGTTTAGCTATCTTTCTCTTTAGAGTCCAGACCAGTAAACCCAATAGCCGCTGGACAACTTTAGCTGCCATCTCAGCTCCATTGTTTCTGAACCCAAGGTGCCTGGATCTTTAGGACAACTGGAAGCTATTTTCGGTATTTGCAAAAAGCCAGTAGAAATGACTCGTTTACTATGGTAAAGCTACCTATGCTAACTAAAATGTCAACTTTCTTTGCGTTAGCCTGGAATTAGAATTAGCATGCCGTGGAAATATTATAATTCCAGGCTGATTAAAAGCTTTGATGGGCAGTTGTGTCTTTGATGAATAAAACTCAGCAAAGGAGTTAATTTACTTAATAAAGTTTAGTAGATAAAAATCTTTCAACATATGAGGTTTCAGTGGAAATATAAGAAAAGACATCCTCGATGGTGGAAAAACTGAGAAAAATTGTACTTAAAAATGTATTTTGTACCTTGAAAACCAGAAAAAAACATGGCGTTTGTTGATATGATTGTAATTTGCACATAGCAGCCAGCCTTTGCCTTTCCTTTTGAATTTGGTCCTTCTTTTACATTTGGCTCACTCCCGAGCAAGTGGCAACAGAAAACT
>NW_011888879.1:2963786-2998127 GCF_000151845.1 Pteropus vampyrus
GTTACAGAGCAGGGGCAGTAGGGAGCAGCTGGCCGGGGAAGTGGCTTCAAGGGGAGATCCGGGTGGCGTGCCACAGCACCCACAACATCCGTTTTTATGACAAATTTTTTCTCAGGTAGAAGAATACATTTTGAAGTGATTCTTTTTTCCTAAAGAATAGTTATCTGTTAACATTAGGCATCCGGGCAGATTATACTGATCTTGTTACGGTTGTCTGGGAATAGCGAACAGAGGAAGAAAATAAGATTAAAAAAATCAAATTACCACTGTCCTAGGGCAGATTCTCCTCATAGATTATTGAATGTAATCAGTAATCTGTATTTATTCTCTTATACAATTTCCTATAACATCTGACCCAGTGACCTGAAAGATTTAATGCAGCTACTAAACATGCCTCATTTTCTCTAGGCAATGGCTTACACTTGATAATTGCTATACTAAAGTTAGATGGGTTTCCTTGGGATTCTCAGCTTTATCAATTAAAATAGAAGAGATGTATGGCCCCTCAGGTACACCTCTGATTATCATTATTCCATAGCTGTGAAAATGAGAAAGTCATATTCTGGAACATTTTTGAATATATTTACCTGTTGATGATGAGAAGTGGGTTAAAACAAACTATTAGAACTAAGAAGAGATTAAAACAGCTGTTTAATTCCAAATCTGCCCAATCTCATTCTGGTTTTCCCCTCTTAACAAAACAGGAGAGGAAAGCCAGTGGACTGTGGTCCCGTTTCACTTGACCTCTGTACAGCACTAACACTAGGACCAGTCCTTCTGGAGACTTTCCTCCCTTGACCTTCAAAGCACTAGTTCCTTCCTGATTATGACGTTGTGTTACTCCATTCTAGGATCTCCTCTAGGCGATATGAGGGCTTCTTTTTCTTTCCTTAATACTTATGCCTAGCTATCTCCCAGTTATAGTGTCCTTTCTCTTCTTCATTCACATTACACTGGTCCAGGATGATGCTATCGTATGGCTTCAAATCTACAGACATTCTGGTGATGTTTAGCTATCTTTCTCTTTAGAGTCCAGACCAGTAAACCCAATAGCCGCTGGACAACTTTAGCTGCCATCTCAGCTCCATTGTTTCTGAACCCAAGGTGCCTGGATCTTTAGGACAACTGGAAGCTATTTTCGGTATTTGCAAAAAGCCAGTAGAAATGACTCGTTTACTATGGTAAAGCTACCTATGCTAACTAAAATGTCAACTTTCTTTGCGTTAGCCTGGAATTAGAATTAGCATGCCGTGGAAATATTATAATTCCAGGCTGATTAAAAGCTTTGATGGGCAATTGTGTCTTTGATGAATAAAACTCAGCAAAGGAGTTAATTTACTTAATAAAGTTTGGTAAATAAAAATCTTTCAACATATGAGGTTTCAGTGGAAATATAAGAAGACATCCTCGATGGTGGAAAAACTGAGAAAAATTGTACTTAAAAATGTATTTTGTACCTTGAAAACCAGAAAAAAACATGGCGTTTGTTGATATGATTGTAATTTGCACATAGCAGCCAGCCTTTGCCTTTCCTTTTGAATTTGGTCCTTCTTTTACATTTGGCTCACTCCCAAGCAAGTGGCAACAGAAAACTGCACAAGTGAATTCCCCTTCGTCACCTAAATGTCAGATGTCCTAATCCTAACCCACACAATAACCTTATTTCCATCACTCTGGACAGCAACTTCCGGGGGACCTGTCCTGGTACCATCGTGCAATTGATTTCCTTGACAGTATGGGCAAGCTGCGAGAGAATGCAAAAAGAAGAGATTTATCTGATTGGTCTAACAATAGCGCTACCACTAGTAACACAGATGAAAGTTAACCATCTCTCAGTCGGTGACTACCTTCTTCACCTGGCCTGGCAGTGTAGCCACACTGACATTCACGTACACGTCAACATGCAGTTGAGTGCAGAACAGGACACTTTTCTCACTCCATTCCCCTCACTACAGTCAAAATAGAGATTTCAGTGATAAATATAGAAATGTAGAGCAGGAAGATTTGAGAAATCTGAGTGTTGTGGGGAAATGTGGAAAAGTCTGCTTTCACTTACCACCTATGTGACCTGAGCCATTCGTCTCTCTCAGGTCTCGCTTCTTCTACATAGTAGAGATTCTAATACCTATTTTGCTAGGGAGTTTTAAATCAATGTAGATAAAGTCTCAGATACATAGTCGGACCATCCTATGGATTGAATATTTGTGTCCTTGAAACATTTGTATGTTGAAATACAAAGCCCCAAGGTGATGCTTTTAGGAGGCGGGGGCCTTTGGCAGGTGATTAGATCACGAGGGTGGAGCCCTCATAAATGGAATTAGTGTCCTTAGAAAAGCAGCCAGATAAAGCTCCCTTACCTACTTCTGCTCTGCGAAGTTACAGAGAGAGAACGTCAGACGCTAAGGAAGAGGGTTCCCACCAGACACTGAATCGACCGGTGCCTTGATCTTGGACTTCCAGTCTCCAGAACGTGAGAAATAAATTTCTGTTGTTTTTAAGCCGTCCGTTCTAAGGTATTTCATTATAGTAGCTTAAACAGATTAAGACAAAACTTATCTTAACATTCTGTCATGTGAGTCTGCTCCCATCCTGCTCATCTGCCCTGTTATCCCGTTTTATAAATTCCCATTATTCCTCTGTCCTAGTCTCATTCTATCACCAGAACTTTTTCTCGGGCACAATTGTCTGTTTGCTTCTCTAAGAACAATGCCTACTTCTTAGATCTCTATTTTAATGTCTGTGATAAAGTATAACTTCAAACTGATCCTTATCTACTTCCCAGTTCTCTGATTTCAGCAATACCTATCTATTTCATTATCCTCCTGGTGAGTCCATTTGCCTAGCTATAGATTGCAGGTGCAACTTTCATTTGTGACAATGGGAGTTCTTCCCCGTGAAATCAATTCAAAGGAACCCCAGCTGAGAAAGAAAAGTATCAGGCAAAAAAATAAAAGCAGAGACATTTGCTCTTAAGGATGTTCTAGGCCTTTCAACGCTTCTTTGGGTGATCTTCCATAAAAATAAAGAGCTCCTGGTCAGCACCAACCATTCATCTTTTTATATATTTGAGTTCTAATTCTTTACTCGTCTTTTGACTAAGAGTCTTTATTCCAGTGCAATCTTAGTTGAAACTAATATTGCCTTTAATCCTCAAAAAATTATTTTATTTAGTTTGGATCCCTATCTGACTCAAGAAATGGGAACGTCAAATGCTGAACATATCAGCAATGAGGAATGTGTCATTGATTAGGCTGTTTAGTAATTATCAGAGCCAGGCCTGATGGTCTAAGTACTTGGTCTTGGGAGTCAGATATATGAGTTTCAAACTCATTACCTAAGTGATTCTAAATAACTAACTTTCTGTGGCTCTGTTTTTCATGTCACGATAGTGATATGACCACCTAATGGAGTAAGAAGAAGTCTCTCTACAGTGTTTGTCACAAAGTGAGAGTCGCTCTCCGGCAGGCATGCTAAACACAAACCAGACTCTGGCCCTCCCTGACCAAATCCACCTTAAGTGGCTCCCATTGGTCTTGGAATTACATCCAAACTCCTTACTGTGGCCCCCAAGTCCCCATGTGATCTGGTCCCGACCCACTTCTTTACCCTCTTCCTATTCCACTGTCTGCTTCAATGGACAACTTGCTCCAATAGCCACATTCTTTCCTGTCTTAGGAATTTGCCATTTTCTGTACTTGGAAAGGCTGCATCTCCATGGCAGACTTTCTCTTTTTCAGGTTTAAGTTCAACTCTCTCCTCCGAAAAGACTTCCCTGACTTCTCTGCTGAAGAAGGTTCCCCTGTCCTCCCACCACCCCAACATCCATGTTACTTCCTCCCATGTCCTCTGTTTGTTTCCTTCAATGTGTACATTATAATCTGTTACCCATACCGATTGCTTATTATTTTGTTTACTCCCTTATTATTTGTCTCCTATTTCTGAGGAGGTGATTCATAAAGCCAGGAATTTTGTCTGCCTTGTTTATTGCTGCATCTTCAGCACCAAGAAGTGTTTCTGAAACATAAAAGAAGCTCAAAGAATATTTTTAAATTAATATTTTAGAGTATTCCATGTTAAGTAAATTATGTTAATTTCTAAATATTATAATTTCTTACATTAAAATGTCATCCTTTGTAATAACATTATATGATTATCTAAATAACAACTGAAAAGCATTAAAATGCCTTTAAAATGTTATTACAGTGAACAGTTAGACTTATTTCCAGGGCTGGTAAGGAGGAAAGCTAAAAACACAAACGTTCATCTGGGTAACTATTTGAGTTAGATGTAAGTAATTGCAGTTCTCAAAGCATATGTGTAAATCTAATATGATAAGATTAAAAACATTTCTAATAATATCTAGCACCAAGAAATGCTACAGTATTTCTAATAACATCTAGAACCAGGTGATGCTAATGATTCCATATACACAGATAGAATCATTAGCTAAATATTCGATAGACTGATTTCATACCCGTTTTTAGCAAGTGTATTTAACTAAAGAGGCAAGTGAATTTCGGTGTTGTACTTAAGGCTTAATTATGATGCCTAAATATCAGACTGTGTTTTAAGATATGATATGGAGGCAAGAGAAGGGCAGAAGGCCCCGGATTCAAAGGAGCAGTGATTTCTGGTATTGTTACCCGCAAGCTGCATGAACAAAGGTTAATCCCTTCATCTCTTGAACCCTGAGTTTTCTCATTTATAAAACTAAGTATCATAGAATTATTAAAAGAATTAAATAAGACAATGTATAAGAATGTTCTTGGCACGTAGTAGTTTTCCTCTAATGAGGTGACAGAGGAAAAATGGTGTGTTTGACTAATTTCTTAGTAATAATTTTCTGTTTGACTCTTTAACATATATCTCTTAGTAATAATTGTCTTCTTTTATTGTAATATTTTTATGTCATCAGTTTCCACTTGACCACTGAGTATCTCTTGACCAAGAAAACAAAAACAAAGCAAAGCTCAAATATGATTGAGAACAAAAATAATTCAGTAGTTTTCATTGTTACATCGACAACCGTTACCTGTGGAAATCAAGTCCATTTAACTTAAGAACTGATATAATTCTTCAAACAACAAACAAACCTATTAATATTTATTAATGCTATAGAGATTTTCTACTAAAAGAGGATGGAGTAAGCTCTGTACATGAGTAAGAATATTGTAGAATTCTCCACCAAGCTCTCATTTACCTAGAGGTTTCAGTGTTTTTTAAAAGCCAAATGATTTGAATGCCCTTGCATTTGCCTATGATTTTTTTTTCTTCAGCCTAGCTCAGTGATTCTTTATTTTACTGTGCATACAATTACTGTGCAGAATTCTGTATATCACCCATTGTGCTTTAGGTAAATTTAAGGGCACTTTCAAAGGTAGTTTTGACTAGATAGAAGAATGGTTTTATCTTTTGAGATGTAAGGATTAATTTGCACTGATCTTTTACAAGCTTGCCTCCCAGTAAAAGAATTTGTTTTCCTTGATGCTCCATGCAAATTAGTTTCAGGGTCAGCGTTTTAAGCCAATCAATCCTTGTCAACTGCAAGTTTGAACACCAACCTCCTATTCTCATACTATCATGGCAGGGAGGGGCTGGAATTACCCTCAACAATGAATCCTTAAGATAGAATGATAGGATGGGAGCCAAGATTCTGTCAACAAATATTGCTATTGTATCTTGGCCCCTGATCAACCAAGGGAGGGACCATGCTTCCCTAATCATGCAAAGCAAGAGTCCTAGAGCATGAAAGTTGGGATCCCTTCTCTTAAAATATGCAATACAGGACTGCTAGATTGTTATGCACAATCCAGGCAGCTCTGGTATCTCTGATGCTGGGCTATTTGCACTGGTTTGTGTGATACCTATTGACTTAGGGTCCTCCATTCTTTATAAGACATGACTCCATTGTATTGAATTCTCATCTTCTGTCCGCCCCATCTCACTAAAATCATGACAGATGGAATAGTAAGTATAAATGAAGTTTATGCATTTGTAAATTTTATTTTTTTTTTATTTTGAAGATGAAAATCTCTCCAATTGCTTTCTTTATCTTTTCTAACAGAGTTCAAAAGCCAAGGAAGATTTGACTAAAACCTAACCCTCAGTTTTTCAGTCTGTAGCAAGCACTCTTCTGCCTATGTTGCTATATTATTGAAATCCAGAACTTTTTATATGTCATGTGATTAGAGTCTATTGGATCAAAGCAGCAGAAGCAACAACAATTTTGATTTGAACATCACTCTCCAAGTACTTGTGACAAGCACTTCAAAATATTTTCTTTTTTAATTCCCATAAGTACCTTTTGAAGAAGCTGTTGCTGTTTGTGTTTTATAAGTGAGTAAGCTGATGCTCAGAGAGGCTAAGGGACTTGCTTGTAGATACATAGCAAAAAGATGATCGATCTTCGAATCAAACCCAAATATGTATGACTCCAAATTCTAAGCTCTAAAAACCTATTTTCTATTACTTTTCTACTCTGGCAGTGAGAGGGATACCCAGATCTGCCACATCATCCCAATCTCTATATCTCTTTGTCCTCAATATTTCCTGAAACTGACTTCATATATAAAAAAAGATGTTTTATTGTTTTCTAAATATTTGAGGTATTGTCTATGTAGTTGCTGACAAAGTGTTTTTTCTTAGAAATGTTATTTCTTAATACTTATGTCATAAAAACTCATTGTCAGTAATAAATGTATTTATAAGTTCATTTACAAAAAGGCATTCCTAGAATATTAGTTTAACATTCCTATACCTTTCTAATGTGTCTGGTTATCTCATTTGAACATTCACTATAACTTTGAAGCAGCAAACAAGAAGATGGCAGAGCATATTGATAGAGGCTAGAAGTGGTAGATGACTACCCCTTTATCCTACTTGAAATATAATTTTTTTTTTTTTTTTTTTGGTTTCGAGATTGTCTTGACAAGAGAGGGGGGTGAAAGAAAAATAACAAAAGCTGATCTGAAAACTTAAATTCAAGATATGGGTAAATAGTTCCACTGACCTCAAGAAACCTTATAGTGTAATTATATTATAGGACATTATAATGGCTGATGTATATGTTGATGATTTTGAGCCATTACATTCCACACAAATACTCTCTTACAATGGTAAGAACACTTTAAATATATTTTAGAAAGCTTAATTATTATTTAGACTGAACCCTGCGTATACCATTTTTTTTTTCCTATACATACATACCTTTTCACTGAAAAGAAGCACCTTATGGCTTCTCTTTGGCATTTCTGAATTGTCAGCATCACTACGCTTGTGCTTTGGGGCCATTATTAAGTAAAATAAGGTGACTTGAACAGGAGCATTGCATTTGGTGACAATTGATCTGATAACTGAGAGAGCCACTCGTGACTAAGGGTTGGGGAGTGTATACAACTGGACGAAGGAATGAGTCATGTCTGGGTGGGCCAGAGCAGGACAGCTTGCAATTTCATCAAGCTTCTCAGAACGGCGCACAATTTAAAACTTACGAATTGTTTATTTTTGGAATTTTCCATTTGATATTTTCAGACCGTGGTTGACCACAGGTGACTGAAACCATGGAAACTGAAACCACGGATAAGGGGTGACTGCTGTATGTTCCTCTCTTCTTAAAGGTGCGAGTGTCTGGGGCTTGGAGTCAGTTCAGGTGAAAAAGAGTCCCAGCACTATGGCCTCAAGCAATATTTTCACCTTCCTTTATCAGAATGTGGTAGCTGCAGATTTATTTTATTTTAATTTAATTTAATTTATTTTTTTTCCAAGCATGTTTTTCTTTTCCCACTTATTATGGTCAGTGAACACTTATTTTCTTTGGGAACCTTCTTCATGTGGTTAAGTTGAGTCTGACCACACTTTCTCACCACGAAGATGGGCACTTGACCCAGGTCTGCCCAGAGCACCCTGTTCCAGTAATTGATTCAGGTATGGGGCTAGAAACCAAGCCAAAAACCAGAGTCTTCCTCGGGACTTTTTTCCTAGAGTTGTCAGGAAAAAGGCAGTCTTTCTCCCTGTTGGGATTGCTAGATACAAGGATGATGTCAGCCTGGAACATTCATACGCATGAAGAGAGCCTATCGGAGAATAAAGCCAACACAGAGGGAAGCAGAGCTGAGAAACAAAGATGAAGTGTCAGAAATATGAAGATAAACTTTAAACCTCTGGACTCAGCCAGGTCTGAAGGCAACGCTGTAGACTTTCCAATTGTTTGAGCCAACTAAATTCTCTTTTACTTAAAACAGTTTGAGTTAGATTTCTGGCAGTATCACTCCCCAAATTCTTATTCATATATTCCCTAAACCTTGGTTTTCTAATCTGTATAATGGTGATGAGATTCACTACAATATAGAGTAAGATTTAAATTAAAATGATGTATGTCGACTACACAGCACACATTACATCCTCAATAAATGAACTCAGAATTCAACAGCAGACAAGCTCTCAGATTTCTTCCTCACCAGGACCTCTCACTGTGCTTCCTTTCGCCCTGGCTCCCAGCTGATAGCTGTTGTTCTCACCGTCTCCTGTCTTCACTTGACTGTGGGGCTGCCCGTTCCCTAGCCGAGTTGGTCAAGAGCAGCCTCATCCTGCTCTCGGCGAGCAGATGTTCTTGAGAAGAAAAGGTCTCGTCTTGCTGTGCACTGCAATTGTGAAAGAGCTCACCTAGAGAAGACAGCAACTCCCACAAGGATTCTCAAGAAGACCACATTGAAGGCACAGATGAGCCGATTTTGGTCCTGGTTCAGGAACATCTGGAGGAACAGCTGTGGATGACAAGAATGTGTTTATCTCTTTTGTAAAGAAAAGTAGTGAACAGGCAGGGAGTGCAGCACGACGAGAGATTGGTTCCCATCGCCCAAACCTGGGATGGAAAATAATAGAATAAAAACACAGCTTGTTTTTAAATCAAATAGCTTAAAGGGTAACGAGTTGAGCGGGTAGAAAAGAGAACTAAAATCTTTAAGCCATTAGCCCTTGTGCCTCCCACCTGCTGCTAATATTAGTAGTAAGTATATCTGTATCTGATCTAGAAATTTCCTCCACGGGCAAAACCTAAACTTCTTCCGTATTATTGAAAGGTTAACTCCCTTGGGGTTTTATTTGGGAGATGGTATTATTGATGTCCTGAAAAATTCCCTAAAATTTAACAAAACTTCAAAAAGCAAGAATTTTTCCTTCCTTCCTTTGGCAAAAATGAAAAAAACGGAACAAGAATTTTTTTTTTTTTCAACAAAGGCCTCAAACCTAAAAAATTAAGAATAAGGCCTTGAAAAAAAATTTGGTTTTTGGTTTTTTTTTTTAAAGTACCTGCCTCATACTTCCCAAAACTGGGAAAAATAAAACTTAAGCATTTATGATACTTGGAAAAAAAGGAGACTCGTTGAACTTTTATGGTCTAAACTCTAACTATAATAACCACGTATTTTTTTTTTCCTGGAACCAAGGTAACGAAAGGTTTTTTTTCTTTTTTTCCTCAGATGAAGCTTCAAGGAAATGAAGAATTAGAACCTGATAATAAACTATCTGTAGAGGCATGTTAGACTGGTTTTTATGACACTTTCTAATCCTTTGTTGGGAGATTTTATGAAAAATCAATTTTAGAATACTCATCAATGGTAGTAGGAAGGAAAAATTCAGATTTATTTTTCAGAGAGAGAAAAAGCCTTGCAAAACATATGGGTTTAACTTTATAGGAAACAATTTCTAGACAAACATAGATGAATGATTCAATAGCAGCAGGGCACCCATTTATGTAAATACTGAACTGTGGGACTCAAAAAAACAAATTCAAAGAAAAACATTATTTATCAGCTTGAGTTATTTTCCCCCTCTTAACATTCTAGAAGAACAAACAAATCAACATTAAGGAATGCTTTCAACAAGAAAAACAAGCAGAACCTGGTTTAGTGTTGCTCTTGATAAAAACTTTTTAGTTATTTAGAGATTTTCTCTTAGCTATTCTTCATTTTGATGCGTCCTGTATGTGAAAATAGTCAAACATCAAAATACTATAATGTCCTAATTGCTTTTCCTTTGCAGTATTGCTTGTTGAACTTCTGGTTGACCCAGCATATATGCTGCACCCCCTTATTAGGTGAAAGTAGGTACTAAGTATATACCTGATTTAGAGAATACCTTACCTATCAACATTTAAAGTACCTTAACTGAAAAGTGTCTTTTGTAGAAAGCCACAATAAAGAAACTTAGCTTGGGATCTTATATTAACTGAATAAGCAAACTTAAGTGGAAATTCAAAATGCTTTTCTGAGTAATCTTGATCTGAAACATTTTCACCTAAAATAGTCAGGAAATGGACAGAGAATAATTTTTGTCCTTTGTTTTGTCACTGTAACTTTCTTCACTTAATACTTAGTGTAGCCAAAATCTGTGCAAATGTAGCTGTTCTGAGAGAGTCACAGGACAGACTCCAGGCAACTGTTAGATAAATGTTCAGCCACCCACATCTTACCAAGCAGAGGACAGGGCCATTGGCTTCGTCCCTTTGTGGCCAATCCTTTTCAGACTCTTCCTCTTAAGGTACTTTTGCTTACATATGAAGAAGTTCATTGCAGGGTTGTGATGGGGGCAACTTTTACATATAGAAACAAAACTATCTACATATTCCTAAATAGCATCATTGACTGTCAGGCTAATGCATTTAGATTATTGGGTGGCTGAAGTTAATTTGAATTTATATTTGAATGTCCCTCTATACATGTCCATTAGGGCTAAAGATTTTATTTAAATGGAATTGTTATTTTTATTCTTGTAAGTAGTTATAAGTACATCTAAAAATTTCAGTGAATTGTAATAGTGAATTGTAATTATAATAATTTCTCAAAAACATTTAATGTGCATTGATAAGTAACCCATGTTGAAAACTATTTCTCAATAAAATTTACATTAAAATAATTTCTCAATAAAACTATCACTTTCAGTGTCTAGATAAGAGATCTAATAGATCAAATTTTTAGGTTAAAGGCTTATATAACTTAAAATTTCTCAAAAACAGATAATTGTGTATGTGTGTGTATGTGTACACCCAACTTTAGAAAAAATAAGTATTCGAATTGACTTAGTTTTATACTACTTTTATGATTATTTTTATAATAAACCTTTACAACATTTAATACGCAATCATTTATCTGCTATTAGGAATCCTAATAATAGACGTTGTAAGCTATTTGAAAATTCATTACAAATGGGGTTTTGTAAACTGTTAGAGTAACCTTTGGCAAGTGAGATTAGCTATCTATTTTTTACTTGTATGACAAAAATAATTAGCAACTTTCCACAAATAGCTAGTTTTAAAAAAGTATTTTAGTAGATATGATTATGTATACAGTTTAAAATATTGTGTAAACATTACAACAGTGAAAAAAAATTTTAAATCACTTTATTTACCTGAAATCCTTTTCCTCAATAAATCAAGCTATTTTCATATTATCTGAACTTTCTTCTAATCCTTATCTATGTGTTTACAACATTTTCAATAATATAACATAACATTTGTAAGGTATATGATACACTGTTAGTCATACTTAAAATACTCTTATTGTTGCCTATACCACTGGCTGTTGTGTTTCAGCTTTGGTTGCTTTAATCTGTGCTTTTTGGATATCTGCATTTCTAACCATGGAAAAAATAAAGGTGGGTCTTGGAGTATTATAAAATTGAAAGATATTGAAACCACCTATTCTTTTTTGTAACTTAAACAGTGTGTTTTCTGTTTATAAAGATAAAATGTAGTATGGTAAACCGAAAGTTAGATGACAGCAAGAAATGTAATTTCTGTTCTTACGAGTGTCTGATAGTAATGAGTCTAACCCAGACGTGAAATTATGCTGATGTATTGTCGTCCTGGCTGCTCTGATACACGCTGAGGGATTTTATCATGTCAGTCGTCTGCCTTTTGACTTTTTGTTCCATAGGGAATTAAACAAAGAAGAGAACACTCAACAGATACATGCTCCGCTCCTAACTTTAGTATCCGTGGAACTCAAACATATGCAATTATTAGCTCTTTCTTCATCTCACCTAATAATTCTTTTTTGAATGTAGTAAGCACTGTATCAAATACTTCCTATGTTTTTACCTTAAATTCTTACGAGCCTATAGTGTAAGCCTCATTTTGCGGGTGAAGAAACTGAGACTCCCAGAGGTTGAAAACTTATGCAAAGTCACCTCTTTGATGAAGCAATGCCATAGAGCCAGGATTTGAATCCAGGAAGATTCTACAGCAGGTACATGTAGCCACTAAAATGTCCTCAACCTAAGAATGAAAAATTGGAGAACCTCACAATTGTTGCTCTCATTGTCCAGGGATTTAAATGTCAATATCAAGACCAATAGTCTGGTGAGAGCATTTCTGAGCCTGTCTTAGAGATATCTCATTTCTCTTAACGTTACAGTTTTGTGGATTTTAGAAACAATATACTGTGGAACCACCATGCATATAATGAATCATGACATGGTCCTTCAGCATCTGCTCGAAGGATTGGGTTCCTCTTTCTTGGGGTGCTTTGGATATGTTTTTGGGAAAATAGGTCCAAATATGGTTCCTTGTCCTCTATGTAGATGATTTAAAGATTTATGAGACAGAAAAGAAGACAGTTCAAATGCTACTTTCTTCATGTTACTGTCCAGCCACTATTTCAGCATATTTAGACTTTGCTACAAATGATGGAGCTGGCTCAATACAGCGAAGTTCCCAGAACCTGTGTTCTATGACATGTCTAGTACCAGGAGTCTGGAGTGGCAGGGAAGGACATGTAGATCATACCCCCCAGGGAGAATTGATAATGGTTAAATCATTATATGCAGCTTCTCTAGGTCTAGAACCATTTAAGGAAACATTTTGGCTCAGCCTCTTGTAGAGTCAGTGAAGAAGAAAACAATTCATCTCTAACACTGAGAATGCTGGAGTATGACTATAACTATTCCTATGGAGAGACATACCACAAAAGAGTTTACTCTCCATGGATAAAGTCCTCTTTAACTAAGGACTAGAATTGGCATGATGTATTAGCATTGCCTGGGCAATTTGTACTTCAAATTTTGTTATCTATATTGTATTCCTTCTTTGCAATATTAATCTGGTAAGTTCATCTTTTATGGCTGTAAAAGAGGTGTCATCCAATTCTGTTAAGGCTCTTGAACTCTCTGTAGACAACATAGTCAACTGGAAAAGCTATCAAAATTATGAGTCAGCTGTCCTTCTCAAGTGGAAGTGTTTCAAGAAATAACTAGTGAAAGCATGTTCAAGATGTGTTTGCTAGATAGAAATGGAATACAGTTAGCTAGAAATAAGAACACCAGTTTTTAAAAAATATCTTCATGATAGTCTGCATTTGTGTATTTTTCATTTCTACTTTGGTTAATCAGTCTACTTGGTTCTGTTAATGTAATTTTAAAATGCATCTAACTAAAGGGGTCATAATAGTTACACCAGAACTGTCTGCCCCTTCGTGTCTCTAGCAACAGAGAATGGCATGCTTTAACATTTTAAGTTATTTAATTGCTAACTAATGAGAAAGGTTTAGAAGTAATATAGATTTTATAGTACAATTTATAGTCCAAATTACACTGTACATAATTATGGTACATATTTTTCAATAACTTATAAAGAATGTGAACACCCTGCGTAAAAGAAAATAAGATAAAGGTACTAAATTAACCTCTTGTGGAGAAACTTCATTAGGAAAAAATCTGAAAATTTATTATATGATTCGTTAAAGATTTATTCAATATTTACTATGAATTGTCAATTTGATTTACTCTCTAGAGGGACATGACACTAGATTATGCAATAGAGGAGTAGGGGCTAGTAAAAATTAAGATTATAATAAATATTGTATTTCTCTTAAATAGCTTATCATTTTAGATCGGTGATTGAAATATCAGCTGTTTTATAAAAGCTGATATCACCAACTATAAGTGTGACACATGTTTCGTAATAATCTTGCATTTAACTTGTCAACAATCTCTTCTTTAGTGTTTTTAGTGACTGGTAGCAGAGGTGTGTGAAACTACATAGAAGGTAAGATAATATGTTCTTTCACTAATATGTTCAGCTTTAGACGATTCTTGAACTGGGTTAGGTTGAGTAGGAAGCAAGCAAATATGAAAATAAATTGTTTAATTTCTTAGATACTCTGAAGCAAAGACTATATTTCTTTCTCTCTCTCTCTCTCTCTCTTTCTTTCTCTCTCTCTCTCTCTCTCTCCCTCCCCCCCCTTCCCTCCTTCCCTCCCTCCCTCTCCCTCTCTCTCTCTCCTCTTCTCTTCCTCTCTTTTCTACTCTCTCTGGTTCTTACTTTTCCCTCTATCACTGTAATTGAGTAATCCATATTCTGTTATATGAAAAGGTATATAGTTATGTCTATATGGCTTCGAGGCAGACATGTTCACTGTTAACATTTCATTTCTCTTTATGTTCCTTCTAATTTAGACCTAAAGCTTTGACTTAGCTATAGGAAACTTTCATCTGTAAAAAAAGAAATAATTTTTTCTTCCCTCCATGTCCATGTTTGAAGATTAAAATAAATATATTGTGTACTGTAGGCAAAAATTAACAGAATGACTATGGGCAAATTGTTTAACCACTCTTGGTCTGAGTTTTGTTTGTTTGTTTGTTTAGTTGAAGCAGTTGTGTCAGGTGACTGGCGCCCTTTCCCCTGCACTCACAGTTCCACTCGTTTTCTTTTAGTTCTGTGGATAAATCAAGTTCTTTTCTGCTTCAGAGCCTTTGCACTTTTTCTTCTTTCTGCCTGGGTAATTTTCCTTCCATCATGTCTAAGACTGACTCCTTCTCATCCTCCCCGTCACACTTTGTCACCTCTTTAAGAGGCCTTCCTGGAGCATCCTATCTAATATAATTCCATTCCCTATTAGTATTTATAGCAGCCTTCATTATCCTTTTTTATTGCACTAATTATGACATAATTATTTTAATGATTTTATATTTTATTTTATTTTTTGTAGACCGTCTTTTATTTTATTTTTTGCGGACCGTCTTCCTGAGGCTGATACTATTAGATGCCACCTAATATCCATTACTACTTCTTTCTTATTAAGAAACTTGATATCCTTCAGAGCACCGTCAGTCCAGGTAAATAAAAATGCTCACTTCCCTAGGCTGTGATGTGATACATATCTGCTCAATGAGTCATAAGCTGATGGTTTCTGGGGAGGCTCTTGCTTACCTGATGCAGACATCCTCCTACTTCTAGAACTCCTCTATATTTCCTACATAAAATGTAGATATTATGTCTGGAGACTCAGCAGCAATTTTGTAATCATGAGTATGAGAGCCACTGACTAAAGCTGAGGGAAGAGAACGAGGAAAGAGTCTGGGTGCTTGACAACAACTGCTCTAGAGGTTTCAGCGGTACCAAGCCTGGGCGAACTCACTCTAAATCATCTGCTAATCTTAAACCCCATATGCTTAAGCCATTAATTTCTAGTTTTCTATTATTTGACTGTTTAGCGCATTCCTCACGGTTTGATTTCCTTCTTGAATGCAACTGGACAAGGACAGCAAACATGTCCATCTTATAGCCCCAGCATCTTGTAAAGTGCCGGACATAGAATAAGCTCTTATTTTGCTATTTGTTAATTTAAATCTAGATGTGGAAGCACAAAAACATCTATACATCCATAAAAAAACCAAGCACACTGCAGGGAAGAATATTTTCAACATACCTGACAGAAATAATGTTAATGCCTTTAAAATATGAAGGTGTGTATAAATTGATAGGAAAACCATCATGACGCCAACAGATAAATGGGACAAATATACAAAACGCCATTCACTTGAGGTAAGAAGATTAATAAACCATCTGTTGTCTCTCATAATAGTCGTGTGATCAATTAGGAGGTAGCTATTCTCTAATTACATTCAAGCAAGTATTCTGGCATTTGCTTAGGTAGACACTACAAGCAGGAAATCTGGATAATTCAGAATTCAGTCCTGATTTCAAACCATTCTAACTCAAAAATCACTTACATTGCATCAGAAAATGTTTCCTACGGTGTTGATTGGCTTTGATGTAAACATACCTATGAAGTTGGAAAATATAGAAAGAGATGGGAGAAAGGAAAGTAGCTAAGTGGAATGACTGAATTGCTAATTCTGTGATGTATGATTGAAACAAATAATTATCCAAATGACTCTCTGTAGGATTCAATTTCGAAAGTAATCAGCTCAACTATTTCCTTCCTCTAAATAGTCTTTTCCTGTTTTGTGTGAGATCTGGTTGAGCTGAGACTGAGGTTTTATATTTTGTTTTGTTGTATTGTATTGTGCTGAATTGTGTTCTCTGTATTGTATTGTGTAGTACTGTATTTCATCACTTGAACTCCTGTTCTGTCTACACAGTCAAATTAAATGGCCTTGATAGAACTGATAAATCCTGTCTGTGGAACAATTGAATACAAATAGCTGTCATTTATTAAATGTCTATCAGGTACCCAACTTCTATTGTGGATCATCTCAGTTAATTCTCACAATAGTTTTGGAAGCTAAATATTATTTCACGTTATTATTTCACATTTCATAGGTAAAGAGTCAAAGGTTTAAAGAGTTAAGCTCTGACCTGTGAAGAGGGACGCTGGCCTATTTGGTTCAAAAGACCATGCTGTTTGCATCACAAAAGCAGCTTTTTTTAAAAAAAATTTTTTTCTTCTTTTGAGACTTAGCTTGCCTGTACAGATGTGATTTTAGCTTCTTATTAAAGACAAGGGTAAAGGAGAGTTATTAACACATGTATGGCATTCGCAGATCTTAGAATCTCTGATTTAGGAAAGAATTGTAATGATGCCACTCAATATTCCACCTACCTCTGGTAAAAGGAAGATTAGAAGATTGGAAAATTTGACATGACTTTGATGTGTTAAATGCTAAATAGTGCTGCACAGGATAAAAATTCTTTGGAAGAAGACCGTGAGTATAACTACTTTTGCAGGTGTTTTAGAGCAAAAATCTGTTCACTTAGTGGTTCCACATTTTTGAGAAGGACGTAACTAGGAAAAATTTTAGTGTTTTTTTTTTTTCCAAGGAAGGAACATGAAAATGCCAGAAATTTAGAGGTTATTATTTTGATCAAGCGTTTATGTTACTCATTGTGATGGCAAAATCAATTTATACTTTATAGAATCATTTGTCAAAAGCTTAGAAATATGGCACGTTGATAATTACAGCAAAAGCAATTACATTTGGTTTCTTGATTAAGAAGAGAGAAAATGAGTATTACCCATTAATTAACAAAGTTATGAAGAATCTCAATTCAAATATGCACTTATTTTCTTGATGAATACAAGGTGATTTGATATTTGTAAAATCTCATTAAAGTTTCGGTAAGGAAGTTCAAACTTTCTCAGTGTCAAAGGAAGAAAAAGTGAAGCATCATTGGTAACTCGTGCAGTGAAACGCATAGGTAAAAAATTCAGGTTTCCAAGAAGGAAAGTGTTGACCTATCAGGAAACGTGAAACTACTGGGAAACTACTGAGTTAGAATGGTTTGAAATCAGGTTAGAAATGGTTAGAAATGGTTAGAAATGGTTAGAAATCTTTAACATAATTTTGGCATACAGCTTTGTACTTGGCTATAATCCAAATTAAAAATCTGTGTTTAACTAGTTGACAACTAAGGTCAAGGTATGAGTCATACGACAGCTTGATCCAGACCTTTTGTGAGGTCCTGCTAGCCTTTGAGAGTTCCCTTAGCATCTGAGTTGACACAGAGAAGAATTAAACATCCTGGGACTGAGTGGGGGAGAGAGTCTCCTCCAAAATAAGGCTCATTTCTTTTAAAATCAGATTACTTTCCATTAAGCATGAGCGTTCTTTTAGAAACTTTTTGTGTGGGCTGTAGTTCATTTTCATTACTGTGTTTCCCGCCCCTCTCACCGCCCCCCCCCCCCCGCCACCCCCACCACTTGGGACAATTCATTAGAAAATCCACCAAATTTATTTGAAGTAACCAATTAATCCTTTGAGATGCAACAATGGATATGCAAATTGTATCACATTAAGAGTCTCAGGAGGAATGAATTAAATTGAAAATACACAGCCTTTCGGAAATTAAAAAGTATATTGTTTTACTGTCACAGATTATCAAAATCCGTGCGATTTTTCTTCTGTGGTTCATTTTATTATCTCCTTGCCTCGAAATACCAAAACAAATGACCGTGCCTGTCTTAAATGCATTACATCAGGATACTAATAGGATATTAAACATGATAGTTATATTGATGAAAGACCTGGTGTGGCAAATAACAGTCTACATAAAAATATGAATTCAGAACAGAATAATTACATCAAAAAGTAAATAATTATCATTGCCATTTCCTTCTTAGCAATGCTCACAGAGAAATAAAAGACTAAGAGATCATCTTGAAAACATGACCAAATGGGCAACATCTTTCCTCAAGCATGCGTGTTCTGTGGTACAAGTAGGTTTTAAATGGTTTTTCTTGATGACTGGATAATGTTAGGGAGATATGAATATTGTCAATAAAATACCCTTAAAATAGTACTCGACACCCTGCTTTTGCTTTCTATATGTAACTTACTCTTCTCAGGGCTTAGCATGTCACAGCAGCTCTGTGAAATAGAAACTGTCATAACTGTCTTACAGGAGAGGCACCAGAGAATCAAGGGACTGACCTGAGGCTGCCCAGAGCTGAGTCCAAAGATTTAATGCTGGAGACCACGTTTTTCATCACTGTGCCATCTCCGAGAAAGGTGATAGAAAATATCATTGGCGTTTTTCTGAGGTTACACGCTAAGTCATTAGAAAATTAGAGAGATAATTATTGGTGTTTAGAAATTGTCGTCGTGTTTACTTCTTGCTGTTGTTATTCAAAATATGCAATAAGAAATATGCAATAAGAATGAATGCACTGGCACCTTGTGTTCCCATTGATCACAGGAAGCTTTAAATATACTGTCTTATTATTTTAGCTTAAATTTTCTCAATATGAGATTGGAAGAAGCCGCATTTGTCCTTATAGTGTAAATGAACAATATTGAGATGGCTATGTAGATATTGGTAGTGGATATTTGTAAGAAAATTGAATTAATTATCAAAATTATTTTGGGAAACAGTTATTTTCTACAGAACTGCCCAGTACTAGATTCATTCTTTCTCTCTGTATACCTACCATTTTTATTCATTATTATCATTATCATCGTTATCATCATCACCCTTCTCTTTTTCTCAAAAGATTTGAGACTTTTCGGACTCTATGCTTCAGGTGAAGGCAATTTTGACCTAAAGTATTAATTAATACAACTAACAAGTGATTATTGAGAATGCATTCCACAATTATAATATATACAATTATATATACATATACACAATTATAAAGCATATACACAATTATAATCATATACAATTATATATGTGTATGTGTATATACACAATTATCATATATGCAACTACAATCCAAGGACTTCTGAGATAAGTCTTCTTAAAAGTACAAAATTATATAGACGTTCATAGGTTATTTCCATGTGGGATCTGGGGTTCTGTAGGAGAGGAATCTGAGGGTTAGCATTAAGAAAGGGGCTTTCGAATTGAGTTTTGTGAGGAGAATAAATTGTGTGTGTTCATGTTAATCTATGTTATGTAACAGCTTTGCCAAATTTTCTTTTAAAAATGGAATAGTTTTCTGTGAAAATGTGCTAGACAGTCAGTATAGCATGGCTTAGACTGCAGCTTTGCCCCTTAGTCACTATGTGATCTTGGCCAAGTGACTATGCTTCTCTTTCCTCCTCTGTAAAATGGGGATGATGGTACTATTTGCCTCATAGGATTATTCTGAAGATTAAGTGAATTAATATGGGCAAAACAATCACAACCACACTTAGCACTATGTAGAAGTTAGCTACTAGGATTGTTATTTGACTGGGAATGGTAAATGCTAATCAGTGATATGCATTAGGATGTACAGTTATTAAGACAAGAAACATTTTGTATGCTTCAGAAATAGGAGGGAGGGCAAAAACCATGACATGAGCTGAAGATATGACAAAGGCACACATACAGAAAAACACAGGGCTTGTTTTAATGCAACGTTTCCATTGCATTTTGTTTGGAGGAAAGGGTGTTTTTAGTTTGGACTTTAAATAAGCGTTGTATCTTGTTTATCATAAGACATATTTACAGCTCAGATAAAAGAGATAAAGGTTCTGAGGACTCATCCATTAAATGTTGAATTCTCCACTTTGCCTTAGTCTCACATTCCTGATAAGACTATAAGAGCAAACATATTGTTCCCAATATTGCCTACACGAAGTACTAGAGATAAAACGGAGTAGAACCCATTGAAAATTAATTGGTCCTTCAAGAGGATTAAGAGTAATCATTTCCTTCTGCCCCATGTGTTCATGTAGCAAAGTGGCATTTTATCCTTGGTCTTTCCAGAGAATAAAAACTCGTATCGACACTATATAACTGATTTCTGTAGGAAACTTCTCTTTAGCAGTTATCTATAACTGTGATCACTTAGCCCATCCAATCCTGTTAACCCAGTGAAGAGAAAGTCCCTCATTTCCAGTCTCGTATTCCCAAAGGCAGTTGATTTATTTTTGTAGGGCTGCTCATATTTTTATAGTAAAAAGCCGCATAAAAGTCTTGTCTAAATGCATTCAGGTGCATGCTAATTGATTTTCCTCCTTCTGTTGAAATTTGCACAACAAGGGAAACAGCTGGAGACAGTTTATTAACTAGTCAGAAATCCGGGTTTGGGAGATACTTGGAAAAGAACCGAAGGGGAAACTAGCATGATCTGAAAGAAGAGTGTTCTTCCTGACAATGAGATATGATGTTTACCCATTCGCCCATTGACCACCTCCTCTACAGAGCTTCAGAAGTAGACCGGAAATTAAATTAAATGTCTTTTGCACGATGCTCATGCTCCGGAATGGTAGATGTATGTTTCTTTTGGTATTTGATACTTGATGGCTGATATTGCTATAGTATATATTTCAGAACTCTCTGTTTCAAACAACAGTCACTCAACTCAAAATAGTTTAAGCAAAAAAGAGAATTTATTGACTCATTTAACTGAGAATTTCACAGATGGTTCTGACTTCAGGCAGGGCAGGAACTCAAGTCATGTTCTGGGTCTGTCTTGCTGCATCTCGTAATCCGCCCCCCTTGTGAGGTCTGGGTACACTTTCTCTCTGGCTTTTCCTATGTAACATGAAAGATGGCCCTCACATTTCCAAGCTCAAATCCTTAAGGCTTAAGATCTAAAAAAAGGCAGCCCCTCTCCCTAAAATACATATATCGATTCTGACGGAAGACCCTGATTGGGCTTGCTTATGTCAAGGGTCCTCTCTTATATGATAAAAATCTTCTCAAACGTTAACATATTTACATATCATACATAGTACTTGATGAATTTGTTAAAATGCACTTTCTAATGAATTCACTTTTACATTTGTTATATGGATAACTTAACTCCCAGGGCCAGGAATTAATAAAATGTGATTTATACCAAGAAAGGAGAGAAGTAATAATGAGATAAGTGGAAATCAAGAATTGAAGGAAGCTGTTACTTAAAGAAAAGGTGCACAAAAATTAGGTAACCAATTTACCTGGGTAATAAATTTAAACTCAGATAAAACAGCAATGATGTTCATTCTATTTAGAACGAACCAAGAGGAAAACTGGGCATCTCAGATTCATTACTTAGTTTTATCCAAATGATAATTATAATAATTTACATTATGAAAGTGCACATGATAACATTACATTTTCATAACAATTCTGGCAGGGAACTTATTTGTAATTCTCTACTATCAAATGCATCTAGGTCTCTTCATTCTGAGCTAAGATTGTCAACTTGCTGGGCTTATCTCTGAGGACCAGTACTGTGGCAGGCTCAGGTCCTCAGCTTACTCCTGTCTAGTGAGAGAAGCCAGGTAACCGTGGCTGGTTTAAAACTGTGCTAAAATGGCTCTTTGATTCCCCGGGTCTGGCTTAGCTTTATCTTTTGATCTTTTTTACTGGCTATCGATTGCAGAGACTAGATATCTTGGTTCTGGTAATGGCCGTAAACCTGGGCCAGTGTCTTTTGCTATTGGTTTTACTGGATAAAGTTTCTATCCTATGAGTCTGTATCTGACAGTATCTGGAAAATAACTCCTTGAGTCAGCTTTGTCTCAGTTGCTTTTTCTGATTCCTTTTATTATTTTTTTAATTAAAAATTTTTTAATCTGTTAGTCCTGAGATTGGTCACACTTGTTTTGATTCCAGATTCAACACATCCTTGATTCATAATAATATTAATGATAATAATTATGATGAAAAGTAAGGTTTATTGAGTATTCTAGGCAGTATTATATGTACTGTATATACATAATCATAGTTAATTTTCCTAATAAATTTAAATATGCACTACGATTCTCCTCATTTTATAGATGGGAGCATCAAATCGCAAAGAAAAGAATTAATTTGTCCAACTTCGCAGTGGTTGAAAGTAATAGAACCAGGACTTGGAGCCAGGTAGCTGGTTCTAGAGCTCTCTAATATTGAGAAAAATATGCTAGCTAGTATTTTAATATTAATGACAATAATGCTAATTGTTTATTATGTATCATACTACCTTTCCATAATAATAATGAAGATGATAAGCATAATATAGAACTTCCCGGTTTACAAAATAACTGCTTTATTTCCAGAATAGCAGCTCTCACTTGGAGTCTGGTTAAAATTCGGGGGTTGGCATGGTGGGCAGCTGAATCAAAGACATGTGTAGACTTGAGACCAGCTGATTAACAGGGTAATTATTTAGAGGAGACATTGAGTGCCCCGTGGGGGAAGATTAGAGAAGGAGGTAGAAGCTTTGTCTCTAAACTGTCAGACTATGCTCAGCAAAAGAAAACCGTTGAGTAAATACACCCTTTTTTTAGGGAACATTTGTTGTCATTCGAGTAACTTGTCAACATTTTTTTCAGTCGACAGGAATATTGCCACTGAGAGAAGTTCTGAGATGTGCAATTTTCTAATTTTTTGCATGTCCAGGGTGTTTCTGTACTCTGCATTGATTGGCATCCAGGGCCACTGTCCTGTTGAATCACCTCTTCATCTAGTTCCATCCAGGCCATTCCCCAGGACTATTTGATTAGAATTCCCTATGGTTCCAGGCATAGGTATATTTCAAGGGCTGCCCAAATGATTCTGGTGGGAAGCTTTGGTTGAGAACCACCACAATAGAATCTTAGAACTGAAGGACTTTGGCAAAAACTCAGAGAGATGAAGTGACCTGTCATACACAGTCACTGGCAGAGTGGATGATAGAGCTCACTTCTTTTTTCACTGTTTTTGTCTCCTGTTTGATGCTATTGGTATTTCTAAGAACAAATCAGAGTATCTCTCATTACTCCTCTGTTTGCCCTTTGCCTTGTTAAGTGGCTTGAAAATAGGAGAGCTGGCAACTGAACCCAACGTCCATGTGACCGTGAACGTCACTCCTTCCACTTCACTTCAGAAAAGATTCTGGTTCTTGGATATTGATCATCCTTCTGTGATCGTCCTGTTGCCCTCTGTGAGTTCTTCCTCTATTCTAGTTAACCTTCTCCGAATGTGATTCTTTTCCCCCATCATCTTTGTTAAATAACTCACTTTTTCAACATAAATTTAGAACCCAAGGTAGGAGGAAGTCTATTTAGAATATTTTTTTTCTGATTCTGATAACCACATGGCCTACTCAGAATCTGTATTGTCTGCACCATATTACACACAGTATTTTTCATCGTAGATGGATTTTTACAGTAAGTTTTTCTTTTACTTTCCATCTGAACACAAATTAAAAGGAAAGTGGAGACATGCCTCCTGAGATATTTTTTACTTCCACACACTAGGTATTGATAGAACATATTTGATCAGGAAGATCTGCCGTGGGCCAAGAAAGAGAGAACACATGTCTTTGGGACATAGGATCCTTTTCAACTCTAAGACTTAGTTACTCTGGTCTCTGCCTTAATCCAAGGGAATGAAAAGCCAAAACCTTCCAAGACTCAGTTGGCTCCAGATCTAAAGGGGCAAGAAACCCCTAGAATTTATTAATGTCAGGTGTACAGAGATGTCCATTAGTTGTGTTTACTCTGGTACATAATTGTCCATAAACCCTTGGAAGTGGATTATTACAACCCCGAAATCTGACATTTAAGTAACAAAGAAGAGATATCCTCCTTCCATGATTCAATATAGCATTGGAAATGAGTAAGAATAAAACGGGAATAAATAAAAATCTGATCATATACCTAAGATTTCATATTAAGGCATATAAATTAGCATATAGAATACTGAAGATATCTTTAAAGTCACATTTTAAAAAAACATTAAAAGAAATGGACAAAATCATGGTTAAATTAGAACCCACCGAAACTATCTTTCAAGAATGAAAGCAAAATAAAGATAGTTCTAGTTAAACAAAATCCAGCAGAGTTTGCCTCAAGTAGATTCTCTTTAAAGGAAGTACTTTGAGCAAAAGAAAAATGTTCCTAAAGATTTAAAATGCAGGAAAGAATGGAGAGCAAAAAATTGGTAAACCGATTGGTCACTCTAAAAGAATATCGAAAGTATAATCCAATAACAATAATGTTTAATTTCTTGGATTCAAAAAAGGATAATATTGAAGTTGAACAATGTGAAAATAATTCAAGGATTCTTAAAGCCAATATTTTGTTAAAATAAGTATGCAGATTAGGTTGTGGGGGTAATGCTAAAAGAATAGAAATATAGAGCATAACTTCTAAGCTACAGAGGGAAGAAAAGGAATATAAAAATCTCATTCAATTGAAAAAATGTCAAGAAGGAGGAGAGAAAATAGTTAAAAGGTAAGCACAAAATGATATTGTAGAAACAAATCTATACATGTCAGTCATTTTTAATATAAATGGACTAACACTCCACTTAAGAAGTAAAAATTGTCAGCTCTACATAAAAAAAATAAAATTCATTTCTTTGAAAGAGTTGCACCTAACTGTATGGATACAGGAAAGTTGAAACAGTAGAAAAAGATCCGCAGGCGAATATTAAGACTCTCTACAAAGCTATAGCAATCAATATAATCTGGTCACGGTGCAGCGCATGTCCAATAAGCATGTCACCCAAGCTCTTCCAGCGAGTGGCATTCATTCCAGTCTCGAATTCTGAAGCTAATGACAAAAGGCAAAAGGGCCGTGGTGTCGGCGATGAAAGTGTTTGCAGTAACATCACGTTCAAGAGAAACAAGTATACTGCGTGGTGACAGTGGTCATTTCCTCTTCAGACCAGTTCTTCAGTGTAATTTTAGATGTTTTTCCTGGAAGATTACCTGGAGCTAGGAATTCTGTGAGCTATCCTATATCCTTAAGCAAACAAATACCCACCCGCTATGATTTTTCACTAAGAGTTAGATTCTGTTTCTTGCGACTGAGAATCCTGACTGATCCAAAATGTGCTTTTCTAAAAAGAGGAAGAAGAGAAAATATCAAGAGGCACTTGACCTAGGATTGCTAATTGGGACCCTGTTCTTCTGATCTTTCCTGAGAGACGGGGCCCAGTTTCTGAATTCTCCCACTTTGCAATGATTCCAACTCCATTTTCCCGGAAAATGAGAAAAAGCAAGATCTATGTTCAGATAGGTATCAAATTTAGAAATAAATAGAGGCAAGAAATAATTGTTTAATCTAAGGCGAACTTCCCTTTTCAGAAGTTCATGAAGATGATTCCAAAAGCAACCGCATCTAAGGAGGATTGGTAAATGAGATGGATTACTTTAGTATTTTAAAAGTGATATTCGGTTTGTTTAGAGAGTTTTTAAATTTCACCTTATTATTTTTTTCCCTGAAATTGAGTCCTATTTTTGCACCTCCACCCAGTATTAGATTTTTAAAAATAGGTATTCATGTAACTCTTTGTTCCTGCCTTCTGGGTGGACGGTAAGGATCAGGAAAGCATCGGGAAGTACTTGTCTCATTCACTCCCATATTCCCGGTGCTAGCACATTATAAGTCATTAATAAAAAATATTCTAAGTCAAATGAAAAAAAAAAGAATGAATGGGATATGGTAAATGCAATATATATATGTGTGATACACACACACACACACACACACACAATTACTATACTGCTGACAACTTTCTTTCAATTTGTTTCCTTTTTCTCCTGAAATGGCAAAATTGGAGACCTGCTAGATCCTTTGACGGGGAGACATTTGTAGTATTAGTTCTGCTCAATACAAAAAATATCTGAAAAATCAGTTAGTAAAATGATAATTTTAGTCTGAGTGATTTTAAATGTAATGCCGCAAAAAGCACTCTAAAATTCAACGTGTTTGACATGATCGATTAGGAATGAAGAAGTACATATTCTATTTTTACATCTCCAAACCAACTAAATAACTTGATTTACAGACAAGATTAAAGGTTGCATTCAAATTAAATTGTTTCCACAATTAAATAAAATGGAATGGCCTTAAAACGTCTAGAGATTTTACATCTCAAATAGGCCCTCTCCTAGGATTTTCTTTCAGAAAGTCCATTAAATCTTCCATATTTGAACAGCAGATTAATCTCCAGAGGTTTTTTCTAGACATCTCACTGGCAGTATCTGCTCTAATGAACTTGCTTTTCCTTAGAAATCATTCTTTTTCAGTCTTTAAATAAAATGTCCACTTCCTTCCAGGACCTTCTTAATTAAACAGTTTATCTGCCCAGACAGTGCTTATTTCTTCCTCTTCTAGATTAATAGTTATTTGGAATTTTTACTCGAAAGCACTTCTTGGTATTTATGAGAAAATTGAAAATTAAATAAAATCAGCGGTGGACCTCCATGATTGACACCGTACTTTGCTGGCATTGAAAAAAAATGTGTGTGGCGGTGGGGGTGATGGTGACAGTGAGCGAGGTGGGTTAACCTCTGTTGAATATCCGTGTAGACGGGCTGTCTTTCACGTGGCCCCTCTAGGTTTGATCTCCTTATTCTGGGTTCCTTCTTCAAGGTTACAACCCACTTTTTTTCATACTTCCAGCCCCTACCTGAATGAATGGCCCTCAGACCTCCCTGCAAGCCAGAGGCATCAGGGGCCTTATCCGTTCTTCTCAACTCGTTATGATGACATAATAACGAAGTACTAGGTGGCATAACCAACAGAAATTAATTTTCTCACAATTCGGAGGCTAGAAATCTGAGTCCAGGTGTCAGCAGGGTTGATTTCTTTGGAGGTCTTTCTCCTTGGCTCGTACATAGCCGTCTTCTCCCTTTTTCTTCATGTCGTCTTTCCTCTGGCTTGTCTGTGTCCTAATCTCCTCTTCTTATAAGGACACCAGTCGTATTAGATTAAGGCTCACCTTAATACCATATCGAACTTTAATTACCTCCATAAAGACCCTGTCTCCAGATACAATCCCATTCTGAGGTACTGGGGGTTAGGACTTCAACTTATGAATTTGGGGGTGATACAACACAGTGCACAACTCTCTATATCTTGCGTCTTTAGATTTCAAGAGCCTATTTGTGAGTTGTAAACAATCAGAATCTTTGTTTCTCCTTCTCTCTTTTTATCCTAGAAAAATACTAATTTTCCTCAAGGAGATGATTGAATAATAAGATTATGTATAAAGAAAAGCACACAGATTACTATTTTAAGACAATATTTCACAGCATCTACACTTTGCCAGGAACTGTGCTGAGCACTTGCTAAAATCATTGTCATAGGCACCAGCGGTGTCAGTATATGCCAGAGGAAGCAGACCCGCAGAGAGTTCAGGTCAGGTGCATGCGGATTAGTAGTGGCAACAGGACTGGAAGGCAAGAATGTCTTTGTCTCTAAAATCCAAGCTCTAATGGTAAAGGTGACTGTTTTCAATTTAAACTGAGCAAAACTATGCCAGTGGGTTTCTATACTATCATTCATTCATACTTCTTATAGTTAACTGAAGAAGAATGTTGAAAGAGCGAAATAGTGGCCTGCTCTGGAATTGGCAGAGCCATACTGGAGTCAGTGGCGGGGTCCTCTTATTGCATAGGGTATGCAGTGAAGAGTTGGTGAACCTCATGTTTCTGCCCTGTGTTTCCAAGGCCTTCGGCAGGGCAGGGTAGGAGACAAAGTCTCTCTCCTATGCTGATTGGACCGGAGCCCAGGCTATCAGAGATCTAGGTGTTAGACTACTCTTGTGAGATGAGGGCCAGTCACTTCGCAACCCAAAGTCACTCTGTGCCACTTGTTTATAGTACTCCGTACAACACAATACCAATAAATGACAGAGCCAGTAGATGTATTAAGCTATTGGGATAGGAAAGAATTTCAATGGATGTAGAATTTTTTTCCACATTTAAGGGATATTTTCCTCTGCAGAAAGGAAAATAACCAGTCTAATAATTTTGATGATTATAATGATAATGACAATGAAATGGTGGAAATCATTACCGTGTGCGATGGTTTGGGCAGTGCATATAATTCTATTAGTGAGCAAAAAAAATGATCTTGACAAACCAATCGAAATGGAATAAATCACAAAATTAATTAAATCTATTTGTCATCATTTCTGGTGTATTTTATTTTTAGGTTTTATTTCTAATGAAATAAAAAAATAAGTTGATTTATAGCACAGTAAGCTAGTTAAGTGAACTCCAAGTCATATAAATTACTTTGACTTTTGGAATAATGCAGAAAATAACTGTTGCCACTTTATTATTATCTTATTAATAATTTTAACCAAGAGGTTGGGAAGAACATATTAATGCAATGATTATTTGCTTTGCCAAAGGCTTCAGAGAGACGACTATAAAATGAGAGTAAAGAGAATCACGTAGGGTGAAATGGGGAGAATGTGGGAACAATCTGAGCCTGAGGGTTCTGACAGGAGCTTAAGGTTCAGGAACTATTAAGGAGATTGAAGATTTAGGCTTATGTAACAACAGGAAAGGAGAGGGGTGTATATGGAGGAATAAGACGTGTTCATCTCCAATATAGATGAATTAGAATGGCTTTAAATTGCAGGTTTTAAAGAATTTTTCCAACTTTAAAGTTGCAAAATCCAGATGAAGATTAATAAAAGAGGATCATTCATTAATTCATTTAACCAATGTTTGCTGAGTATCTCTTAGGTACATGGCAACTGTTTAGGCATTGGACATGCATCAGTAAATAAGATAGTCATTGGCCTCATTTATCTTATAATATTGTAGAAACTATATAATCTTCTTGCATATCCTAATGAATAGAAGAGAAGCCTTCAATTAGATGGTTACTTTTGAAATATGAGAGCTTAAATCTAGAAGGCAATTTGTCCTGTTTTCCAAGGTTTGCTGCTATTTTTGAAGTGTGGAAGAGAAAAACCGTCTTCTCTAATCCTCCCATCGACTGTGGGTAGCATTCCACTCCGCCAGGCTCAAAATTTCAGAAAGTATCTTTTTGTTTGTATTTATTTATTTATTGTATTTATTGTATTTATTTATCGTGTTTATTTTTTTATTGTATTTACTATTAATTAATTAATTAACTTTTTATGGTGACATTGGTTAACGAAATCCAATGTTTAAGTTGTACACTTTAACAGTAAGGCATATATATATTGACACTGTATGTTCACCTCTCATAGTTAGATTTCTTTCTGTCACCACATATTTGACCCCCTCTACCCTATGTACCTCCCTCTTCCTCACTACCTTCTGGTAACCACTAGTCTATAGTCCATGTCCATGAGTCTCTATTTGTTTGTCCTATTCATTTGCTGCTTTTAGGTTTATATCCCACATATAAGTGATATCATGTGATTCTCAACTTTTTCTGTCTGGCTTATTTCGCTTAGCATGATTATCTCGAGGTCCATCCATGTTGTCGCAAATGGCAGAAAGTTTTTAAAAAGAGCTCACTTGGGTTACAGAACATCAGAGTTAGGACAAGTACCTTGCCTTGTGCGTTGGTTAGGTAGAATGTCCAGTTCTTATGCACCTGAGGCCCAGTGGGCTGGAGGGAAGGAGCAGAGGGCTGAGAAAGGAAAGAACAGAGAGGAACAGGTGTCAAAGTCCAGAGAGAGGGAAATGACCAAAGAAGAGAGGGCTGTGCTTAGGCACGTGGGCGGAGGGGGTGTGCTTTGCGAACAGATGAGTATTCGTTGTTAATTTGCCTGTGACGTTTGACGCTTGGCAAAATGATGATGCTCATTTTTAAGTGACTGTCCAAATTCCCAATTTTAAGGAGGTGTCTTTTGGCAAGATGTCCACCTAGAGTTTATCCAACCATAGTTCTTGGGAGGCTGTGGTGCCTGTCTCTGCCTGAGCACTGATGTCCACGGCTGGGCCTTCTTAATGCTCACTTGTAGAGTGAGTCTAACTCAGGTCCTACAACCAAGTCATTCTGCTCAGGGAGAATGAATCTGCCCTCACCTTGCTTTTTTACAATTAAACAAGTACCTTCTTTGTCTCTTGTGACCAAACCTCTACTTTTAACAGGGGTCTTGGTCCTAATACTTATCGAGTACCTCAATTCCTTTGATCTTAGCTTGCTCCTGAGACTCTGTTGTCCTCTCTTCTTAGAACCAGAGTTCCCATGACTGGCCATTAACCCATCCCACTGGGTCCCCCTGATGCTCACTGCATCTCGGCCGTGGTTTGTTGTCTGCTGGAAGCCCCTGACTTCCTCTGCCGTCTCACCGATAGACAGTGCTTTCCATATTTCTGCCCTTGTTTGGTAAAGAGGGATTTGGGGAATAATCCTGAACTCATCAGAGCCCTTCCCCCTTTTATATTCAATTTGTAAAGATGCTAATTGTGGTTCAGTGGGCTTATGGAGATATTTAACTATGATTAATGATTACTGTGTGTATAAACCATAAAGTTGGAAGCTATTTGTGTTGGTTGAATAATAGGTTTGCTAAGTTTATCTCATAGAACTGTATAAGATCATAGAAGAGAAAAATGCTAGTTGAAGATGTTGAGCATAAATTGGAAGATGATCAAGTATCTTTAATGGTTAGAACCACCTGTTCAAGGCAGATAGACTGAAAAGATGGGGGCAAGTGCGTACCTGATGCTCACCGTGGACACAGGGTCTGATTACGGTACCCACAGGCTGACCTGTGGCTCTTAGAATAATGAGTAAATATTTTGAGAAAACCTCTTTCAGATGGAACAGCTCCAGTGTCTGTTCCCACTTGGATTTGTGTGAGGAGAAAGTCATTCCTTCCCTGTCTGCGTGGCTTGACACTCTGCTCTCCTGGGAAGTTCTGCCACCCTCAGAGGCCCCTAACCTTCCACAGTTTGAAAGAAAATAAACTTTATTTTGTGCTCCAGGTAATTTGAGGTGGAAGGAAGAAGACAAAGTTTTCAGCACTTCTTCCTTCTGCTCCCCTAAATAACCTTGAGACCAAACTCTCCTTTTGAAAGAAAAAAGAACTTTAATTAGAGTTTTGAACTGTAAATCGAACTCACTTTGCTTGCTGCAATACTGCCTTAATACCTGAGTTTCCTACCCCAACGCTATCCCAAGGCCTCTTGATGACAAATCTCATGCTTGTGTTTTGGACTCTAATGTATCAGACTCACTATTGTATTTTATTCATTGATTAATTCAATTTAAAACAAAAACAATTATTAAACAACTACATTGATCACTGGGAATGAATTGTTAACTAAATAGAGTTCGGGATTTTAAAAAAGAAAATGAACGGATGAACCAGTAAGTGGCGTAAAGTGATATAAAGCTCATGAAAAAGAACGTTTAGGATAAAAAGAAGATAAATGGGAGAAAGATCAGATGCTATAGTTAAAATGAAAGTTCCCTAAATGAACTCAAATGCCCAGGTCTAGCAAGTCCAGGTCAGGCTTTCTCCCCAGAAGAAAGTCCCTTGGCCTCTTGGATTAAGTGTTCTTGTCCACAAAATAGCAAAGAGACAGCACTCCCAAGTGTTTGGTTATTTTTAGCTCGAGGCTTTAATTAATCAGGTTTTTTTGCCGATCTGTCATAATCTCAAGCAAGTGCCAGAAAAATGTCATGGTAGAATGGAAAGGCATTGTTGTTTTACTTTTTGCTCAGAATTCACAGAAGATTGAAAGCTGTAAAAAGGTAGCTTGGAACTTGCTTTGCTCTGTACTTAAGCTTCAGTTTGGAAATGGGGCTGCCTCACCGCTATTTAAAAGCAGAAACAAAAACCTCACCTGCTACCTGCATTTGAAAAAACTGGTGTTCGACATGTTTTGGGAATTGATCTATGGTTTCATTTTCAGCCTTTCAGCAGCTGTGCCGCTAAAGGTTGTCTGGAGATACAGTCAGTCATTGTGGTTTTATGGCTATAGTTTTTCAAGTATTGACTAAGCGTTATAAGACATATGATGTTATTGGTTATGGGGAAAAAAAATCATCAGACCCTGAGTTTGGGAAGGGGGCCATATTTTCAAACATCTAATGCATCTGGCCTCATCATTTCCCCTGAGTTTGGCAAAGCTTTTAGAAAGAGAAAACTAGGACATAGAGAAATAAACCCATGGCTGTCAGTGACCCAACAACAACAACAAAAAGGACCCAGGTTAAGAGTAAACTCATCTTGAATTTTTTTTCTCAGTGTTCCTCAATAGCTGAGTTTCCCAAAGGGAGACTCTCTTGGCTGATTTAGAGTAGTTTGATAGCAAAATTTATTACTCTTATTCAAATGCCATTGTCTCCTTTCACCCTCATGTGAACTATATGGTATAAGTTGTATTATCTCTGTTTAGTGAACGATGAATTCAAATGCAAATGAAGTCAAGTGGCTTGTACAGTGTCAGACAGGTGACATGGGGCAGAACTGAGACTTAAATACACCAAATCCACATGGTTTCCATTATACCACTTTACATTTGTTCAACAAGTATTGTAGGCACCTTGAAAACAAATGGTTATTTTTAGCATTTTTATTCCTAGTGGTACCAAATATCGCTCTAGGAGTGAGTGAAAGGTTTGATTTCTTCCATATACAGCACTATGCTTCATAGATGTGTAGGTAACGATATCAAACAAAAGGCAAAATATGAACCTATAAAAGCCCACATCTTATGGTTTAGAATAAAGTACTCTCAAGAACTGTGAAGGGTTGGATTTTACCCTGCTTATAAGTTATGAAGTTAGGCTGCCACAGCTTCATAGAGGCTGGCAGAAGACAGAGATTTCTCCAAGCGGGAGCAGCAGCCAGACAGCATCAGCTTTTTTGTGTCACTTCTCGAAGCCTCAGTTCCTACAGGACAATGCCAGGAGGACCAGATAACATTGCTGTATGTGGTAGGTAGCGTTATAGCGAGGAACCTTGAGCTTAGAAAACCCAAATCTTCTGTGATGAGTAGTAAGCATGGCTGCCTTTTATTCCAGAGGGGGGCGCTACTTCTGTCTTCCCAAACCCTTCACTATATAAACATCCTTAGAAATGTAGTCCAGAACAAAGGACAGGTAAGCAGCTTGCAAGATGGTGGATAAACAGGAGGTCCATGGAGAATTGTATCCCAATGCATACTCGACTTCTTTAAGAGGGTTCTGCACCCAATTCCAAAGTGTGGGGCAGGGAGTTCCCCAAACCATGCAACAGACAAGTCTCCAACACCAGCTGGGTGTCTTATAATTCAACTCAGTGCTTCACAGAACAGTTTGAGGAAGAAATACCCGAGATCGTGTTTACAAGAGCCCCTCCCTGGAGGCTGACACAAGAGTTTCTCCAAGAAGGTGAATTGATTTTGATTCTAAAATTATTCGGAAATAATTGAAGATGAACTATAGGTCAAAGATTTTATCTGGCGAAAGGGGAAAATGTTAGCTTCTTCTACGTTGCAGTTAATGTACTTTCAGGAAATTGCTGTTTTTGTTATTGGCATTTTCTCATAATCTTAATGAACACAAAACTATTGTTCCCAATCCTTACTAGGTAGAGGAATCTTTTTTTCTCCCATAGGAGTGGCGGGAATGGTGCTAAACGGAGAGAAGGTTCAGATTGTGATGAATGGGGGCTATCCAGGCCTGTTTGTGTCTTAGGGGTGGGGTCGGGGAGAGGCTGTCTTGGGAAGTGTGGAGCAGCCTGGAAGAAGGAGCAGTCCTTGACTTATGTCTTTGTTCCTCGATCCTGAGTGGCAGCCCTGCAGATCAGCACACTGTTCCATCTGCTCTCCCACACACACACAGAAACAGTTTGCTGCTGTCCCGGGGCCTGCCAAGACTGGGAGTCTCAACCTGCACATACACAAAGGAGTCCAGTTACAAGTTGACAGATGACAGCATCTTTAAAAACCCACTGCCTTCGAGTTTGATGGTGTAAGAGATCGGAGCGTTACACAGAGCGTCTTGAAGAGTGGAATTTGTTTGTGCTTTGATGTGTGGCCA